>NW_017805135.1:1816378-1967129 GCF_001891065.2 Hippocampus comes | reverse complement strand
GCCCCAACCCCTTCGGACCTGTAGGTGCCTCCCCGGCCGATGAAGCTAAGCGCATGTGACTGGCTTGAGATTCGAGGCGGACAGCGGCACACCTCGGCTGGCCTGAATGCATTCTATAATTATCTGCCACACCTTGTAGCAGGAAGTACACCCCGCTGAGAATCTGCCTCGGTGTCAGGCAAATGGCTTTCATAGTGACAAGGTAGTGGAGCGGCTCCAAAGGGGATGAAATAAGATTTAGATAGAATTCCGGGGAGAGGAGAGAGGTCGTGGGGAGGGAAAAGAGGCTTTGACTGGAGGAAAAGAGAAAAAAAAATCCAGTTGATTTGCTTTTCTTTTTGAATGTGAAATCACTTGTCTTCGACGACTTGTTTGCAGCAGTGCGGTCTCTGAGAACTGTTTCACATACGTATTGCACTCTTCTTTACAAACTCAAACATTATACAGTGGCGGCCCGCCCTCATGTGACTCCTTCCTGCATATTGTTCAGCATTCGCAAGTTCACAGCTTTGCAGGGCTATTTGGGAATGTCGCCTCCGTGATTTGCTTAAGCGAGCACCTATTCGAGGTGTGGTGCTCAGGCTAAAGCATTGACTAAAATATCGGTTCTCGATTTGGCATATTCTTCTGGCAACGTCGGTCCATGGTACTATGTTGAAGTGAGTTGAGGAACTTCATTTTGACATAAGTAGCTCTTTGACATAATGCGCCGGTAATTCTAAGCCTTTCGGGGTGATGTCAAGTACTGGTGAATTTTGGCTATTTGCAGATGACTGTAAATTGAAACTTGATTGATGAGTTTGCTTTCTTGTGATTCCCTGAACTCATACGTAGCTGCAGTTGCACATTTCTGACCTTTGCTTCACATTTGAGTTGCATTGTTCATTACACATTTGATACTTCATTCTATGCTTTTTTTTTATCGTTCGTGTAATGACAACTGACTTGTTCCGTGCGCGCTAAACTGAAATGGAGCTCCTGCATTCCATTTTGCGGCAAAAGCATTCGCTTGAAGTACCCTTTAAGGCCGATAAAGTGGTGCGGATCACATAAACATCATCAATAATTATTTTTGATGCGTCAGGAGCATCAGCTGCTTTGGGCTGATTGATTTGTCAGTGCGGAAAGAGCCAATCAGCAAAGAGTGGCCAAATTGGTGTGCGGGAACATCGAAGAGATCAGACAATTTGAAGCCAATCGATGAAAATATTCTCTGATTTGCGGGCGTTTCGATTGGTCGCCGTAAATCAGGCATCATCGCGAGCGGCCAAGTTAGTTGGCAATAAAACAAAAGTGGCTGACAGGCAAACTATAAGAGATGAATTAAAGGTGCGCGAGAGGAAGTGCCGCCTGGCGTGGTAATGAGATAGAATTACAGGCCGCGCGTTCCCACTTGCTTTTCCCTTGCAGGAGCTGTCAACAACTAATGGGCTGCGGCAAGTGCCGCTATCCGTCATCCTGCTTCCCGTCCCACATATTTACGCACTTATTTATCGCCTTGATGCAATATCATCATTTTTAATGTTAAACAACCTCCATTTCCCCGCGGCCGCGCGGCCCTTCATCACGGGGGCCGAATATGGACGCGGGCAGGATACGGCCCTGGCTGAATCAACATTCATTAACGGTTGAAGGGCCGCACCTTGATAAACAAGCCAACTTCAAAGTGGCTCGTTTTTCTTGATTTGGCTTTATTTATTTTGATAAGAGGTGAGCTCGAAGGACACTTTTTTTTTTTAAAGGCGGGAAAACAGCTTGCTCATCATTGAAGTGAGTGTATCTCTTGATGTGGACTTCCGTTATCACCGCTGTCCACTAAAACACACATTCAAACGCACACTCTGGCCATGTTGAGTACAATAAAAACATGTACAGTAAGCTCCATATTTTGAGTCCAATATAAAGCGTCTCATGAAAACTAGGTATCTCCAAATTTTGTGGTATATATTGGCGGTCAACAATCAAAAAACATGTCGTGTACGTCAAAATTTTGAGTGACAATGAATCTCCATCCACTTTAAAGCAGAGAGAACATCTCCAAAGTCTAACACTAATAAAATTACACGTATCTTCAAAATTTCATTAAAAAAAAAATCTCCAACAATGTCTCCTGCTTAGCACTGTTGCATAAAAAAGTTAATAATTGAAGTTCGAATAAAAAACATGTATCGCCAAATTTTCAGTAGTATTTTCACACTGTCTCATATAAAATATACATCTCCATATTTTGCGTTCCATATTCTGCCAGTGTGCCATAAAAAGCATTCTCCACATTTTGAGCCACATATAGCTGCAGCCCCAAAATGACTGAATTTTAATATCTACAATGAGAAAGACTTTTGTAAGTGACTTGACTCCTTCTTGGCCAGGAATCAAGGCCCCACACTCAGTCTTAATGGAGCGGGACGAGAGTAATGATGGTGATGCGAACCTGCACAAGTGCTTTTGATTCCATCATCATCCACAGGGGAGGGGGGGGGCAGCTTTATCAGCAGGACGTAGCTAAAGTGCCTGTCGTTTCATCATCCGCAATGTCAACGAGAACAGCACTCAGCAGCCCGAATTCCACCAAGGTTGAAACGTGTATAAGCGTTACGTTAGTTGGCAAATCACTTCTTGGTTTATTCAACCAAGAAACAACATCAAAAAAGCCACAAAAAAAAACAAAAACAAACCTTAATGTAGTGAAATGAGAAAATGCTAAATTAGCTAATGTTAGCAAACGGAAAAAAATACACCCTCACTGAATGTGTTTTCTCAGATCAGGCATTTTTTTTTGGAAGGCCAGAAGCTGGAGGTTATGACGCAAGATCTCAATCAATCAAGACCTCAACCAAGATTGACGTCATGTCTCTCCGTTTACGTCTTTTTTGTTGTGTTGCTATTTGTGGAGGTTGACTAAATAGGGAGGAGAAAGTACAGTTTTCAAGTGCCGTCAGTAAAAGTAAACAGCTATCGGAAAAGTAAATACTCGAAGTACAAATGCTGGAAAATTCAAGTAAAGCGCAGGAACCAAGTACTTGAAATTCGTTACTTCCCACCATTGGCGATGAGTAGCATTAGCGTGTTAGCGGTACAGTACCACCTCGCCTGACTTTGCTTACCCTTGGAAAGCTTTGCGCGCCCTATGATCTAACATCTGAAGAGCTGATAAAAACCCTTCTGCTGCCTCAAAGCGGCTGCCGGGCTTAACATTGTCAAAAAGCCTTTTTTTTTTTTTTTTTTAAATTCTCTAGCCGTTTCGACCTCCTGTGTATATTTTATTGAGCTCCTCTCATCCCACAACGCTGCCAAAATGTATTTCCGAGCTCATTAACACATGACATGCATGTAAGGGGGGAAAAAGTGTGTGTGTGTGTGTGTGTGTGTGTGTGTGTGTGTGTGTGTGTGTGTGTGTGTGTGTGTGTGTGTGCGTGTGTATTTGGGGAGCAGCAGCAGCAGCAAAATCGTTTTTTTTTTTTTTCTTTTTTGATATGCAGCAAGCTTTTCATCTTTTTTTTTTTCCTACTGGAGGATTAAGGGAAGTTAATGAATTATCCTCGTCGGGAGCGGAGAGACAGTGTGTGCACACTGCACTATCCCACGTCTCATAACACCCGAGCTGTTTGAATGTATCGAACCGAGAGTGGGCCTTGAATTTTTTCCCACACCGATCATGCACCGACCCACTTCAAGTCGGTCACCCTTGCCTGCCTTCGGAAACAACGACGTGAAGACTTTTGAAAACCTCCCCCTCAAAACGCCATTAAAGGAGGCCGTCATCCCCTTGGTGGGCGATCGTACACTCGCGATCTTTAAAAGGAAAACGGATGAATATGGCCGGAGGTCGTCCGCCTCATATTTGCACGAGCGCCATCAAATGCACCAGCACAAACCGTCATAATGCGCCGAGACCTTTACTATTTTGAAAATGAGCCCTCAAGTGCGCCGCGGGAACTCAAATTCATCCCCGTAGATGTTTCTCTTCACTTTTCTATCATATAAAGCAAATAGCAAAAAAGAAAAAAAAATGTGAATTGAATGTAGGGGAAAATTAAAGCTGAAGGACAGGGAAGACTGATAGATGGAGGTCAAACGGCTCAGCCAAACCGACGCTAGCTTCGTCGAGGTACATGCAGAGCAACAATCGGGACAATTTCAATTTGAGCATTTTTTTTCTCCCTTGTGATCAAAGTCAGCAAACATCCGATTGGCAGGTGTCTGTGAAAGATTACACTGAGCAATTATCCTGTGGTGTGATGGCTCAGACATCATTTAGATGGCCAGACAATTGTAAATCTTAAATCTGTTCAAAAAGTATAATTGCAAGTTCACATCTGTGTTTTCAACACAGGTTCTGCACAAACATGCCAATGTATTTTTTTTCTTATCACATAAAAAATAAAATAAAATGTTGAAGCAGAATACACATACACCATCAAATTTTATGCTGGGTTTGGAATCAACGATTTTCACAGTCTCAGACTAAAAAAAATTGAAAGTCAGAATTAAGTTTTAGAGTTGAACTGGCATCAAAGCGCACGCCAGAAAACAGTCAGGTGTGGCAGTCATCCATGTGAAACCTGTGCAATAGCCTAGCCTATTGGACTCTTTGTATTTCCTGGCAGTCCGGATGCCCTGTGGCACCGTTGCCTCTCAAAAGTCAGTCCCTGATTGCAAATAAAGTCATCATTATGTGTGTGGTGTGCTGTGTTGGTCGCTCATATCAATGAAACCACATATTGTAAGAACAGTAAATATGCACTTAATCAGTTGGTACATGCATTTGTATGCAAAACTAAAAAAAAAAAAAAAAAAAAAAAAAGTTGGATTTCAGTACAACACTTGGCGCCTTCCATTTTTCATCGTTTTGAGTTCTGTAGGAGTTTAGGTGGCGGTGGTGGTTATGGATTTTAAAACGATTCCTGAATTTGAGGGGACAAAAGAAACACATCTTGAAAAGGTTGATGCTAGTCGGATAAGAGGGAGTTATTTGTTCTTGTTAATGAGGCCAAGCATGCAGCGCTTACTCAAGAGGGGTTTTGAGTAGCCTTCATGCTTCAGAAGCCTGGGAAAGTGACACCGAAACCTGACAATAACGTGAAGAGTCAATATTAAATCAGATCTTTTTTTTTATCTTAATAATGACATAGTTGGCAAAAAACATCCTTTAAACTTATCCCAGGACTGAATTACCTTCGTCGACATGAATTCTTCAATCCTAACCGGTCTTTGCATACAAAGCAGAAATTGTCATGTTCTGTAAATTGAGGGTGTCTGGTGAGAGCACATTTCACCTTTTTCGGTCAAGATGGTGCTCACAATGCAGTTCCATTTGGGTTAGCTATGCGCAGTTCATAAAGGTGATTTCCAGTGTCCTGTGGCAAAACTTTTAAGTCAATATTAATTGGTGATAGCGTTGCTGAATTAATGCAAGTCATGATCAAAACGTCCTCAGAAATGACACCGACGGTGTGGTGATGTCTCCTTGTGAGTGTGTGTGTTTAAAAGATAATAGAAGCCATTGATTTGTTTTGGAAAAAAAAAAAAGGGTGAAAATGAAGCGCCTCACGCTGCTTCATCAGGAGAGTAGAAGTATTGATCCGTGTTTTTTAATGAAGGATCATTTCGATATGTCTGGTCAAGAAAATCACATGATCACATCCTGGACAAGAAAGAGCATTCAAATGTGATGAGTGACATTCGGAAAGCAATCATAAAATGCTTTCAGGCGGCATATCGTGCCAAAGAATACAGACGTTATTCCAAAAAAAAAATTTTTTCATTCAACAATGTCTTGGCAGTAACGCTCATTGCAAAATTGTTATTAACTGTGAAATAACTAGCGTAAAAAGAAATACCTTATTTTCCGGATTATAAAGTGCACTGGAGTATAAATCGCATTTTTGGGAGAAATGTATTCGATAAAATCCAACACCAAGAAAAGACATGTCATCTTGAAAGGCAATTTTAAATAAAAATAAAATAAAAGGCTGAATACGTGTATGATATGCTAACGTTACATGACGCATAAAAAACAAATGGAGAACGTGCCTGGTATGTTCACGTAACATATTAAGAGTTATTCAGAGCTAGAAGATGGGGCGCTTCCTCTTCTACGTCAAATTCACCGTCAACTTATCAACACACGCCTAGACCGCCTTCTTGCGGTTTAATGTGAAAATAACATGTGAAATGATATCATAATGTGTTAATAATTTCACACATGAATCGTTCTGGAGTATAAATCGCACCACCAGCCAAAGTATGAAGAAAAAAAAAACATTTATAATCCGGAATATACGGTACATCAGCAAACAAAAACAGATAATATCACCTTCACTTGGCTGATTTCTTACTACTGGGGCATGTGTCTGTATCCTTTCATTTTAAAAATCCTTTTTTTTGTGTGTGCGTTTGTGTATAAGCCCTTCTCAGGATAGGCAGTGGAATTTAGCATTAGCAATTATCTGAGAGATTTAGTTTTTTTTCAATTGGCTGATGTCGCATCTGCCCCTATTCGTGTCAACGTGAAATGAAATATGTCTTAAGATATGGGTGTAGATGCAGAGTCCTGCTAATATAAAAAAGCACGGGAGAAGAACAACATCACGACAGATGAAAACTTTCGATTCTATGACAAGCAAGCTGCAGCTTCATTTATCCTGCGATATTCGGCTTTCAAATAAATGTTCGTGTCACACTTTCTCTTAACGCCTCGCTCATAAAGGACAAAAGTGGTCCATAAATGGCGTCAGAAGGGAGGCGCTACCCACAATGCACTGCAGAAGGCGGCGATCAAACGTGTGGCGGCGTCCATTTTTAATATGCGCGAGTCCTATTAGGCGCTTTTAAGTGTGTTTTGATAATTGTGCTTTTGTACTTTTATGGCCCTCCGGTCTATTCCCACTTCAATTTCCCCTTTTATCGGACGTTTGAAATATTGATCCCTGACAGATAAAAGCAAACGCCATAATCTTACCCGGGTGAGCGGAATACACGCGGGACCACCACCACCAGCCCCAACCCCCACTTCAAAACCTTTATTACCTTGATTCGTCAACACAATTTGCTTACTGCTCTGGGATGTTTATGTCAGTGTTTGATTCCTACCCCCCCTCCCTCCTTCCTTCCGTCCCTCATGACATTTTGCAAAAAAATGCAGCACAAAAGGGGGGTGCGGGGGGGCTCCCGAGGTGCTTCCCATGATTGCTGCTGCTTAAACCGCTGTCAGCGCTGTCACGGATAACAGTGATTTATCTCCATAGCACTTTATGGAAGTTGGTGTTTTGTGTAAAAAAAAAAAAAAAAAGAAATTGTGGGAGCGGGGGCTGAAAATGCTACACCCCAATCATTCATGTTTTGATTTTTATATAAAGCACACACTCACCAAAAAAAGGTGGTGTAAATAACACCTGGATGGAGTAACTTTTCGTCATCTTTATTGACACAGAGAGCAGCCCACTGCCAAAGGCCCGTAGGCGGCGCTATTGCTACCGTCAAAACGTTAAGCCCGCTATGATGCCCGGATGCTCTCGACATCAGAGGGAAATGATCCAATTTCATTTCATCGGTCGTAAAATGATTGAGTGATCGGGAACAAATGATTTATCTTTCCATATCTATTTATGACAGCTTTCTATAGCGATGGGCGGAACAACGAACACACCACTGTGTGTGTGGCAGAAGGTACAAGGAAGCGGTGTATCCACCTGTTGAACCGAACATGAATGTTTTTGGAATGTGGCAGGAAGACAGACTGCCTCGAGAAAACCCTCACAGGCATGTGGTAGAGATTCAAACGCTGAAGTTTCGAACTGCGAGGCAAGTGTGCGAACCACTTGTCCACTGTGTTGCTATTCGAAGAGATTGAGATGCGAGTTCCTACTGGCGATCTTGCGAGAACATCAAACAGTTAAAAAAAAAGCAAAATACAGAAGGGGAACTTTATATTTAAAAAGTTTAAAGGGTTTTTGCTCGTCAACCTTTAAATTTTAGAGATTGAGCGTGATGAATTGCTTGGGCGCTCATCCGCAAGCATATTAGCCAAACTGTCAGCTCGAGTGTCGAGTCCTCTGAGCAAAAGGAACCTTTTTTTCTTTTTTTTGGTGTGTTTTTCCCTTTTTCAGCTTTGCAAACACTATTTGAGATTTAGTGCAAACATTTGAGCGTCGGGCCCCGCTGTATTGACTGCCCTTTGACAAGCGTAATCCTTTTCTTCTCTGCAGTCACTTCCACCGCGCGATCAATCAAGGGCGTCAATGATGCCCCCCGCGGGCCGCTATGAAGTGCAAGACGCCGAGAGTTCGATCAGCGGCAGCCAGCCACCTTGCCGACTTTCGCCATAATATCGTGATTGATTCATCTTCAAAGATATCTTAAGTGGTTATCTGGATGGGCTGTTTTGTTTAGTTTTTTTTTTTTTTTTTTGGTCGACTGCAGTCCTTTTCATTACCCCCACTCGCCATCCTTTAAAACTGCAACACGCATCAAAACTGGAGATAAATACACTGCTTTTACTCGTTTTATATATTGGCTGGATGGATGATTTATTACTGCGCTTTCAACTTTGAGAGACGATAAAGCAGAAAGGAAGTAGTCTTTGAACGCCGATTGGGTTTCACCACTGGAAAGTAGATGACAATAGAAAAGATTCATCTGCTAATAAACGTACTCTACCCTTATACTTAAAAAAAAAAATAAAAAAATAGACACAGGGTTCAAATAGAGGAGAGTTGACCTTTTTTCCCCGAAAATGTCTGCTTTGTATTGCAAAAAAACAAACAGATTAAAAAGAATGGAACGTCAAACGTCATTTTTTTTATTGTCATGGTGCCTGCTTTTTTTTTTTCTTGCCATGACAAAAAGACATTTATTGAACAATATGTCTATTAGTGTGGCTCTCGGCATACCTAATAAAGCCTCCGCCAAGAATCCAAATGATTCTGCCGCTACCTGACATTTAATGCGACTGTCACGCGTGTCAAGCGAGTAACACAGCCGCCATTCTGGTGCTCTTTTTGTGTCAGCGAATATGAACGGGATGAGCGCATTGCAAGGTACAAGTGAAGCGCACACCAAGGCGTCGCGCGGTATGAAGGAAAGTGTAGTCATTACAGCAACAGGCGACGATGTCACTGACCTCCAGATTGCACTATCTTGTCTCCTTTGTGTCATCCCATTGCGCCGTGCTCATTGAGTGAAATTGTATCTTTTCACTTGGCCTCTCTTAAAAAATGTCCGCGCTATTGAGAGCCACTGAAGCATAAACCTTTTTTTTTTTTTTTTTTTTTTTTGGGGGGGCAGGGGGGGATGTCTTTTCTCCCCCCTCCCAAGCTGCCCCACTCTGTCTTACTGGGAGGTATTTCATGAACAGCTGGGTCCCGGGAGAGGAGAGGTTAGTGAAAGAGGCGCACTGTGTATAATTCAATAATTATCAGGTGTGCATGGGCTGCGTGTGTGTGTGTGTGTGTGTGTGTGTGGGGGGGGGGGGTCTACCCCAAGACCCCCACTATTGGCAGGTGTCAGGTGACAGACAGGCTGTGTCACTGGCTTTCTATTGGAGCGGTCACACTTGCTCCCGACATTAACATAAGCCGATGAGAAACACTTGGGCTTAGCGTCTGCTCGAGACAACTCGAACCTCATTGGGCAATTCTAAAAATGAAGCCAAAAAAATTGCAACAAAGAACGGACTTACACGCACGCGTCACAATATTTGGTATGCGTTCACAATCTGAGGGGTTGTATCATCGATTAATAAATAATGGTCAATTCCGAATGAGAATGTCAGAGGTAATTCATTTAACGAGATGAGAAATATTGTATTTTGTATTTTATTACAGTTTTCAGTGCAAGTCACGGTCTTCTGAGGAAAAATTCGTTCGATAGCGATATTGCTACATATTATGCGGGCAATCACCGTTTACCGAAGTGGTGAACGATTGTGCAGTTCTGTTTATTTTTATATTGACCAGCTTAGCCATATTTGGGAGTGCAACACGGAGGCATTTTCCGTTGGCCGTTCCGTTGCTGTTAGCACTCTGAAATCACTCCGCCAGCACCTCCTCGCATATTTGGATATGTCTTTTTTGGCGTCACTGCGACACCACTCTCGAGTTCAACATTTTTCAACTCGAGGGCGCGCGGCATCACAGCAAACATCGTTTATGACACAGCTTTCCGTCATCGCGCCCTCACAGCGCACACACAATAAACGGGTTCATCAACTGCGCGCTGCTCGTTGTATGAGCGTGAAAAGGCATTCAGGAAGAATTCACGTTGCTTCTCATAAATATTAAGGCTGTAAATGTTTCTACATATTGCTGATAGATACTACAATGCTACATATTTTGTGATTGTTCAGTCGACATAACAGGTTAGCGTATTGTTAATTTTCAATATTTGCATTATGTTTGATTGCGATATCGTTGCATATTTTGCGCTCAGTCAGCTGTTAACTGAGTTATTTATATTGACTTTTTTATCTATAGGAATGATTGTTTGACAGAAATATTGCTGCATATTTTCAATTCACTCAGTCATGGTACATCCTACATTAGTGGCTGTGAACTGTCGAGTTTCCACCCCATCCGTTGCATCGCATCAGCCGAGTTATTCTTACAACAGAGTTCGCTTAAGTGTGTCAGCCTCCGACTTCCCCAATTTCACACGAGTTAACCTCCTAAATGTGCTCTCCACATGCTTGATTCATCCCATTTCAGGAAGTCGGAATGGCCGCCCAGGTCTAAAAAGTGGCGTTCAAAGAAGGTCACGCTTTGTGCTACCTTTAGTATGTTAATTGCCATTCTCCTGCACAGCGGGCATCCTGTTTGAGATGGAGAGGACGTGTGAAGTCGGGGCGAACAACAAGGCACTAGCCACTTGCAACTTATTGGTCCCTATTTTCGTGCCCAGCGCAAGCGCGCTCTAGCTGTGTGCATCGATAGTGTTTTATTTCTTTTGGTATTTTTGTAGACAGGCGCAGTTCGAAATGGCTTTGCACTGTTGTGGGAGTGAGCGCTGCCGACTTGATTCCCTGCCAATCAAAGCGGCACCCCTCATTCTCCTGGAATTCTGCACAGCAGAGGTGTGGAGTCTACATGGCGAAAGCATATTGGACTTGCTGGAGGAAGTGCGGAAGATTACAATCACACACACCTGTGTTGCGTGGTGCTTTTGAAAAATACATTAATGATGATGATAGTAATAATAAATGCATTCATTTCAGTGAATTGATTCCTACAATGGTTCGAAGGGTTTGATGCATGCTGATGTCATTTATGAAGGAAATACATGCGCCACACATAACAGCGGAGCGCAGATTGATTGCACCTGTATCAAGTCCACCAAAATCACATTACACCACCTGCGCCACAACTTAGACCTGGTTTTACCTGGTCGAAAGTCTACTCTACTTTCTGTCATCAAACCGTCAGGTGAGCCGGTGATGTGTAAACAGAAAAAGGCCTCGGTCTACCAGAATGCCAAACGATGCGTAGCACTGGCTACCAAATAGCCAAACACGGCAAGCTGGACTTGCATTGGCAGAAAATGAGGACGGGCCAGTTTTTACGCCAAGCGCACGTGCACCTGCCTACGAACATAGGGCCCACAATTTGGTTGGCATACCTGTATCTATCATGATTAGACCCACAAAACAGTCTCAAGTAACCATGCCGGAAAAGATACAGGATGTCTGCCATTTTGGTTTGAATCGGCCATTTTCGGGCAACCTTTTGGCCATTCAAAACTGAACTCCTGTAGATTTTGTCCAATTGTTAACAAATTCGTGTACAAGACTGATGGACAACTCTAAACTGCCAAAAAGAAGTTAGTTTTCATTATTGTGTTGAGAATACCTAGGAGTGAAGTTTGATGACTTGCCATGAAACATGACTTTTTGAAAATTCAGCCCGCAATGCTAGTTAACTAAAACTAGCAACATCAAATTTGGTTGGCATGTCTATCATGAGTAGGCCCAGAAACAAAGTCTCATGAGGGCATGCCTGAAAAGACGCAGCAAGTCAGCCATTTCGGTTCAAAGCCATCTATTTAGGGGTCTTTTGAAGAGGAACTAGTCAGAGAGTTTTTTTGCAAGCAAACGGTTTGATGTTAACGCAGCTTCACCAGCACACTCTAAACTGCCCCTCTTCAAGTATCGAGCACCTGTTGTAACAAATGAATGCATGACTTCACTCTTCAAAGTACATTCACAGGTAAGTGGTCCACTCCGCATTTGCCGTATATGCTGCTCACACAATGTTGTACACCAGAATTTTAGGCTGACCTGCAACACCCTCCGCGACATGTTTAGCATTGTTCATTGTCATTAAATTCTATATAGAAAATAGTTGAGCGAGTTTGTTGTGGTCTACTCACGTCTGTGAATGAGCATGAGCATCATGTAGCAGGGAGGAGGAGAGATGCCAGTGCTTGGGGGAGGTATCAGCGGTGAGAAGTGTGAGCCTGGCTCTGTCTGCCTGGGTGGTGGATCTTTTCCAGCTGTGCCCATCTGAGGAGAAAAGCAGACGTTAGCTTGCGGCCTCCACGGTCAACTGCTTCTCTGCAAGAGGTCACTGTGATCACAGACTTGTGATGGAGCCTATGGAGCACTCCTGCCTGCTTTGTAAACACGACTTGTTTGGTTTGTTAAGAGACACTTTTCGGGAAGTTGGAGTGGGAAAGCAGTGTGATGGTGTCTGTAAACTATACTGTACTAAAGGACTATCAGGGAGGTATACGCACGCCGCTTCAGCTTGTTAAACGCTTGTTGATGCCTCAGTAATATTACAAAGATGGAAAAAACACACTGTAGTGATATGAGGGTGGGGGGTTATGACAATAAACTACGTAATAAATAGTAATAGAATATTTTTTTCAAAAAGTAACTTTCAATTTCCTGATACTGAAGTCATATTAGGAGCAAAATGTCACAAGTTGAAAAGTTCAAATTTGAGCAGAATCAAGATCATGATTTCTCTTCTTGAGAAGCTCTTTTATATTTAGTGAAATCAGTTAAAGAAAAGCCCGACAATGAGTCAGTTGTGCAGTCCCAACCGAGGTGTCGCTTCGGTCCCCTGGAGCCGCAGCAGAGCCCGAGGAGACGCGCTATTGATCGGCGGGGGCCAAGAAAGCGAGCCACCATTAAAGTCGTGACAGTGGAACTGCGCCTCATCGATCCTGTCCTATTATTAATGGAGGAGGGCTCCACCACTGCGCCCCCTTGATGCTTCCCACGCTGACAGTCAGACAGATTACACCTAACACAATTATGATTGATATTATCACATTACGCCTGCCATAACAAGATCCCTTGTCGAATTCCTCCGCTGGGAACAAGGAAGTCTGGGTAGGGACAGGAACTCAAGTCTTGGAAATACTGTTGTATAAAAGCACAATTGAGAATGTCGAAAAATAAACTCACTCAGACAAACACGCATACACATAGAGGAGTATTTGTGTACTTTAAGGGGCGTGGCCTCGTGAGTGATATCAGCTCTGATTACAGTTCAGGTCGGCCGTTTAGTATGTGGTTAGTTCAGTGTGCGCATCTGCTCCATGCTCCTTGCACGTGCTTTCATTTTGTTTCGTGTGTTCTCTGCAATTCCTGGCAAGGCACGGTCACTACGTGCATGTGACTGACGCCCTCGAAATTACTTAAAAGGTGAATAATTGCCGAGAGATGCCACAAGATGGTGGCATCTCTACATTTGTCTGTAAGAAGCTACTTAGCTCAGGGAAAAAGATTGCTTTGCTGCTATCTCGCGGCATGTTGATGTTTATCAAGTGTGGAAAGGAGCTTTGTTTAGTCAGGCCATAGCCTTGTTTAAGCAAAGACAGAGCTTTACCGCCATCTTCTGGCATCGATAGGCAATTAGAAACCTTTTTGGGTGGGTGTCAATTCCTTGCTGATTTTCGCCCAGCGGCGGCAGGGCTCGGCCCCAACAAATGTTCTTAGTTTGTATAAATCTAAAAGATTAGGTAGAGGGCTAAGATAATATAAACCACTCTTTAGCTTAACATTTTATTGCGCGCCATTCATCACCTCAAAACATCGTATGTCGGCATTGTCGTAAACCAAGGACCCCGTGTCGACTTAGACTGTACCGATCATGAGTGCATAAGTGAGAGGCTAAGTGTAATTGCAAGTACATATTTCCTCGTAAGCCATGAGGAGAACATTAAAGCTCTAATAAGAATGTTAGTTTTGCTAATGAATTGGACATTAAAAAGGAACTACGGCGCAGATGCCGATTTAATCCAATTTGTAGCAATTTGCTGTGACAATTGGAGTCTGAAAAATTCTGGGGGGGAAAAAAAAAAAAACCCTGGCAGTTGTTAGCACTGGGCCATAAATCGCCGTCATCTTAACAAGACAAGACGGGAACCAATGTTAATGTATTTATTTATTTCTTTATTTTTTAGAGCCGACGATCACTGAAAACTGAGTGGAAAATGAATTTGACTGGGGTTGTCGTTACACTTTAGACCTCATAAGGAGTGACTTCTTCCGTCACGCTAATCCAATTGGCAGTCACAATGATCTCCACGGAGGGCACGACTTCTGAGCCGTAAAGGAGGCGCTCCGAGGGCCAGCCTCACATGCAAGCCGGGGCCAATGTATGTCCCTGTAATTGAATAATAAACAATGCCCAAATCGCATTATAGTCATCCTCTGTAATTGCATTAGAGGAAACCACATAATAATAACGTAAAGAAATGGATTGAGAGCCGTATGTTGGTCATGGGCTACAGTGTGTTACTTCGGCAGGACACAATGGACGCTTCACAGTATACACGCAAAACAGGTCAAAGCGTCAATGCAAACATGCGGGATTCAGTGTTGTCTTTGTGCAACTGCAAGCACACTCGTAGCTTTCTTAGTGTCGCCTTAAGGTGTTTATACTGATGCAAGAGAAGCTATTGCTCACCTCAAGGGCTGAAATACAGTCAACTCTCACCAATTTGCGTTTTTTGGTTTTTTTTTTTGGGTGCTCTTTTTGGAATGCCTTAAGATGCCACCAAAGCCCAGGCTAGTCATAAAGTAGCAATTGGTGTCAAGCACAGTATCATCAAGTGATACACGTCGACTCTTCTAAGATCTTTGTATGTGTTTGTGGTAGTTGCGTGGCTCTAAAAAGCTCAGGCGAACAAAAATGATGAACCGCGTCACCCATACACGAGCATGACCATCAGGCTGTAGCCAATTAGAGCACGCAAGGGAATCTGTGGGAGGGGTTTCGATACAGTCGTCACTCAGTATTGCTGCTCGAATGATGGATGTGTAAATGAAAAAATCTCTAGGCTCTATCCGTCCAAACATTTTCTTCAGCAATTCCCTGTTTTGTTTTTGTTTTTTTTAATACCACATCATAATTGACTTTAAAATCCTGTCCAAGCAGGTAAGACCTGCAGTACAAGTATTCATTGAAGAAAAGAAAACAAATCTCACATATATCAAGTGTCTGCAGTAAAAAGCAGGGTGTGTATTACAGCACATTTGCCATAATGGCTTCTCCTCATCGGTGCTATTTGATGACATTTTTCTCCAACATTTATGCTCAACATATGGCACATATTACATTACGCTCATATTGTCTTTTGGCCATATCGCTTTCCTTGTGCTTAACGTGGTGACATATGCTCCATCTTAACAAGTGCTCTTATCACACCAGCAAGTGGAAGACTCTCACTCGCGGCAATTGGCTTTCAGCACGCGGCTTATAAATAAAACAGAAAAGCATGACCCTTCATTGAATTAAGCTACAAGTGTGGATATTTGGACCTGACTTTTATAAACATGGAATGCATCCCCGTAATGAATGGGGGGATCACTGTACATCATTTCATAATAGAGGTTGAATCTTCAGCCTTGTCACAAATACTGGTGGGAAGCAGTACTGTCCAGCTGGATAAAAAGCAGAAACAGCTCTTGCGGGCCCAACAAAAGACACGATGTGGGCATTTCATTGCGCCATTGTGCGATGATGGCTGGCGGCCGCTGTGAATGTATTTATTAGTTTGCAATACATGTCTTTTCCTGTTGTCGCCGAGCCCTGCCAGGATAATGTCGCTTTTTGTCCCCCCCCCCCGCCCAGTGTGAACGGCGCCTCGGCTGCCAGCTGTCAGGCCCGATACCGTCTCATTTGGATTCCCAGCCCGCTCGCTGAATGCCTAATTAGATTTGCCGTTTTCAATGGGCTGATTGCTCTACAAAGGCGCCGACAGCATGTCGCGCTCACGTTTCACAACTGTAACAATTAATAACCATGCTAATTAGCATTGCGCGGCTGCCGCAATTGATTATGATGCCACTCCATCAACACGTGCGGATTGTTATTAATAAAGTGCTCTTTTCCCGATCCGGAGGCCGGTTATTAATTACGTAAATTAGCAGGGTAGCAATGGTAATCGAGCAAAGCGCCAATATTTGATCTAATTTTTAGTGACCGCTCCCACCGGGACAATGTTACACACCCGTCCCCCCGAGCGAAGAAAAATCACCTCATTAGCAAAAGTTTAATCCACATCATAGTTGTTAAACACGGGCCAGCTTTAAGGTCATATCTGAATGTCGCAATCATTCGCTATTGATCGGCTGTAAATGGAATCAATGTCATGTTTGGAGAAAACAATAGCGACTAATGGATGGGCTGGAGAACCAACAACTTTATCGGATAGGAGACGTAACAGTGTGGACTCTTCCACTTTCATAACTCATTATGTCCATAGTGAGAAATGTCAAGACGTGGACAAGCAGCAGCAATAAGCAGCAGCGGCAATTAGGAGAGATGGGATCAAGTCACGTGCGCAAATCTCAGTAAAATGTTATGGATTGTGGGCTTTCTAGTCAAATTCCACGATTAATTTATAATGCACTATAATTTCTACAGGTAAGGCTGCCAATCACAATTAATTTGAGCAATATGTAATCACGATTAATGTAAGATTTAATTTTTTTTTTTTTTTTGCCTTGAGTATCAGTGGCTGGTCTCGGCAGCCTCCGCTATTTACGATACCCAAAATGAAGGCCAATATCAGACCGATAGCGCTATCTTAATTAGTACACATAAACTAAACCGACTAATTAATTAATTTGTTATGTTGATTTTTAAAATATTTTTTATGTATTTGCAATGGATCGCAATGGATTATGCTGATGCTGTTTCTGGAGTTCATGTGAGTCAGCGAACGTCCAATTCAATGAATTAAGTATGATACTAGTAATGCATACTGGTCAAGCTCTATATTTTGAATTTCTGGAAGGAGTTTAGATCAACTGACACATTACATGACAGAGCAGGCAGGCATGTTAAGAAAGCTTTACAACACCCAACTGAAAGATGAGTATAAACATTTATTCTGCCAAAAAGTCTTGCAGATGAAATATTTGATCAGAGAAGACACTTGGATACCCGAAAACACGGAGAGAAATTGCAGGTCACAGTGGCTAAGGTAGCTTTTTTTTGTGTTTAGATTCTAAGTTTGTATGTATATTTAGGAAAAAAAATAAAAAATCTTCCCACTTTCCAACACGGCCTCTTTGCACTTTAACAAATACGCATCACATTTCTATTTCCCCACCTGGCACCACGGCATCCATTTTCATCATCCGGAGTGTGTGATATTTCACACTCATTGTTCACAACACACCGTTTAATATGCAGTGCACCCCCCCCCGACCCCCCTCACTCTCTCCTCCCACAAACGACATCCCCATCCGGCATATGAAATCCTTCCATTCTTGTCTACCAGCGAACAAAAGATGCAGCCAATCATCAGCAAGCCATGGCAGATACAATTTTCTCAGAACAATTTGACCGCGTTAAGAGGAAAATTGCTTTCAATATAGGTGCTTTTCTTTTTGAAAGACAACAACAATAAAAAGATAGAACTGTAATACGTCTGTCAGTTCTCGGAAAGGAGGAGGGCATGCACGGTGGGTGTTTGGCGTTGAGGGGACGGATGGTGGTGGGGCGGGCGGGTACTAGGTGCTTACTTGTAATATCAGCATCTGCGCCAGACAGTCGCGCCAAATGAATCCCACTTTCCGCATAACAGCCAGGCGTCACATGAAAACGACTGCGGACGACAGCGGTTGTCAGGTGCACGCTCGCCAGAGCTGACGGCAAAATGTCATTTATTACACGTTGCGCCTCGCCTCTTGTCAGCTTCTCTTGACTGTATTGACTTGCAAAGCGCCGCGTGTTGCGGCGGGCGGGTCGCGCTGAAGCGGCGCTTCGTGGAATGGCATGATGGGGTGGTGTTTTGTTACCTGCCAATACCCTGTGAACGAGGCGGTCAAACACACAAATACAAAATGAAAACGCTGGCAAGGAGCATGGAGAAGATGCTAGCATTGAACTAACCGCAAAGTCAATGGCCAACCGAAGCTGAAGTCGGAGCTCCTAAATGTCACCCACAAAGCCACGCCCCTTAAAGCCACACACCAACTTCAACGCATGAATACTAGTCTGTGTGTGACTTTTAGCGTAACCCTTTCAGGGACAGCGGTTCCTACAGTGGACAGCTTGTTATCAGGTTATGGGGTGCATGAGAGGGTTAATGATAACCAGTTCATATATGTTATTTTTTTTATAGTCTCTGTTTGCATTAATAAGCAAGAGTACCCATAGAAAAACCATTCAAGCACGAGGAGAACATTTTAGACGGGAGGGACGGACGGGACAGACAGTTTGAGTCTATCCCAGCTGACGTTGTGAAAAAGGAGAGATGGATCAATCACAGAGCACATAGAGACAAACAGCCATTCACACTCACATTTACACAGCAGTGTCCAAACTTTTTCTTCTCACTGCCACAATCGGGGGAGGGGGGATCAAAGATGAGGAAAGTAAGGTCTATTTTTACATTCATCACCTTTAATTTATTGAACAAGCTGAAAGAAGTGGAAGTCAACAGTTTCTTGAAGCTTTTCTCTTTCCTTTGTTGCCCCTTTGTAATAATGAGTGTTTTAAATGTTACGCCCCTAAGAGCATTCTCATACTCATTAAGTGGCTGCCTGCAATAATGAAGGCGCGTGGTGCAGCGAGCGCGGCTCTTTAGGTTGACTGCGTTCTCGCAGATGAAGTGAACGTCGCTCCGATTGAGGGCCCGGCTGACTGGCGTTATTGCGCGGGCCCGCCCTGCTGTCATGCCTGTCAAAGTCACGCGGGGATCACTTTATCATCATTTGTCTGTGCCGTCTGACGACATCAAACGGGGGGGGAGAAGAGCCCTTGGGGAAAGGGTTTTTGAGAGGTACGCAAGGATGAGGACACAGCCGTGCTATAGGTACCAAAACAATCTTACAGTTTGGAGAATGAAGTCATAATAATTTGAGGAAAACTACTCCAATTCTCAAGACTAAAAGCAAACATTGTTGCAAGAACAAGGTTCATGGAATAAAACCATAGATTTGATCATTTGAAGACATTAAATGAATTCACACGAATAAAGTTGAAAGTACAAGAAAAAATAAAACTGTCGACTTACGAGTACAGTCACGGTAATTTCGGGGAATAGGTGGAATTGAAGAATGAAGTCACTGATGAGAAAAGTTCAAATTTAAAGAAGTTGCAATATCACAAGAGAACATTTTACGGACTGTATATATAAATAAATGCATTAACAATCAGAATTTTTAAAATGCAACTACATTTTCTTCTTGTGGGATTTCTGTTTTTACCACAATAGAGGGAATACACTTTTTTCCTCTTTTTTTTGGGGGGGGGGGGTACATTTTGCTGTAGCCTGACCACTTCTTGCTTCCTTCTATTGCCCAAAGAGAAGTCAATCCTCAACTCGACTGATTAATATTTGCTTTCAAAATGACACGACGTGATGTATGAGGGGCTCGCCGTGTATAAACGAACGCTTTCGAGGAGATGAATAGCCTCAGCGGAGGATTGTAAAGTTCAAGCGGCAGATTTGCATATTTATATTACACCTTGCTGATAATCAGCCCGGCCGGACCGGATGAGGCCGGGACACAATCATCAATTTGTCATTGTACGATTGTTACATGACAAAAGTAGTTCTTATTAGCTCGCCGCTACCACTGATATGGTTCAATTCCTTGCCACAATGGTTGCGTTAGTGACTTTATATTAAAAAAAAAAAAAACAATTTAGATGATGACAGTGACACTGAAGAACCTGTCAAGGGATGATTCATTCCAGACGCTGCGCACAAAAGAAAACGAAATGTCTGAACGATATAGCGAGTTCAATTTTTGTGAAGTGACAAGACTATATGCACGTTTTTAGACATGTTTGAGCACACCTAATTCTGTACCAAGCTTTTTTCAGTCAACCATTATACTCACCGATACACAACTTGAGGAGGACAGAGGACCTGAGTTTGACCTGTGTTGTTCGCAGAAGAAGGTTGAAACTTTTGGCCGCCTGTGCACATACAAATCAAATCATCTGTAAGCATTTTTTTAAAGGATATTGTTGTAGACGATACTGTGTTAGGTTTTGGGTGAATATGCATCTCGCCTAAAGCCAGAATTACATATGCCAGCTGTTATGTCACAATCCTGCTGAAATGATACACCTCTGGACTAAATTCGGAACAGAAAATTTACAAATAAAATCTATCTAGAAACAAACACACACACACACATACACACACACACACACACACACACACACACACACACACACACACACACACACACAAACGCTATGTCCATATTTAAAGCAGTAGGCAGCATGCGTCTTACCAATGAGTGCCGATAAGTGTCAAAGGTGGTGGTCAATAAAGGGCAAACGGGTGGATGAAACAAACGCACCTTGCAGCCCTCCCACACCGCACCCCGCAATGTCTTAACACCACAGGTGCTGGGCTCCACCCCCCGGGGGTCATACTTAGAGCTGCGATGGGCAATAAAAGCACTTTGCACCTTAAGTGAAAGATACAACTTTCAAATATTTGATACGCATTACGCCCGTACGCAATTTATGCACATCTGGCTTGCGATGAGCAACAACATCTGCTGGCTGGTGCTCTCAAAAGGCACTTATACAGGTATATGTCTAGAGACTGGTCACAGGCCTTTTTGTTGAAAAGGAAGAACTTGACAAATAAGTTATAATAAATAAGCGCATATTACTCAGTGGTCATTCTAAATTCATGAAAAGGAATATGATACAATTATTTATGATATAGACTCGCCAGAGAGCCCGCAGCTCCACTACTTTGCATTAACATTAGTAGCTGCTTAAGGATAGTGCTAACTATTTGGGCCACAAGCGATAAAAAGTGAACCAGAGAGGGAGAAAGTACCTTTTCATTTCTTACCAAATGGTGAGTCCACAGCTCTGCTTCAAGGACTATTTACTATGACGTACATAGCGAGTATTTTCAAACTTTCCATGTTTGTTTAGCTCATTCCGAATCATGAACACTACTGATTGGGAATCATTTTGACTCATGATGGACCAGCAAAGAAGGTTCCTTTTCTGTCAAAAGTCACTTTCAAATGTTCAAGTACTGTCCGAAAGGCAAGTATCCTGTTGATTTTTCACCCATCTAAGGAGGTTCCGATGCAGTCTTACTTGGCACGCATTGTCAGGAAAGAGGTGTGTTAAGGTGTTTGACGGACAATGGTTGTACAGGCTGTTTATCATAAATACAGCCTTAGCCCAGAGAGGTCCATCTGCTTTGATTTTATTTAGTGATTCCCCCCAGGGACTCTCGAGCTGGAGCGAGAATAACAATACTCGGGGCCCATCTGCTTAGGCAGAAGCGGCCCGGCTAAATTACGGCACGCTACGAGCGGCGGGCATATGCCGTGGCATAAAGCTACAAGAGGGCATTGTGTGCCAGCTGTTGTGTTGACAAATACTTATCTGGCACTTCTGAAGTCAGCGCTAAGCTAAGCTGCTAGGTGTGGCGCGGGGTGGCGGGCATGGTGTTTTTCTGCATGCATAATACATGCTAATTTAACAGAGGGTATCACTTTGTAAGAGATTGTCTAGGGATTTGGGTCATGAGATCTACATTATTAATCAGAATTTGTGATCAAAACAAGACTATTGTAAAACACTGCACTTTTGTTGATTAAAGTCTCGAACTTTGAGGACACTTAAATGCGCGCACACACACACGCACGCACGCACGCACGCGCGTGCGCACGCTATCATGACAAGTTAAATACAGCAAAGTGGTAAACTGAATTATGAGCTGATTGACTTAAAAAACGTCCCCTTTTGTTACCGGAAATCAGCACGCTTGTCTTTTCCCATGGGAATAACAAGTACGACAGGGTGGATGGTGGACCCTTCCATTCTCCACCGATGTGAGAAACGCAGCAAGGAACCCGCACGGCTTAATCTTTTCTTATCCTTCTCAAAGAATAACAACCTCTGCTTATATTGTTCTTGTGCATTTACAAGACGGCGGATGATCCCGCTAAACAGGCTTTGACCCCACTCATCCTATTACCAATGAGCTTGACAAGTACTTGCTTTTGTTGTTTGTGGCCCGAGGTACACTGCAGTCTCCCCAGCAATCGAAATTTGCAAATTAATTTGGAACAGCCTTGCCAGAATCCAGACCCAAAACTAAAAGAAAATCACGTGGGGTGACATGATGAAGTCAGTATTGTATTTCTAGCCATTCGTTCAATAAACTAGGTGAACACAATCCCTCATGGGCGTCTTCAGAACATAACCGCCAATGTGTATGAGATATTTCGCCAGGATTTACTTAACTATGACTGGACCTAGGCCCGTGGTGCTGAGCGGCCTGTCCGGCCGGGGCGAGCAAATGCACTTTTCTCAAGGAGCTCATGAAAGAAGACAATGGTGCCTTTGACTGCAGCGTCTCGCATACAACAAGAAACGCACGAGCTGGAGAAGAGAATGGCAATGATTACCATTACGTCACACGGGAAGACACGCAGGCCTCCATCCTTAAAGGCGAATTCTGAGCTTGCTCGGTGACTCTTATGGTATGCAGTCAGCAAAAATTTTCCTCCACCCTGGAGGTAACTGAACTCATTCCAACACGTTGACCAACTGGTCATTCATGCTTACTTATTTGGCTGTTTGTCCTCATGACATTGTGCTTTGCGTCATTAATTAATGTGAAATCGTGTGATGGTTAAAAAACAAAACATTAATTTCAAAGAGAGTGTGCCAAGTCAACTGAATGTAGATATGTATTCCATTTTATGCTGTTTTTTTTACTTTGTGTTGACCTTGATTTAAAAAACAAGAAGTTTTCGGATTACCTCTCATGTCAGAGATTAGACAGTATATATTTATAACAAACATGGCCTGGTGATCATGTCATGTGTATTTACTTTGGTTTCTGCTGACAATTCTAACTAAAGGAAATATGAGTCTTGTGTGGCAGCATGGCTCAGTGGGAGTGGTTGTTTCACACACACACACACACACACACACACACACACACACACACACACACAGACAAAACACAAAGAGCCAAGGCAGCCCATGTTCTCATGACATGTTGGGGAAAAGAAAACAATTAGTTTTCTGCAAATGAAAAGGCAAAAACCTTGATGTAAGAGACATTCACCCCCCCCACACTCCCAAAAAACACTTTAGAAGCTGTTTTGTAAGGAAGTTTAGTGATAAACTCACCTCTAGTATTAATGGGGGTCCACCTGATAAGCCTGGTCAAAATCCACTCACCGGGAACTTCGTGAGATACCTGTTGTCCGATACAAGATCTTTATCAAAAACTCTGCTTTTATAAAACAGAAAAAAAGAGAAAAACTCACCGAACTGCACATTTCTCGCTGACCTGATGCTAAACAAAGTCTCCCACGACAACAGGCCGCGGTCATGTTGCGTCCTTCCAAAACGGCATTTATTTAACGAAACATGTACAGCAACTTGACTGACATCAAATTCCACCTGTTACATTTGGGCACACTAAACAGACTGGACAGAGAAATCACTTATTTAAAAAAAAAAAAAATTGAGAAAGAAAAAAAAAAAAACAAAACTCATCTGGTTCTATCAATGTCGCCTGAAAGGAATCAGTGGCGGGACTCAGCAGTGCGGTAAAAGGGTCCCTGGAACAGTGCAAACCACCAGAAAAGGAGCCTCGTCTCAAAACAGTTCTGCCCGACACATTTATCTACATCCATTTCAAAAGCACTTCATTCAGGATTTTTGGTGGCTTTTTAAAAAAATTAATTGAATTACACTGTTTCCTCTTCAATAGCTTCCAAGTGACCAGCCTTGTGCCAGTAGTTGAAAACCTGACAGCATCATCATCATCATCAACCCTGCTTTATTTCCTTAAAAGGGACAAACATGATTAGATTAAAATAAATAATATCAACATTTGATCACATCTCTTTTGTTGAATTAATCTGCTGTGTGTCACATCTTGGAGAAAGGCGGTGAGTCGGGGCCCGGACTCTCAAAAAGGCCTCGTAAACATAAAGACGCACAGGACAAATACTGTTCATGTTAGAAGCCCACGCCCCGCTGGGGGTGCAGATTTGCATTCTGTAACACACACACACACACACACACACACACACACACACACACACACACACAAAAATGCATCCCCTGACCAATAAATTAGCTCTCCCTCATAACTTCCACTTTAAGAGGACTCAGAGCCAAAGTGCAGTTTTTCGCAGGGAGGAGAGCGGGACTGGGGTGGGGGTGTAAATGTGCAGTCAAACGGTTAGAATGGCTACATTGGTTTCTGCAACACCCAAACTGTGACCGGGGTTCCTACAGAACAGGGTCACGAGAGCGCGAGACGCATAGTGCGTACCGCGTCACTTCTCTAATGAGGTGTTATGAAGCATTCCAGCCTTTCCCGGTGGTTAAGACTAGCGGGACTTCTCTTGCTTTTCGCCCCCCACCCCCACCCCACCCAACCCCTGTGCCCTCGAACCCTCCACAGCTCGCTCCATCTTTTAAATCCTTCTTGAGCCTTGCAAAGGCTCGGCTGAGCGATAAGGAGAATCTATGTAGGATGACATGAAGAACAGAACACTTGAACGAAAGCACAGTGCAAATAAAGCACTCCCTCCCTCCCCCCTACACACACACACGCACACACACACACACCCACGCACGCACGCACGCACGCACGCGCACACACACACACACACACACACACACACACACACACACACACACACACACATCTTGACAAGAGTGGCGAGGGTTAACTCCAAACTCGGCAAGCCTTTCTTCTGTTTAGTTTATTTTTTCATTGTGGGTCTTTCTGGGAAGTCTGCAGCCCTGAGGGAGGGAGGGGCGTGGCGTAGTGGCCGCAGGGCTGGAGGAGGATGACGACGGAGAGGATGGAGGGTGTTTCATGTGGCGAAGTGAGGGCTACTTGTACAAGCTCATGGTAGGGCTCTGGTACATGCACATGTAGGCGTCGCACAGCAGCCGTCGGGCCTGGCCTTGAATGCTCTTGGGGTCGAGCGCGTGCAGCTCCTCGGGCGTCATCTTCAGGTAGGCCTCCACCTCAGGGCACGGCGACACCTGCGGAATGTTGAAGCCGTTCTGGCCTCCTGCCGGAGCATAAGCGGGAACAAAATGAATAACATTGTTTAATGTGTTTGTAAATCTTCATCTAATTTCCTTGGCACGGTTGTGATGGTGTGACAAAAAAAGTTGGGTGAGCAACAAAATGCAGACACTGCTCTTTGAACCGGTGGAGACATGGAGCAAAAAGACACTTTTAATTGCTTGCAAATAAACAAATAAAAAGATTGGAATCTCGTTTTTTATTCTCCTCCTACAGTGATAGGGCAACTAAGATTTTTTTTTTCCATTTTGATAAAAAATGGTTGATTATGTACATTTCATAATTCTATTATTTTATTCTGATTGGATATTTTTTCTTTAGTTTCATTTCAGTGATTTTAATTAGAAACAAATTAATTTACTTTACTACATATAACACTGGCCTAATACTACTACAGTTACGTAGGAATTTTTGAACAAAATGTTTAATAACCCAATTTTTTTCCCAATTCGTTTAAAATGACAACAGTAAAATATGCTATCAGGCAACAATAAGTTAGATTATCTATGACTAGCATTGTATTTCTATATGGTGAGCAACATAACTGTGCTCTACAAAATGTGTCCAGAGTATTTTTTTCAGATGCAATGCAGCATTTTCAAAAATATATTATGTACTATATATAATATTAAAAACATTATTAATCTCAATTGTTTTTCCAATGAGTCACCTGTTTATCAATACTAACATTAAAATATGAATACAATCATGGCAATAACAATAATAAGTTATTTACAGTGTATTTGTTTCAGTAAATAGTTTCTCAAGTTTTACGGTCACATTGCTATTATATCAATTGCTGTCACAGCAGCAGTAAAAATAAATACATAAATAAATTAAATAAAAATCAGTAACATTCCACTCCAGCGTATCATAAAAGGTTGATAAGCGTCAGAACCGCAGCTTACCGTCTCGGTCGGCCATGCTGTCGAAAAAGAGCCAGGTGGAGGCGGCGCTGCCGTACTTGACGAAGGCCACGTAGTGACTGGTCTCAATGCACAGCACGGCAAACAGCTCCATCGTCTGGCGTGGGAACGTGGCCTGGCGTCCACCGCCTTCTTGCAGCTCCTTGGGGACGCACAGCTTGCCGTGCCGGTGACTTTTTCTCCTCGGGTGAAGGTGAACCTGAATGGAGTACGAACGTGCGACCACCACTGAAGCCAACAGAATCTCATTTACACAAACGGTGTCGCTGCAGGATTAAGAAAGCCAAATGTAAGACCTGTTGGATCAAATTCAAGACCTCTCATTCACAAAAAAAAAAATGGAGGAGTGGGTTATATTGGCTCAATGTAAATTGCAATATTTTCCAATTTTAAGATTGATTTAATATATTTTGTTAACATGTTTGGTTTTTTTCTTCATATATTATATGTTTAATAGTATATTGTATAGGCTCCAGCACACCAGCTAAACCTAATGAGGAGGCGCCATACAAAATGGATGGATGGATAATTCTTAAAGATAATTTAGGACCTTCATTTTATAAACTCAAAGTCAAATATGAGACTTTGAAGGATCTGCATATAAATACAGATTAAGACCACAAAATCATTTTGCAACTTTTGTCAGTAAAGTGTAATATCAAATCAAATGCAGCCGCGACATCTACACCACCTTTATTTCTTTGTATTTGGCGCCATCACATGGCCAATCCATTTTAACAGGCATGGTTGGACCGATTTAATTCAAGTCCACCACGGTGTACATATGCAGCAAAGCAAATTGCACAACAGTAACTCCACAAGCAACACTTTGCAGCAACAATAACAGAAGTGACTAACACGATATAAATAATAGAAGTATTAAAGGTCAAAGAGTTTCATTGGCCTGAGCTGACTCTTCCCGCAATTGATTTAAGAGTTAAGAGTAATGTACACATCACTCCACTAGCCACCATCTCATTATTTTTGCTTATTTAATGATGAACACACCTCTAATGTATTATATGGAGACTATACTTGATTGTCTGAGTTTGATGTCATTTAGATTTACAGCATTTGTTTTTTTTTGTTATGTTTATTTGTGTTGCTTGGGTCACCGACAGGTAATATCCTGATAACATCAGGCTAGCATATATGGAGTATACCCGATCTCCATGTTTACAGTGTCCTCACAATGGTTCGAGATCAGATTTTTATCCACATTTGATTCCAATCTGAAGATATCAGATTCCAAGCGTTGACACATATTTCACTTGTGTCACTTGAGAGCAAATAAAAATGGGAACTGCATCACTGTAATCATGCACTGTAAATCTAGCCCAAGAAGAGCAAGGAGCCATGTGAGTATTAAGACGCATTTTTTTTACCTGCGTATTGCACTTTTCGCAGAACTGCTTAATCTTGCCCGCCGTGATGTCGCCGTCATCGTAGCAGTCTCTGCACTCAAAGAGGGCCAGGCCTCCGCAGATGCGGCATTCTCTGGGAGCTGGATGGTTAATCAAAAAAACATTTTTTTTTAAGTGGCTTTGGCGTTCGCGTGTAGACTGCTTCATTTGGCTCGTGGTGACAGCTTTGGAGTTTCATTCCAAAGTTAACAGAAAGAAGGCAGGACAGGAATTGATCGTGAAGAAGACGCACACGCGCACACGCACATAAAATCACTCGGCTCGAACTCACTGTCTTCCAGAAGATCTGTGATGTCTAATTCCAGTGAAGGGAAAATCTTGTTAAACATTTTGAAGTCCTTGCCAAAGCGGGGCATCTGGATGATAAGGCAGGAGGGAGCCTGAGGGCCAACAAAAACAGAGGAGAGCAAGAGCTTATTATCATCCTGCACAAAAGCAACACCAGCCAGAGCGGAGGGGTGTTTACGATTACAACACGCATGACCAATCTGTCTCGCATGCTGCGTTTCTTGTTTGAAGCAGATATCTGATCAGTGAGGGAGGCTGCTTTACATCTAGGATGTGTCGTGTAGGACTGTGGCATTTAAGACCACATAGTCGTGAGATCCACTGATGGGAAAACGGGACTCGGACACAGACGACTCTATCAGTGGGAAAATGCTTCCACTTGCTCCTCCGCCCCATTGCCATCCTGACTGATCATTGCACAAGGGACATAGGCACCAGAAATAAATGGTCAAAGACAACCACGATATCCCATGTTGACATCTCAAGTAGAGCGAGACTTCTCACGCCTTCGTCAGTCAGTATTAATGCTACTATGTAGTGTTTTGATATTTGCTGTCTTTGGAGCAGTAGGTGGAGTACACCCTGAACTGGTTGCCAGCCAATCGTAGGGCACACATAGACAAACAATCAATCGCGCTCACAATGACACTTGAATGCAATTCAGACCAGCGGTCTCAAACTCAATTTATGTGGGGGCAGGTGGAGATAAGATTCTGGGTGTGTCTGACCACATCAATACCTTTTTTTTTCCCCTTTCATTTGTTTAACTGAAATCAACTTTATATTCTCCAATACAGGAGAGAAAATACATATTTTGCTGTGAAGCATAATATTTAACCACATTTTCTCTTCACAAATACAAGAAACATACATGCATTTTTTTTATATTTTATTTGAAAAAAACGGGCATCCTATAGCTCAAAAACTTGACATGCTAGAGAAAAACTGAGATCAGTTTTGAATTCCGCGCACAAAAATGATTTAAAAACACTCAATGTAAATTGTGTCACACACTCACTTGTGTAATAATCATAATACATTTAATTTTAATGGGTGTTAAATCAACCAAACGATTTCATAGCGCAACACTTAAATGAGATGAGAATGGGAACTTAGCTACGTTGAAAGGAAGCTAGGCAATAATAATTTACGATACACAGCCAATATTATTATACAATATATAAAGCTTGATCGTAATTGTGGTCACATTTAAGTTGGAACAACAATTTACTAATAGCAATCATGGTGGTAACAAAAGGACATTTGTGCGCATGCATCACACTATGTGCACTGAGGTTACTTACGGCTGTTGGTGGTAAGTGATGTAATGATCAGAATCTGTTGCGGCGTGCTTTTCCCCGAGTATTCTTCCCACTCAACCATAGTTACACAAGTCGAACAAGGTTACGTAACATTGATCCAACTTAGCCAACATTTTTGGAAGACTCACCTCTGCAAACTTGAGGTCGCTGTTGATGAAAGACCACTCCAGGAGCTGCTGAATAGTGGGAACATCAACTTTGTCTTTTTTGTCCATAAAGATCTGGTAAAAGTAACAGTCCTGCACCTTCTGTCCCGCTGACCTGTACAATTAATATGATAAGATTCAGCGACTATGTCTCTCAGCTGCCACCTTCTTCTACTATGAGCTTGCATTTCATCAGTGTCTACTGAGATATAGAAACAACATTCATGCCACTAGGTGGAGCCCAAGCTCAGCAACACTTACCTTAGTTTGAGCAAAGGGTCTACCCGCAGTATGTGATGGAACAGTATATTGAGGAACTCCTCTGGATCTGCAGTACAAGATGTGACTCATTAAGGAAGAGGAGAATCGGAAGAGTAAACGTATGCACAGATGTTAAGACCTGACCTTTTTCTTCAGAGGTGAAGCCAGACGCAGCTTCTACTTTCTCCAGGATCCTCCTGAGTTTCATCACTTTGGTGGCGCACACATACCCATGTCTGAGTGAGAACCGGAAGCATTTGATTGTCTGGATAACAATAGGCAAAAAGAAACCTTTGCTCATCACACTCACATGCGCAGCGGGTTGACTATCTCAGTGCGTAACAGTTCTTGGGTCTCTCTGTAATACTCCACATCGGTCTTTGAGCGCGGCCTCAGCAGAACTGTGTCCAGTACAGAGCTGAAGGAAAAGAGACTGCACAACGGAGATAAGTTCAGTATTGCTGTTTTGACGGTACAAAATTATCAATAAATCAACCAATACCCAGGAAAGTCTGATGTGGTACATACAATGTCACATTAGACATGCAATCCCCTCAGAATCTAACATAAGCTTTTGTTATTTCTCTACAGGACCAATTAAATCTTAAAGCATAAGGTTCCATGTGGTTTGGATTGAAAACCCTTTGGCGGTATAACAGCCAAAGTCAAAACAATTTACTAATCAAGCTCTGCCTCAGGGCACTGCCGTTGAACAAGCATGTGCTCCATCGCCAATAAATATGACAGAAATCCAAAGAATGAAGGGTTGGTGTGAAATACAAAAAAAGGGATGCTGACCAGAAGAGGGTCGAATCCAAGTAGCACGAGTTGTAGTGACCCTGGATGCCTTTCTTCTTGCCTACCATGACATCGAGGCCATCCGTCTCACTGCGGGGCGGCGTGTTCTCGTGTACGATTTCGCTTAAGTAGCCCCCGAACGCTGTGTGAAGGGACACAGTTACAAGATGGCTTACTTTGTGCTCTTACATCTTTTTTACTCTCATATCTGTGCCAGAAAATGTGTGCAATTACAGAGAATATCCGTCTGAAAAATACTTTTAGGTCATAAATAAGACAATCACAACCAGGAAGTAGGGCGGAAATAGAGCATGCTTTCTTTAAATATGTAACAATGTATTTTTACGCTGCTGCAAAACCTTTTTCCGGTAACTGTGCGCCGTTCCTAACCATGAAAAGTGTCACGTGGAGACCAGAGTGAACAAAGAACCTCCTTTTTATGTATATTAGGTTCAGGGAAGACCTTAACCCTCGTGTTCACCTCAAGGGGTGATTCATTCCAGTATTGCTCTTCATAATATCCAATCCAACCCAAACCAAGTCTCATTTTAGTGCTGTGCTAAGCATGATTACTGTAGACGCCCTGATTGTCCGTTTACTGGACAGGGAAGTTCCTCTCTTTTCCAGAGTTACAATAGAATTAATTGAACAGGAAGGACACAAAAAAGAATGGGCCATGTCATGCGCGGTTTAGGTGGTATGCAGTGATGTCACGTAATTTACATAGCTGGCAACGGAATCAACATTGTGCTGCTTAATCAGGATTTACCTGATCCAAACCAAAATGTACTCACTGTGTGGAGAAAAAGTGGCTTAAATTGTCCATGGCTGTCAATGTGAGCATGAATGAATGGGTTGCCTGTCTCTCTCTATAGCCTCTTTCACACAAGACGACTGGGGAAAAAGGCTTTTATACAGGCAGTGTGAAAGGGGCTTCGGATACTACCTCCAAAGACGAGAAATTACCCTGTCGGCTGTGTCACCCTATTCTGTGCCTAAATCAGATGGAAAAGGCTCAGATTAGCACTGAAGATAAATTGATGAGGCGGCCCGGTGGTCCAGTGATTAGCGCATCAACCTCACAGAGCAGAGGTCGTGGGTTGGATCCTGACTCTGACCTTCCTGTGTGGAGTTTGCATGTTCCCCCCGTGCCTGTGTGGGTTTTCTCCGGGTACTCCGGTTTCCTCCCACATTCCAAAAACATGCATGGCAGGCTGACTGAATGCTCTAAATTGTCCCTATGTGTGAGTGAGAGCGGATGGTTGTTCATCTATTTGTGCCCTGTGATTGGCTGGCAACCAATTCTGGGTGTCTCTCGCCTGCTGCCCGAGGACAGCTGGGATAGGCTCCAGCACCCCCCGGGAGCCTTGTGAGGATAAAGCGGATCAGAAAATTGATGGATGGATGGATGGCTGGCTAAATGGATGACTCACCAATAGAGTTACAGCGCTCAATGGGGTTGGAAGAGTGATGCAGCGATGGGAAGCGGGAGTCGGGCCGACAGCACTTGAGCTTCACGAAGAGGGCCTTTTTAGGCGGACAGCTGAAGTAGCGTGTACCTTTGAAGGTGCCGTCAGTGCAACCTGGGCACTCCTCTTCCTGAAATATGTTTTGGAAAAAAGAACAGCCACGCCAATGAGTACTTGGGATAACTTGTGTGTGCTCATGGAAGATATGATTTTCAAACCAAACACATAGATGACGTTAAAAAAAAAAAAAAAAAAATCTCGTCAAAACATGTACATAAAATATGTACTTAATTGTGTGTGTGTGTGTGTGTGTGTGTGTGTGTGTGTGTGTGTGTGTTGTGTCAATAATACTGTATGCAGCTTTTTTCCCCCCATAACTGTTGTTGATTGATATTCTCACTAATGCTATACTATGCCCACCGATGGTCTATCCCAATGGTGTTGCTATGTGTTCTCACCAGCTCCAGACCGGCCAGTGGCTCCAACAAGCCTGGAGGGAGACCCACCCAGCGGATGACACCGCATAGAGGGGGATTCTCTTTCACCTCGACCAGGGAGCCCACCTCAAGACCTGGCTGCCCCCTAGTAGGTGTTGCTGGCCGCGGCGAAGATGGGGCAGTGGGCGAGGGGGCATCAGCCTGCTCCCCCATTACCGACTGGACGGACAGGGAAAGGGGGCCCTGGCTCATGTTGTCGATGGGCCCGCTCTTGCGGTTCAGACTGAAGGGCAGCGAGTGGAACTTGTTGTCACTCGCCAACGAAGCGGTCGGCGGCGCCCTAATGGGCGGGGGCGACTGGTTGAAGTCGGGGGGAGTTTCGGTGAGAGATTTTGCAGGGTCCTCCCCAACTGAAGGACAGACAGAAGACGTTCAATGTAAAAGGAGGCAATGAAGCAACATTTTAACCTCATTTTACAATTGACAACTACAAGATACAGTAAACGGAAAACAAAGATGATAAATTCCATGTCTGAGATGAGTTGCCATTGTGATGCTCTTTAACACTATCTGGAGGTGACTGGAGAATGTCATGCACCCTGGCAGCTGGTTTGCATGACATTATGATGACCATGTAGGGCATGTGTATGGTTCGACTCTTCGACTCATTGCCTTCCTGTCTGAGGGTTGCATGTTCTCGCCAAGCTAACGTGGAATTTCACCAGGTATTCTGGCTTCCTCCCAAATTTTAAGAACATGCAAGTTGGGTAATTTGACCCTCATTCCGTCTTTTGGCACTTTAGTGTGTCATGTGCAGCATTAGGCAAAAACATCCTCCACTGTATGTAGAACAATGAGGCTTTAACTGTTGAGTCCAACTCAAAATGTACACCGCCCTAATCAAGATTGAATTAAAAAAGCAGCACTCTTCTGCATCGGCAGTTCAGATATGCTAATGAGAACGTGCTAGATAAGTCACTAAACTGTGATTCATAATTCAAGTCAACAACTTAAGGAGGTCACCACCTGTTTGTGAGTCACTGCTGACATTCACATTAGAGGACTACATAATAATGTCGGTGAGAATAGATGCAAAAGAACACTTGTTGCCACACTGAGACAAGGCATTTATGAAATGAAAAACACGTCATCAAATCGACACATCACATCATGACATAAGGACTGAACTTCTCTGGAAAGTATGGGTAATATATGAGGGGAAAAAAATCCCAACACCAATGCAAATACAGGAACAAGACAATGTGCAGCTCTGACATCAGACTTTTACAAATGCTTTGGCCACTAAATAGTTTATCTTATAAATATTTCAGCAGTTATGGATTAATCTGCAGCACTAAGCATTAATAAAAGCCTTTTCATCAACACCAATCTCACCATGCAAGTGGAATGTGACGCGAACAATGGTGATTAAGGGGACGGGACGGCTGGGAAGGTCTTGGTGGCAAGCTACTGCGACTGACTGAGCATGTTGTAGCCTACGTGAATGGAATAGTATGATTTCATGTCGCAACATAAAGCGAGCGCAGTTCACAATCCGTAAATATTGAACAAGTTCCATGAAATCATTTGAAAGCCCCACGTTGCAATGACATTCGTGTCAATTGGGAATATCGATCCAGTTCTCAGTTTCTCCGGTATTTTCTCAAATAGTGGCATCATCTCTTATTTAGATAAACAAGGGCAGAGAAATAAAAATAAACGGCTCGCTGAACACATCCCAAATCACATCAGGAAAAAAAAAAGTGTTTTAATCTGTCAGATTCTGTTGCTTGCACACGGATATTATAGCAATACGCTCTTGGCAGAAATTCAAATTGAATAACTAGAACTTATAATAGAGTTGTGTTTTTATAGCATGACAATTTAGAGTGCCCAAACAGTTACTCTTATGCTTGTCTTCATTTACAATTCGTGTCGCACTTTCCAAAAAAGAAAAAAAAATTAAATGCTTATCAATGTAACAATATTGTCGTAAATGTAATTATAACGCGGAATTCATTTTTGAGAATATTTCATTCGAGGGAGAACTCCCTGTTAGCAGTTGGTTTATTTTTTGTTTCACACAAAAGAAAAGCAGTTTTGTTTTGCATTTTTTTTCCCTTACTGTACCCAATGTGAACCAATCTGCTGCCTTGCAACCAAGGTATGTACACACAACCATGATTTTTTGGGTGCACTGTATACCCGAAGGATTTCCCTATAATAGTCTATTTTAATGTTGAACAATAATACCAATAACATCGTTTATCATTCCCTAAAAAAAAAAAATCTTCACAAATAATAGATGCCTGTCCTTATTTGCAATTGAGTAAAATACTACTACCCCTTACAGTCTTTGTGGATATGCAAATACTTATAAAGGTTATTTATTACGGAAAATTACAAACACCTTTCTGGAAAAAGCCAAAGAGATGCTTGTTCGGAAACAGTAGCTTGCCAGCAAGACCGGGAACGTTCAGCGAGTGGCCACGTGTTACCTTCGTCAATGTACCATGTGCTTTTGGATTTGGACTGCACTGGGGGGTCAACAGAGCTGCCATTTAAAGTATAGTAAAACTCTGACTTGCTCCTACTGCCACACTGATGAGCTAATCCTGGAAATAACACAATTAACCACAACACAGATGCATAATAAATAGAAAAGTGTGTGCCCGCGAGTGTGTGCATGTCTCTGTGTGTGTTGCACTAGTGTACACGTGTGGGCATGTCTGCACCGTGACATTGTGTTTGCAACAGTGGATCGTTGAAATGACCTCATGATCATTCATCATCAAAGAAGATGCAAAAGAAAAAGAATGTTGACAGCAAATTATTGTAGATGCAGCAGGGATTTCTCAAACAGTGGAACCTGTGAAGTAGGATGGGGCAATCAATCGAAATATAACTTAATTTCAAAGAAAAACGATTGTGTGTGTGTTGGCAAGTTCCTACGTTATGAAAGCACCCTGAATGCACCGTGTTGCAACACATATAACGCTGTCACGGTTCAGTCGAAAATGTTCCCGAGAGGACGAGACGATGTATGGCAAAACTTTTCCAAATGTGCTTGTCGGTACCGCATGTAAAAGAGTGTGCATCACTCAAAGAACCATAGAGCTCGCATTTAGTCAATTACACAAAGAGCAGAGTACGTCCCAAGTGAAGATTTGTGTGTTTCAGCCTTGGGTTCCTCATTTTCGGTCTCCAGTTTCAGCAAGAATTTTCATTTCCGTGTACCTCTAGTCCTGACAAATAAACTCAATTGAATAGATCAAATCGCCAAGCCCAACTTTTAAGTGCCTCCACAGTTCTGACAGGTTGATGGTGATGATTTGACCTTGGAACAGATTATTTCTATTTTCAATATTTCCAAAGGGATTTTTTTTCAGAATTTTCTGTTCTCAGAGGTTCCGCTGCATTTCGATGTAGGAGTGAAGGATACATTGTTCTGACAGAGCTGTTTTAAAAAGTTGGTTTATACTGAAAAAAAGAATATTGCTGAAAATTATTATAACCTATGTATTACCCTTCTGAAATAAAATGCATCTTTGCAACATTGTTGTTGACAACCAGAGAGCAGCTAAAATGAAAACAATAAAAATCATACAAAATGTCCGTTTTGGAGTACCTTTGCTCTTCGGTTTGCTTTGGCCAGAGGACGACTTGTCGTTGCTGTTGCCTCTGGAAGCAAATGTGTGCTTTTGCAGCCTTTGGTCCTGCATGGAATATTCTGCGTGGACCAAAACAAATATTCAACATTGGTGACACCTAGGACATTGAGCTAACGTGCACAAGCTCTACAAGTGAATTCTGCCTACAAGCTGTTGTTTTTGAGGAAATGGTTTCCTCACCTACGAACCACATTAAAGTGAAGGTTTGTGGTGTGTTAAAAGAGACATTTTGAAAACACCCAATGGATAAAGAATTACAGGAACAGCATGGATGCAGTTTTTTTGTTTTTTTGGATCACCCCACAACTACATAAACAACTTTACTGGATATTCACATATATGCTGTTTATTTGAAAATGCTGGTATTACTGTGAGCTTGCTGTCATCTGCACTAACACTGCCACTCTGCTTCACTTTTGATTTCAACATTACAGTGCCTTTGTGGCAGATTTTCACTCAGCACTGCTGTCAAGACATAGGCAGGGAAACTCATTGTGGGGGCGGTATTATCTAAATTAACAACACTGTTACATGACAATTTGGCAAAATTTAGACTTAAAAGATTTACTTGGTTATTTAATCTCAAACTTGATGGGTAGGCAGGAACTCCTAAGAGGCAACAATAAATCTTCCCTTTAAGACTATTTTCTATTTACAGGAGGCTGTTTAACTATTGTTTAAGCTCCACTTACAGTACAATGCTGGTGTTTTGTCTTTCTTTGCAAACTAGCTCAAAGATTTTGGTTGAGAGAGTCAGAAGAGAATTTATTCTGTTTAGGAAAAATGAGTCTTTTCATGGTGACAAGGCTAAGTTTTTGTAGCTGGTTTATTTGTTGACTGAAAGCGAGAGAAGCAGAACAGCGATGGCATCTTTCTGGTGCACATAAAGACATCAAAACGCAATGTGGCGAACAAAGAGCTTGACTATTTTGTCTGAGAAAACAAGCGAGGCATCAGGACAAAACACTCTCTGTTGGCAGCATCGAGAGAGAGAAAAGCAGATGAGAAAAGACATTTCTCTCATGGGGCGGCAGCTCACCTGGCATTACGTCACAGATGGGGACAAGTTGAGTGTGCTCCAAACTGGCAAAGTTACACAGCAGCTTCCCGTCAAACATACCGTCCCACTCACCGATTGGATTGTCCTGCAAGAGTTGGAGCCATAAGAAGTGTATAACCCTTCCAGGTCTAGTCCAGCACTAGATCTAACACGCTTGCATGGTGATAACCCAGTTGTTCATCATCCTCACATAAGCAGCCCCTCTGATACAGATCCTCCTTAGAGCTGTAATCCCTCCTGCTAGTACAACCGAGCTATTCTTCCACCTCACAGTTTGCAATCCAACGCAGCGCTCCGGCAGCGTAAATGCAAGCTCGCGAGAAAGCAAGGCGAGGCTGGGCAAGAGCAGCGATCTCCCAATTAGCTGCCTGCTTTCCCCTCGTCAGGCTATCGGGTCATACCACTCGGAGACCCCCAACCCCCACCCCGCCAGAACGTGACTCCCTCCTCGTCTTGGTGTGGGCAGTGGATGTGATGCGCGGCGTGGGCTCGCCACCACTGCTAACAATCAGCAGTCAAATGCCGCCGTTACAATCTCCATACAACCACAACAGCACTCCCAACCTGACAACAGTAGTCATAGCTACCGGCTACGCTGATCCTTGGCAACAAGAACATATTCCCTAAACACGCAAATGAACTGTGATGCAGAAAAAGGCACGACACAATAAAATAATCGAACAATTGCGTTCTGGAAAATCTTACATTTAAAAAGAAATGAAAACATGTTTTTCTTTTTTTTCCCCCCGTGGTGTGCAAACTTTAAGGGACATCCGTATATTGTTTTTCTAATGGACAGATGAGACATGTCATTTGAAGAAGAGGTGAAATAAAGAAAATAATAAAATATGGACGTTAAGTAATTTCTTTTCTCATACAATAATTTATACAAATTAGAATATTAATTTTTTTGCTCAATCTAATATTGTTATCATTAACAATAAATCTAAAAGAGATCATTTATTTAGATAAAGGAACTGTAACATGAATATGACAAATACATTTGAATCATTAGAGAGTCGGAGTGGACAAAATGAATGAAACAAATATAGGGGTCTGGACAATGGTGGGCTGGATGAAAGAATGAAGTGGGCCGTATGTGAGATGCAGGCCGTAGTTTGTCCAGTGCTGTACTAATCCGACTGTAGACCTTGTCACCATAAACAACGTGGTCTTTAAAAATTTGTAATTTTGTTGCTGTCGTATTAAACAGAAATTGTCAAAACATCATCTTTACAGGTGCCACATATGCTGTGGTATTTGGGGTAATAAACCAATTATTGGATATGAGATGTCACTATAAATGCTAAGTGCAAAAAAAATAATAAAAGATAACAAAGGTAACAAACACACACCAAAATAAATATACAGTGCTGAATTGAGACACTATTTAAATTTGTTCCGTGAACACGCTGGTAACTTAAAACGATTAACTGAAAACATCTTTTCATATTGAAATGAATGGAAATGTCATTAATCTGTTCGACCCATTCCCCGAAAACAAAAACAAGTTGCACTGTGCATTTTAATTAGGGTAAAAAAACCACTCCATAAAGTGTACTGTGATTACTCTCTACATCTTGTAACTGAACCATTGGCTAAATCCATTGCTTAAAGCGAAAGTCATGTCCAACATTTTTTTTTGCAATATGTTCCATGTTTCCCCACTAATCCAAACACGGTATTCTGATGCATATTGCCTTTGTGGAATAAGAATTGAGCAGTAAGTGGCATTACAGGACAAAATAGCAGCCACGTGAGACTTAATGTTATGGTAATGGAAATTTTCGCTACTTTATTATATTTGCTAAAATAGTCTCCCATCTATTTGAAGGAAGTGAAGCAGAGGCCATTGTTTGGGGGAAATGTTGAAAATTGAGTCAATGACAAATAGCTAAATTAAGCCCAGGTACTTACCATGTCAACACCCACATAGTAGCCCAGCCTCTCGTTACCAGGCAGTAAGTCACAAAAAATGATGGTGCCTCTTTCAGGTCCCTCCCGGGTCTGGACTAGGACTCTGGAGTTGATCTCCAACGGTGGGTAGTCCTGGTCCTCCTCAACCAGTGTGACATGATCTGACTCCAGGTCGCCCATGTCGTCGTCGTCATCATCCTCCCAGAGCTCCAGCTTGTCCAGGGCCACGAACACGCCGCATTCCTCCTCACAGCGGAATAGCTGGCGGCCCTGGAAGGAACCCTCTGTGAAGCCCTGGCCTCGACCCTCCTCCTGAAGGAGGAAGAAAAGTAAAAATAGGATCTGACTGAAGATGGGAACTGTAGCCAAGATAAAACCTTTCAATGTACCGACAATGCTTAAAGTAAAATTACAGGGGACACATTTTGTCAAATTTATTTTAAATTGCTTGGATGCAAATGGTCTCATTTCTGAAAATATGTCTGTGAGTAAGCCATTCTGAATTTCTGCCTGTTATCAGTTAGGTAGAGGTTTCAATACTCAATTAAATGTTTGGAGACACTGTTTAACGAAGTGTCCAAATCTCTGAATTTAAATTCTCAACAATAAACATTAACAGACTGCTGTAGTCCTGCATGAAAGTAGACTAGCTTCATGTTTAATCAAAATAAGACATTTTATGCAGATTTTCATTTTTCACAATCATTCAAGGGGGGAAAAAGTGTCACAAAAGTGCAAAAACATCATTACTCCATGCTGGATGAAAGGAATTCTAGTGAGGTGCACTTGTAACATTACATGTTATGAATGTTTGAAAATGTATGCTTTATTTCTTTTGTCAAACTCTCGTCACTCAGCATTTGGCAAGGGGCGAAAAGTGTGAACCCAAGAACCTGAACCGAGGTGTTTGTTTATACTGAGCAGCAGCCTGAGCACTCGAGCGCTGCCATCGGCCCACTCAGCTGAGCGCCACAGAATAGAAACAACATTGTGCTGAAATAAGAAAACCTTTGTGTGTGCGCGTGTTTGTCGCCTCTGCGGACATGTGCCACAGTGCAAGCGGTTATGTTTGACAGCGAGTTGCATTGGTGTCGTGGAAATATTCTCATTGCTGTCAGTCAAAACAGCTCTGGGTCATGCAGTGCTACAATGTAGTTATTTATTTTGGTTTCTCGAATGTGGGATAACAAACGGCACTGTTTTTGGCAAATTCTCGCTAACATCACTTCTCATTTTATTTGCAGTTTTATTTCAGTACAAGGCACACCATCAAATTAGAGCCAATACAAGGCCTGGGTTAAAAATTCTGTCTTTCTAAAGATAGGTCATTTTTAGAGAGCTATCAGAGATGTACTGGCTCAAAAGCTTCCTTCTTATTGTGGCTGTAATTTACAGTGGTGCACTGCATCATTTTGAGATCTGCTACGAGTCACTGCGTTTGTCCCAAATTGTGGCCTCTGTGTCTGATGCACACCCCGCCTCAATTTTCGGGTCATCCAGTTAAACATAGAAACACCTACCGATCCATTTTCTGATCCGCTCAGCCTCACGAGGGTCGCGGGCGTGCTCGAGCCTATCTCAGCTGTCTTCAGGCAGTAGGCGGGGTACACCCTGAACTGGTTGCCAGCCAATCGCAGGGCACACATAGACAAACAATCATCTGCGCTCACTCACTCCTCGGAAGGCCGGAGCAGGAATCAATTCCTGCATCTCTGCACTGAGACGCAGATGTGCTAACCAGTCGCCGACTGTGCCACCAGAAACATTTATACTCGAATGAAAGCTTCTTTTAACATCCACCCTTCCATTTTCTAATCGCCGTGTCCTCACAAGGGTCGTAGGGCATGCTGGAGCCTATCCCAGCCGTCTTTGGGCAGTAGGCGGAGTGCACCCTGAACTGGTTACCAGCCAATTGCAGCTCTTTTTACAAGCTCTTTTTTTTGCAGCTCTTTTTACAAGGGCAAAAAATAAATAAATAAAATCTGCACTTCACGTCCTCTTCCAACTGTTATTTTTCGTGATGGTTCCGTCCAAGTTGGGTTTGAACTCATCGTGTGATGTGTCTGAGTGTTTTTGAAAAACAAATGCACAGGCAACAAAGACAAACAAACACTAATACAATGAATATTTGTTCTCTGTACTACAGTTTAATTTAGTTCCTTGTACAGTTCATTGCAAAGAACTTTTCTTAGCATTTTCTAATAGTTAATGCATTGCATTATTTATACTTTATTTCTTGTTATGCCATGATTTGTTTTACTCCTGTTTTGCTCATTTGTTTTAAATTCATGGTGTTTTGTCATTTATCACAATGAATATATTGGGACAATAAATGATAAACTGAACATTTTTGAGATTTTATTATTGGAATAAAATTAATTAAATGTTAAAGAACAACATTCAGTACTACACACATAAAACCGGAATTTGGTATCGTTGAGACATGGCATGGTTAAAGCTGTAGGCAATGTCAACAATGGCTTTATCAAACACAGTGTGGGTAAATAGAACCAGAGGAAAACAGATGAAATGGTTCTTACCAAGAGCTCCACTCCAAACAGGATTCCGGAGAGGGCTCTGTCAGGCAGCAGCGAGCCCTTGAAGCGCACCACGCCGGGCAGCGGCTCATCGCCAGAGCGCAGCTGGACGCGCACCTTGGAGCCACAGTCGATGTCACGTACGCGCTCCAGCCGGGACTTGTTGCACAGCAGGGCGTGACGTTCCTCGCAGTTAGTGATGGGAAAGAGCAGTTCAGCCAGCTTCTCGTCGATCTCCAGGATGTCGCGCTCATCCAGGCTCAGCACCACATTGGTCTGGTCTAGAATGCGCAGGCTCTTTTTGCCCTTGCACGGCGGGAGCGTGCGGCCCAGGCTGTTGCGCTCCTGGCACGCCTGGCCCAGGCTGCCGCGTGGGATCCACAGGGTTTTCTGGGGGGGCTTCTCCACCGTGCACTCCTTCACCACCATGTAGAAGTGCCAGTCATCCCTGAAGCCCCCGCTGGGCTTCTCCTGACTCCACAGGACCGAGCTCATGGCTGCATGCTAGGCAACAAGGGCAGCATCACAGCAACTGGAGTCTGCAAAACACATTTCACAACTGCAGTGCCTGTAATTCATATCGTTCTTGTGGTACGCCATAAGGGACCAAACAAAAAAGTAATTTTACCCTTTCTATATTTATTTAATCGGTGTTGGGAGGGTTTTTTTCCCCCCGCCAGATATCGGAATCGGTCTAAAAAAAATCCATTATCCGTTGGGGCCTAGTTAATTGGTGTCAAGTACATTTTGTATGTTGAGGAGCGACAGTATGTTTGGCCTGAGTTGTTTGTGGAAATTGCAGAGAGTCTTAGCCACATGTGAATGCATACAAGCACTCCCATTGCATTTTTTCAACATCAAGTCACTTGCAAAATGTTTTAAGGGTAATGTTTTAAGATGAGTTTGAAATGATATTCAAACTGATTTGAGATACTCTCAAGTTGTCACGTTTGTTATGAAATGACAAATAGCAAGGGTTCTCTCTGTGTTATCATCTTTACAATCACCTCCATCAATGTGTGACTTACAAATAGATAAGAACATAATTTTATTTAACATGATGTGTCTTTGATCTGCATGCCTATGGCGACTGTTAAGTTAGGAGGGGCAAAGACCTCAGGCCATTTCATATGTATGAGCGGCAAGAAAAACAAAAACAAACAATGCCGGCACATTGTTGAGTTCCTATATTTGCACTCAACTCATACAATTACGACAAGAGAACCGAGAATACGTTTCACAGGTAAATTAAATTTATGGGCCTTTTCTGAATTGTTGGCACAAATTCTGGCATTGTCAAAAATGTAAACTTTGTAAAAATCGGTTAAGAAATAAGCAGATTCTGACTTATTTTCAATGTCAATACATGGCCATTGATGAGAATGTTGTCCCTTCCAACATGGCCGCCACGTAGGCACGTCGATAGTCGGGTTGAAACGGCGCATGGCGTATTTGTCTTCATATGTGTGGCCTTACCCCTTTAAGACGACTGGTTGTCTTTGCAGTTAAATATATAAACACCTAATTGGGAAAATTGGTACGATTTTTGTTTAATTGCTCGGAACTGCTCATTTGAATACGCTAGAAAAATAATAATTATATACAGCTAGACAGTGGACTTCCCCTCAGACATGAAGTCGAAAGTGAGCACGCCATATCCGCCTTGAGTAGTGACGAATGACTTGAGACTTTTTGTTCGATAAACCCCGTAAATGTGACATAAAAGCTTCATGACATTATCATGCGTCACGGTCAATGAGACCAGTTTAGTTAGCCGAAATGACAGCCGGGCCCTCAGCTTCGAAAGTGTTAGCCCAGCCAGCCAGCACTCACCTACCGCTGGTCATTCTCATCAAAAACGTCAACGACACGGCGTCTTACCTTTTTCGGCGTTAGTTGAGGGGCTTTCGGTTAATGTGTCATGTCACTACAGCCATTATTCCAATACGGGGCGAGGTCTGAAAAATCAAGCCCGAACGCCGCCGTAGTCACCTCTGCTTACCGAAACGGCAAGCTAATGCTAATATGCTAACAGCTACCCAACCGGCTATGCACTAAATAATCAGACTAAAGTGAGGTAAAGTGGCTGCCCGACAGCAAACAAGTCGACGGGGGACCGCCGCGGTCTACGACATAAGAACGACATTTAGAATACAGCTATAGATTTACACATATATTTCAAAATTCATACAGTATTACGTTACGGTGTATTTAAGCTATGTTATTTACATGAGACGACCTCACGAAACATGGTGTAAACGTCATCAAAACGAGGCTTACTAATTGGCAGAGCCTTTTTTTCTCGGCTGCCGATTGGCTGATGGTTTTTTCTATACAGTCGAATAGGGGATGCCCATTGAGAGTGAAACTGCGTAGTTAGGATGCATCGTAGCTTCAAAATACTGTAGCCGGAGCTGGTAAAGAACAATTTTATGTACTGTATAAAAAAATTAAAAATATGAACGCATACATAAAAATACAATAATTTGCTCTTTGAGAGCAGCACAGATAATTAGGACAAAAAAATCCGACAGTCACTGCAGTTGAATTAATATAGTCTACAGTACTGTATTCCAGATTTATTTCAAATGGACAACAACAGAAGATGAAATACAGTATCATCATCTATATCTTCTATCAAGAGTAAAGGCAACTGTGCCGATAATACGATGTAATATGACATGGTATGTCGTCACATCACCACTGGAAAAAAAAAAGCAAAAACACATTTTACGTCAATAAATAAACTAGTCCATCTTCCATCTGCACTACATGCATAAAAGTGTTTGTAAAGACTAGGCAAGCAAAGTTACCACATAGAATCACAATGGCAGGTTACATTCAGCAGAGACGACACACACTATATATGTGTGTGTGTGTGTGTGTGTGTGTGTGTGTGTATATATATATATATATATATATATATATATTTTTTTTTTTTTTTAAAGCATCAGAAGATGAGTCTTGATTCACGACGTGTCATCTCCACCACCTCCTCAGGGCTCAGGTGATTGTTCCTCAACCTGCAAAACAAATGCATCGTCAATTGCAAGGAGCTTGCATTGACTGCATAGGACAAGGATGGGCAAAGTGTGGTCGGCGGGCAAGATCGACTCGCTTTTAGCTCACCGGTAGCTAGTCACACATAAAAGGAATCAAGGAATTTTATTGTCAAACCAACGCATATTTCCTGATGATATGGTACGAAATACGATACCCGAGGTTCCAGGTTAACCCAGTAAGTCCCAAGACTTTGGACAATAAAAAAATCTATTGTTTAATCTATTGAAAATACTAAATTTAAAAAAAAGTAAATGAAAAAAATGTGCTTCAACATTTGCCATTTTTGGTGAATAAAATGAAAAAAAATAGTCAGGGACATTTTACATATCCATTTAAAAAACATTTGATTTAATAATTAGATTTGCTCAAATGATAACATTTGAATTTGTAATTGAAATAAAGAATTGTGCACATCAAAGTCTCTATTTTATTAAATATTTAGTTTCTTGCACACATATTGTGGTGGTACATGCTGCTATTCATGCAGACGGAGAAGGTTCATTAACCAGCCACGGCCGGGCCCAAGTCCAGACAAAAAGTCTGAATTGTATCAAAAAAGGGCAGCTGGTGCGAAACTACCAAAGTAGTCATGGCATTTATGAGCATAATTTCACTCGCAACAACAACTAAAGCATGAGAATAAATTAATTTGGTTATTACAATACAAAAGCTCATCATCCCAAGCATTGGCCATAGAGTACAAACAGTGTTTATACGCTCACCATACTGACTTGATACGCTTGTTACGCTCCAGAGCTTGAACTAAACAATCCACGCCCTCTCTGGTGATGCAGTTTTCGGTTAACCTTGTACAGTGAAGAAGAGGAAGAGGAATGAGTTGAAGGGTGGAGCACTTGCGCAAGGAAGCTAAACTTACCACAGGTCCTCCAGTGATGTGCCACTCTCGAGCATCTTGGCCAGGGCACGAGCTCCGGCGCTGCCCACGCCATTGCCCACCAAACTGTCATTAGAAAAATATAGCGGGTAGTTACATTGTCAAGTCAGGTTCAATTCTCACTTTGGTCAAAAATTTAAAATCGGCGACTATTTGTTGGGAGAGATGTTTGTTGCCTTCTGTCGAGGAAACCTTGAGCAAGGCATTGTTTCTACGACAATCCCAATTCAAATCTCTCTTTGCTAGCGTGTGATCTGATTTTTGTGAGTGGTGCACAACACGCACAAGTATATTTGGGAGTAGAATTTACCCTTGAGGTACCCATATTTAAATAGATATTTTTTGAAAGGAATTCAACATTTCTGTGTTGTTTCAGCCCCACACCTTTCACCCAATTCTCTTATTTTCATATTTTTTTTGATCTTTTGAGTTAATTCCACCATCCTGTACACAACAATGGTATGGTCTTTCATCATCAGCCACAAAACAGGAAGTGGCCATCTCGTGTACGGACAATCCAACCAACACATTTTCACGTTCGGTTCTGCATTGTTGAATGCAAGCTGTATTGACAATGCATTTGACCTGCGAACAGAAAGTAATACCTTAGCCATGCTAACGTTTTGCTGCCCTCCAGAGCACCAGCAATGGCCTCTGCACCTGAATCGCCAATCTTATTGCCCCAAAGCCTGAACAAATTCAATATGACACAATTAAGATGCATCTTGTTGTATATCATTTAGTATATAGACCTCTAACTTACCCCAAATGGGTCAACGAATGGTTGCATTCCAGCCCCTTAGCCAGCTGTTTGGCTCCTTCCGATGTTATATTGTTGTTGCCTAGCCTGAAACGAAGGAGAGCACATAGAGAAGATAGACAGTTTTCCAGTCACATCATGCAGACCAGGTCACAGCCGCAGTGTGTGTGTGTGTGTGCGCGTGCGCACGCGCGCGCGTAGGATTGTTTGATTACCAAAATGGCCTAGCCTATCCTAAAATTTGGATCTCCAACATGGCGGACAAACAAAGACTGATGATCGTGTGATCAAAATCTTCACCCATCCCCAAACACACCATGAACACTGCACAAACCTCAAAGAGAGGAAATTCTGCTTGGTCTTCAGCAGATGAGAAACGTGTTGCGTACAAGCGTCAGTCAGCCTGTTGTTGAAGAGTCTAATAGGGAACACAGTGGTTAAGACGTGATTATATTCACCGATTTAAACAACCAAGTTTTTTTGCTTTTTTCCTCTACCATCTAATGTGGATGGAGCACGGTATCAACGTTTGATGACCATTTTAGAGATTCACTATTAAAAAGGGGTGCGAGAGCACATTCGTGGAAAAAAAAAAAAATGCCCCTGACACCAGTTTCACTGCAGCATCTCACGTGGGTGGAGCATGGCGTAAATTTCAAGTATGCATCAATTATCTGCCCCAAATCATGTTCACCGGTGAAGATAAAGTTGAGTTAAGATGTCTACCATGACAAAGCAAACTTTCAAGGACCCATGCTTGGAATTGAACATGAAGTGGGCTATTCCGGATTGATGCAGCCATTTTAGGCGACATCTAGGGGCACTTTGGTGAACTCCGACAGGGGAATTGCCCCAAATAATCTGAAACAAGTGTTTCAGACAGATAGGTGACTAAATGAAAAAGCCATTTTTGCCTAGAGTATCATCATCTCTATACCATCTAATGTGGGCCAAGCGTGATGTTAACATTTGATGATCATTACGAGGATTTACTATAACGGTAACAGCTAATTGCGATGGGTCATATTGGCAGGTCTGCCTGCAAGTCTACACTGTAATATTATTACAACAAGGCTTACGCAATTTTCTGGAAGTTGTCACACTGGATTCCCTTTGCCACCAGTTTTCGAATCCCTTCATCAGTGATGTTATTATTTCTGAGGCTGTTGAAGGGGTGGAGATACGTTATTTATGTGATCACAAGATCATGACGTATGGAAGCTTTTTATACTCACTAGAGGGACTTGCAAATATGCAAACAGGGAAGGAGCTGCTCAACACCCACATCGCCCACAGAGTTGTTGTCCAGCTCGATTCCCACGGGACTCCTCAGGTGCTTGAGCACGTAAGCCAGAGCTGTGCACTCCACGGGTCCGATGTTACAGTAGGTCATCTTCAGGTGGTCCACCTCCAACTGGCTCAACACCTCCTCGGCCATATTACTCTCCCGCATCTCATAGATGCACTTGATGAGCCAGACAAAGCCCGGCATGGCGTGCATGCTCTTTTTTTCACACTGAACTGGCGGGGGGATGGACTTGAAGTGTTCCTGCATGCCGTTGTGGAGGCAACGGACCACCTGTCGCGCTTTCTTCTCCACGGTGGTTGTCGGGGTGCAGTGCAGCCACAGGTGTCTGTGTCTCTGGGAAAGGAGACCGGAGACGAAAGTGGCTGTGATTTGTGAATTGGGGTTTTCAGCCAGCCCTTGGCGGTGGTCCACAGACAAGCAGGACCAAAAACAGGTGCTACTGAAGTCGGCCTCAAACAGCTTAGCTACAGTGGAGCGGTCCGTGTTGTTGGACAAAACAATGTAAAGCGCAGCGAAGAAACACTGCATGGTCACGTGAAGGAATTCGTACCGAAGACTCTGGGGGAATGACATTTCCTTGCTTTGGGTGAGGAAGCCCGCACAGATTTCCTTGTCCGTAACGCAGCAGGTCTCCAGGTCAGTGCCAGCAAAGACATAACAGGAAGCTTCTACACCCTGGAAAGCAAGTTGACCCAGATGCAAGATGCCACCCAGGTGCTCCTGAAGCAAAGTGGCTCCCTCAGAACACTTCGAGGCGTTTTGGTGCTGCAAAAAGTGCTGCAGGATCATGAGGTACACGTCCGTTATGGTCTGTGGTGTCCCATCTCCACAGCCCAGCAGCTCTTTGTGGCACTGCGAGACAATCCAGCAAAGGACCGGACTGTGGCAAAGTCCAAATAAAGCTGTGTTGGCCTGAATGGATGCCAAGACTTTAGAGGCCACAGACAAATCGTGGTGTTGTTTCTTGACAAAACAGTTTATGCCATCAGGGGAGAAGCCTTTAAGGAAGAGTTCTTTGCGGAGATGCTTCCTCAACGTTGAACCCACAGCCTCCGGACGACTGGTCACCACCTTCCGCACCCCCTTCAGGAGGGACCCCTGGAGCAAGTTGAACAATAGTACATGCACGGGGGCGGGCTCCGTGGGGCAGCAGACCCTGCGCTCGTCCGAGAAGCTTTGCTTTAGCTCATCAAGACCGTCAAATGTAATGACCACGAGGTGCGGGTGGTCCAGAATAAAGCGAAAGATCTCGTCCTGGTCGCGGTCGGGCCAGCAGCAGTGGTGGAAGAGTAGCTTTTGGACCGACAGCTCATTGAGTTCCGAATTCAGCTTCCGACAGCTGAAAGGGAAGAGGAGGACGAATTCGGGGAGGGTGGCCCCTCGAGCCCAGAGAAGGTGTAGCCTCTGGAGTAAGGTGCTCTTACCACTGCCGGCATCCCCGGATATCAGGACCGTGTCTGCCTCCTGATTCACATTGCCCGCTGTACCTATGATGTCTTCTAAGCCCAGATGTCCTTGATCCTTGCAGTCCTGAGCCAGCTCCAGCTGGCCTTCAGTGTAGATGTCATCAAGCAACATGTGTCCAGTTCCTCCGTACGTATTGAGGAAGCTGGACTGGGCCGACACAGAACTGCGCAACTTCTTCTGATATATAAGGAGCTCTGTAATGGAGAGGTACACAAGGATTGATGTGAAGAAGGACTTAAACACTGTCTTGTCATTTTACCTCCTGATGACACAGCATCAGGAGAAAGCATCAGTATGTTGCTCAAGGACACTTCAAAATGGGTTGAGAATAGAACCCACAACCTTTGAGTTGGGAGATGACCTCTCTGTCACGTGAGCCGTGCTACCCTTGTTAAAATATTGCTTGATATTAAAATAAAACGGTGGTGTAACTGCTGAATCCGTTTGAACTCTGTTGCAATCCAAATAAGAATAAGAAGGACGTAAACAGACCTGGGGCGAAGTGCATAGTCACTGTACACTGACTCATATCTGACTAAATGATGATAGAATGCTGATATGTACTGTATGAAATGATACAAAACCTTCGGGTGTGGTCTTCTCAGATTTTAGGTTGCACCCAGACTGTTGCTTTTGCTCAATGTAGCGTAGCACCACGTTAGCTGCTGACTCGCCTTTCGAGCTCACATGATCCAACAAACGTCTGGCCTGAATGAGACAAAAGCTAATTTACACAGTGGTTAACTTTTTTTTTTTTTTTACACTTGTATGACAGTTTAAGAAAGCTAACACATCACTTTTTAAAAATACACTGATAACCATACAATGGGAAACTTAGAGTGACAATTTCACACTGTCCCACATTCACACACACCGTGGTGCCATGTTCATGAGTGTGCATCTAAACGTTTGTGCTACCTGCTGCGAGGGTGTGTGTATGGGTAAGCGTACGTCTCCACAGTCCTCGTGGGTGAAGCATCCCGATTCCAACAGAGCTTCCAGAGCTCCGTCCATGCAGCTTTGGAGCTCTGCCACCAAGGTGGGCCTTCGGGTCAGAAGCATCCCGGTGACACGCCCCGGGTCTTCAGGCCGGACCTCCCGGATTGCCTCGGTGAAAGCCTGGCACGCGGCCTCCCCCTTGGCGTAGACCAGGTCCAGCAGATGCCTGGCGTTGGCATGAAGCGGCCTCCCCTGCACTCGCACGTTGTGGTAATCCTCCCATGAAAACTCCCCGCAGGCCAGGAGGACATCCAATACCCTCTCCAGGGGCTCGGGCGACCCGCTGGCACATAGACCACAAAGGATCTCGCTACGTTGCTTCAGCACCAGATCCTGGGCCATGGTCACCTTCTTGGAACACACGGCACGGTCCAGTGGATATCAGCAAGGACTGGACATGGTGTCATAGTGGACGCTCTGAGCTTAATGCTCGTGCCGCGGGTCCATCGTCTACATGCCTCATGCCTGTTTTCTAAGACGGAGCTTCCTCTTCTTCTTCCTCAATCCGTAGCAAAGTGAAACTGTTTCAAAGTTTCACGCACAGAGGCTTTATTTAGCACGTACGCACTCACACACACCTCCCCCCATACACACACGCTGACATATACAATTCTACACTGTCACACACACATGCACTGACACACGCAAACAAACGCCGACACTCGCGTGCTCATATACACGCGCACACGCACGCACGCAAACGAACACTGAAAAACGCGTCCTCGTACGCACGCGCACACAGTAAAATATTCAGGGATCGACTTCCTCTTTCTGGATCCTCTCTGGCCAAACGGTCCTCGACATTCAGGAAGTACTTTTGCAGCAGTGCAAGTCACACAAAGTGATACAAATACAGGTACGCGGATAACATCATACCAACTTTGTTATTAAGATACTCTACCAGTATAATGAGATCAATACTCATTTTTTTTTCTTGGGTATGCCCTTTTCAACAAATATCGGAGCATAAAGCCTTCTAGTCAAACCTTCAAGGCTATTGTTTAGAAATGTAAATGTGATATTTCATTACTTTCTTTTAGATCCAGAAAATTTTATTTTTTATTGCAATTCGTGAATACACACGTAAGATTTTCGAATAAATAATACAAATAATCAGTTGCCTATGTGGGTTCTCTATAATGAACTAGAAAAAAAACTACGACAAAGAATTGCATTATTGTTGACTTTCCCTTTAAATGTTATTTTACTTACATTATTAAGCGCGTTGTTACAGCTGCCGCTGTTGTGAAAGCGCTATATAAATCAGCATGTATTGTATTATTTTTACTGACAAATTGTTGCCTACAAAATGTGTATTGAAGGGAAAGACGGAAGAAAAAATATTTTTTTGTAGCTTTAACATTTTTTTAACAGAGGCCATTTAATATATTTATGATAAAAATCCAGCTAAACTACTGCGCTCATTTATGGATTCCGTTGGTGTGGGCTGTAAAGGCAAATTAGGTGCAATTCGGTTATCAGGCCACTTGATGACGCTGTTGCATTACTGGTCAACAATGGTAGCTTTGGCTCGCACACTTCGGTTTGAATGTCCATGTTGCACGTGTATGTATAGCACTGCTGTCGTACTACAACATACTGTATACTGTATGTATTAAAATTCAAGCTACAACTTTAAAGTAACATTTTTATTCGTCGCAGACGTGAAAAATTAAGTAAACTTGTGTCAAACAAATACAAACTAACACTACTCAAAATTGTATCACACATTTTTTTTTTCAAACATTTTCTGCATATCTGTTCTGTGGTTATCGTGAAGACTTTTTACCATCCAAACTTACACTTCCTGTTCTATGGTTATCATTAGTTTTTCTTACATATTTTTAACCATCACAGTTAAATTTCCTCTTCCATGGTGATCGTCATACAGTTTTCTTTTATTAGATTTGAGAGTTCATTTTCTGTTGTTCTGTTATCATCAGAATTTTTGCCATTCTAACTTTATTTCCTGTTCCACGTCTGTCATCACACTTTTCCTGTTTGCCATCAGTGGTCCCCTTCTGACGGCGCTTAAGTCTCACAAGAGTCTCCAAAATCTTGCATAATGTCACACTTGATTTCCAACACCACTTTTGCAATCTGGAAAGTCACATCACTTGGGCCTCTGCCTTCAAGGTCACGTCCAGCTTTTCCCTGACCTTCAGAGTGTTGTGACTTGAGACTTGTTGGACATTCACGACCGCGTCTCCCCTGCGCAGGACCTTCTTTCAAGTGCGGCCCCCCCATGTTACAGAGGCACCTTGCAGCTCAACATCCCCCCGCGTTCACTTTGTACCTTCGACAGCACGCCGCCACATCAAAGCGCCGCCGCCTCCAGCTTTGATGTTTTGCCGAAATAGAGAAAGCGAGAGAGTGTGAACGAGAGAGTCAAAGAAAGAAAAAGCTAGCCGTGATATAAGGGGCTGTCAGGGACATAATTCAGGATTAGCTCTCATACACAATGCTGGAACACTCTCACATGCACAACTGAAATTCTGAAAAGTTCCAGAGCAAAGCAACCACTTTGACGCGATGGCTAAATCACAATCGCGTCAAAGCCAAAAGATAAGTGAAACTGCAGCATTAACGTAAGCAAACTTAACCAGAATGATCTTCTGATAGTGGATGTGGTAACAATTTTCGGCTAAGTTGTTGACCTTTTATTGTTGTTTACTGATTTATCCAAAACAAATTTATAAAATTGAAATTGCAAGCTAATATCATTTTCCATATAAAAAAATAAATAGGTTTAGAGTGAAAAAATGGGCCATCCTCACTGGATGGTTCCTTTAAGACACGAGGATTTTTTTTTTCAATTATGAAAAAAATGTATAATGCCTCCTTCGTTTGTAACAAAAATATGGAATAATAAATCAATAAATGGTCACCACACGTCATCTACAGTTGAGTACAGAAACCATGATTTGTTTTAACCCCATACACTCTAGTTTCCTAATTGAACACACCCGAAAACAGTCCTAAGTGTTTTTATTTCTTGCCCCCTGTCAGCAGACATAAAAGGCAGGCCCCTGCCAATTAGCATTAATTCCTCTCCCCCCAACACCATGCTTTGGTTTCCCGTTCTTGAGTAAGCGGCGTATTGCCATCATTTGCATTATCTGTGGCACATCGGCTTTGAAGTCGGGAGGATTGGGCGGAAGAAGAAGGCTCCGCTTATTATCCAACGTGGAGAAAAAAAAGTGTTCAAAGGCCATAGATTGAGTGGAACAGATGTACATTAGCATTGCTCCTGTGCTGCTAACACTTTGGCATCTTGACTGTTATTTTTTTTTGGAGTGAATTTTGCACCCCGCTGAGTTGAATTCACATTTCAAAGATGCAGCGAGTGAGACATACTCTCATTTACATGAACATACCTTTAAGTCAACGGAACGGAAGTCATCTAGCTAATTGACAAACTACCTTACCCAACTGACTGAGTAGCTAGCCAACTAATTGACTGACTGGCTAATTAGCTGACTCCCAAGTTAAGTAATCAACTAGCTTGCAGGCAAACAACCTAACTGACTGAATGACTAACTTACTACCGAGATATCTAGTGAACTATCGTTCAAGCTAGCTAACCAGCTACCTCACCAAATGACTGACTAGCTAGCAAGCTAGGTAACGGACTGAATATATATAAATAACTAACTTACCAGTTAAATGACTAGTTAGATGCCAGATTAATTGACTAACTGACTGACTTGCTAAACAGCTATCTGATCAACTACCTCACCTAATGACTGACAAGCTAGGTAACTAACTGACTGAAGTAACTAACTTCACCTCACAAAATGACTGATCAAGATAACCGTATAATAACACAATACTAATTATAATTCTTCCATTTTGGAGTCAGGATATAACAGAATGAGGAAAAAGTGAGCACCTGTGAATTTCCTTGTTTTTGCATATATTTATTTTTTTATGCTCATGTGACAGAATGTTCACTTAAATCATCATCTGTATAGTTTTAATGGGTGACAGTTTGACTTCCACAAAATAACACTATGGTGTTGGTTCACTTTGGGCCATTTTTATGTCCTTAACATATAAGTGTGTTCAATTTAGGCCCGTGACACTGGAAGTGTCAAGAGATTTAAGTGCTCTTAAGGTGTCACTTTAAACACGCATTTATGCATACAAATGTGCAGAAATCTACCACAAAAGTGTACGTTTGCAGTGTAATGGCTAACAAATGTATCATGTCAGTCTAAAAACAGCTGTGAAACTGTTTGGTCTTGCTTTAAAAATCTCCATATTTTACCCTCTTTGTGGAGGTGGGGGAGACCAATCTTATGGCCCGGAGCTGGACGCTCTGCGGTAGCCCTGGCCGGAGATAAGCTGCTAAAGCTCCTACATGAAAGCAGCGAGTGCTGAGCAGCTGTGCTCACACATTTGGAATCACGACAGCTTTAGATGCTGTTAATACATGGGGGATTTTCACATTACCAACCACACTTAAAGTGGGGTCACATTTTTTTTTCTTGAATTTTGTCCCTCCCATGATGTCTCAACAGGGACACACTTTGACAATGAGCACGGGGTTACGCTGCGACATGGCTTGGCTTCTACATGGTCACGGGGACGACTCAGCCCGTACTGGATTTGGTATGTGCTTCAGAAGGTCCCCGGTTATGGAAGTGGGTACTGTTCTTCATCACATGTGATGATTGCATGTCGCAAGTCTTACAAAAAAAAAAATGAATGCGTAAAGTCAATTTCCCCTCTAGGGCCACAATTATAAGGACCTTCTCCTTCCTTATTCTTTTAGATGTGTGCACATGAAAGCATTTGCCTGAAACCAAATGCAAAGAGGAATGTTTGCTACAATGAGATTCATTGTCTCTTTTTGAGGGTGGGTCTGGGAGGGGTTACACTTGGGCTCTAGAGGGCACTACAGGGGCGTCATGTGTCTGGCAAGAACTCGTTGAACTTTGGTGACAACCCGAATACAACAAGGAGCGAGCACTAACGTATATAACCCTTAATGAATAAATATCACAAAATATATTACCGTTTTCCATGTTATATTATTGTTATTCTGAAAACTTGAGGTTCCAAAGAAAAAAACGAGGGCAGATTCGGAACCGGCGCACAATAAAAAAAAAAAATCTAAAAAAGTTTACTTGCATCTCTGATTAAAATATTGAATCAAAATTTGTTGACCGGTGCAGATAATATACTCAAGTGGCCGATGGAGGAGTCACCATGTTGGTGATTGCTGGTGTATAACATGAACAGAAAACAACAAGGTCGGGATTATTAATAACAGGTTGATACTTTAATAAAAAGGTACGTGGCCCCTAAACGCTAATCCACCACCTCGGCACAGATACGCTGTCCAATAAATTAAGCAACGAGTCAGCTACATGAGTTGAAGATGTTATGGCTACAAAACATTAGGATGGGGGATGTAAATTGGGGTACACTTGCGTCTTTTAACAGGCAAGTCAAGTCAAACGTTACTTTACAATAATATGTTCTATGCGGCCCCACTAGTCGAAGCACGGCATTCTGATTAATATTGCATTTGTGGAACATGAATCAAGCAGCAAAATCCACCAATTTTTATCCATCTGCGGGGGCGGCCATTTTGCCACTTGCTGTTGACTGAACATAACATCTCAGTGCCTAAGGCCTCAGGTAAGGACAAATTATGGCTAAGCTATTTTCTGGATTCGGTCTTGTGACGTTGGAAAGTTGAGTGCTTGGGTATGTTATGCTAAAGAAAACGTTTGACTTGACTTCTCCTTTAAAAAGTGGAGAAATGGGTGATTAGCAAGGAGGAAAGAAAGTGGACACTAGACTGAAATGACAGATTTGCTTCCTAAAAAAATAAATAAATAAAACGCAAGATGCTCAAAAGACATTTGCAAACAACTCATCCCAACCCTCAACAGATACTCAAGCACGGATCCATACATTGCGCACACTGCCGTTTTCGTTATATTTTCGACATGCTTCGGTCATATCAGCATGATCTGACAAAATGCCTTTTGTTGGATATAACCAGGCTCTGTAATGCCTTTTTTTGTGGTGGGGAGGGAGCAGAGGGTGCACTAACTTCGCTGGGATGTTGAAATGGTACATGGATGAAAAAGTTTGCAATAAAAAAAAAAAAGGCAACAATAAAAGCTCTGAATTGTTTTCGGGTGATAAATGTTTGTGAAAATGCTGCTCTATGAACATGAAAGCATTTAGGACTGTGCTGTCGGGTAACTAAGTGAGGATCCACTTTTCTAAAATAAGATGCTTCTTGGTTTCGGGCGTGACTGATCGCCTCACCCTAAATTCCTCGCTAGTGGCGACCAATCAGACCACGGCGTGACCATTTCTAAGCTGCGACGACATATGTGACCACAAAAAAAGCAAAACGGGTTGAGGAAGTCAACGCATGAGGCCCAGCTGGATACGGCTCACCCACCCCCTTTTTCTGGGAATGGCGGTGCCTCCGCTTTAGGGTGGCCTGCAGCTGTGAGACAAACGCGGTGTGCGGCATTCCTGCTTACCCTCAAAATACACGCTGATGGCAGGCTAGGCGATAAAATAATAAATAATAGGGCAAAACATTCATAAAATGAGCCTGACAGATTATTCTCTTCCAGTCGGATACATTTTTTAAGACAGTGTCAGCTGCGTTTTCAACGTGGGGTGCGTAGGAAGGACAGTAAGTATGGCGTCAACTGTGTCGGTATTTTGAGGGTGATGTGTGGCTTTACAAGTTTGCAGTTTGTTTTTCAGAGAGTGTGCAGGAGGGCATCAACTCTGATAGAAATTTGAAGGGAGTTTTATTCAGATATTTGTTATATGTGTGTGCAGGAGAGAGGGGGTGCGCCAACATTTGTGATGATGAAGATGTGCTGCTCCAAAGGTTGGCAATTTTAACCTGTGTATCAAAAATAACCCAATTTTTTTGAGAGTTGTTCTGTAACCATTATGTTTTTTTTTTTGGTCATTCTGTACAAAACAACCCATTTTGGGAGGCCATTTTGTACGAAACAAACCAATTTTAAGGGGTTCTCATTGGTTATTCATTTGACTCAATGTCTTGGATTACATGAATAATTCAAAACATTGGGTCAAGATAACCCAAGTGGCAGTTGCTCCATTTTTTTTTTTTTTACCCATAACTCATTTAGGTTATTTTCGACCAAAGTGTTTTTACTGAGGGTGGCAACGCGTGTGCCGATAGTTGAGATTTTAAAAAGTTAGCAATTAAAGCATTTCTAACTCTTTGTGAAGGGTATTTTTTTGGGGGGATAGGGGGTGCGTCAAACAGACGGGATGTTAAAGGGGATTTTAGAGCCCCCAAACAAACTGCTCTATTTGAATTCTACTGTGAACAGTGGAGACTTTAGCTGCATTAAGCGCTCCAGGAGGCTCGCGGCATGTGGTCGCTCCGCAATGTGGTGGGCGTCCACGTTTATGGTACATGCCTGTCACATCATGGGACCGGCAGGTGAACGGACAGGCAACCAGGGTGGGCTGCAGACTGGCAGGCCACAGACTTTACTGGATACTAAGACACCCCCCCCGGCGTGGGGAATGGAGACAGCCGAGGAATTTAGACAGCTGGGAGAGTCACAACACAAACAAACTGTTGTTGGTGGATACCACATGCCGAAACAGTCCATAGTGTTGGGGGGGACAAAAAGAGTGAGAAGCCATGAAAACAATTTTCTAATCAGGCAGTTAAAAGAGATCCACTGTCACACTCGTTTCAGCGTTGGCTCAAACGCTGAATGTAAAAAAAGCTTTGTGTCACTTAATGTCCGAAAAGCGGGATCTATCGTCATGTGTATGTCTCTACTCATTACCACTTCAACCTGTGAAGATACTATAACAATCGCAGCAATATTTTTGATTTTATGAATGTTAAGCCTTTTTCTGTCCGAAAGCGCTCACGATAGACAAAAGGCTTGACGTCACTTAATGTCCAAAAACGACCAGCCTTCATCACCAAAATGTATGCGCACATCTGTACTCATGCCGACGTCAACCTTTGAAAATATCAAAACAATTGCCCGAATATTTGGGAGTGTTCTCTCCATAGAAAAAGCTTAACTTCAGGTCATATCACAAAACCGCCATCAAACTTCGCCCAAATGTCTGTTTACATCTCGACTTATGCACACTTCAATCTACATTAATATTGGTAACGATTAATTGCGGTTCTCTGACGTTAAGCAGCATTCAGCTTTTTCAGGAAAAAGGTTTAACGTTCAAAAAATACTAAATATTGGGATGAGCATCCTCATATTTTCAGAGGCTGAAGGTCAGCACTTGGGAGGAGTGTACCAAGAAGATGTGAATGAAAAAGTTTTCAATAAAGACATTTCAGAATTTTTGGGAGAATGCGCACAGGTGAAGGGGGACTGCGGTCCATCATTTGAAAAAGACAACTATTTTTTTTGTTTTTGTTTTTTGAGTTGGGTGGCTGAATTAGAAGGTGGCCAAACAGTGAAGAACCACTAATTGTGAGTCCATGCTCACAATAAAAAAAAAAAAAAAAAAAAAAAAAAGACATTTTGGACTCACACAATTAAAATTGAAACAATGACAATATGCAGCTGGAAAAAAAAAATAACGAAAGCACGTCTGAGCTTGTTTTCAATCCAGGTCATTCATCAGAGCGCCTAAAGCAGATTGCGCTTCTGATCTCACCTGCGATTGATCACAAGCGTTGTCTTTGAACGCATCACAGGACTGACACGTGCAAGTCACGAGTCAACATTGTGGCAGCGGCTTCAAAGTAACGTTTGATTTTTACTCGTATGGCGTCTTGATGAAACTGCACGGATGCCTTTAAACCGCATAAGTTAATCGGGCAGAGTAATGTATCCTTACCAATTGTCATATTCAGTGATTTGCTTTATAACTGCTGTGGGAAACGGAGCTTCTGCTTCATAAATATATTACCATGACTCCAGCATCACAAAACGAGATTTTCCCATCCCATTAAAATATTTGTGAAAAAAATCAAATGAAATCAATAAAAACAGGTTAAGAAAATGTCTATTTCTTCAGTCAGTTGAGAACACGTCTCACTTCTTTCAGATTGTGACGTCAACATTACGAGAAACGTTTGTTTAACCTTTTCAGGGGTTACTACGGTGGACGGCTCATCATGTTATGAGGTTACAGGGTGCATGAAAGAGTTAAATACGTTTTTTTCTAATGATATATTTTAACCATCCATCCATTATCCGAATCACTGATCCTCACGAGGGTCGCGGGCGTGCTGGAGCCTATCTCAGTTGACTTTGAATGGTAGGCAGGGTACACCCTGAACTGAACATGTAATTTTATTTTCATATTTAAGAACAACCATGACAGACAACGTAATTATTTTCTCTCTTTTTTTTTTTTTTAAACAAACTATGAATTGTGTGGAACCACAATGAAAGATTGTTTTTGTGTATGTATACACACAAGTGCACACACGCACCTACTTCCTCGACATACAGTACAAAAGATCTTTGAGCAGTCACATTATATTGCTTCAACATACTTCCTTGACACCAATTACCACTTTCCAAAAAACAGGGCTTTGGCACCATTTTATAGCATCTCCGGGTCTTATAAAAGAGCACTAAACATGACAAGAACTGCAATTTAGTAAAATTTTCAGCGAATAGCAGAGCCTCAGTTCCTCAAAAAAAAAATGCAAATAGGTGAATACTGAGCCACAAATGGGTTTTAACTTTTCCATCCTTCCCTTTAATAATGTATAAAATGATGTTATCTTTTTTTTAATTGCTTTTGTGTTATTTTTGTCCTTATTTTTGCTCACGCTGCTACGATCCCGCTGATGTCCTTTGAAGTCAAGCAAAAATTAGCTCTTGAATGCGAATTGCGTTATTTGTCAAAACACTGTTGAGAGATGGGACTTTAAGTCATTTGGTTGTGAAAAAAAGGAAGACTAGAAAAAAAAAACAGTGATCATGTGGTATAAAAGTGTAAACAGATGGGCATGCGAGATTAAACCAGAAAGAGACGAGGAACGAGAGAGAGGGCGTCACTGTAATACAAAAGGATTCTGCACAGTCGTACAAAAGTGGAAGCAAAAAACACTTTAACAGCGTCGATGCAAAGTTGTCACATTATCAATAAAGCTTATAAAAATTAATAACAATATATAGAGATATATATATATATATATATATATATACCTTATATACAGTCAGAGTTAGTCAAGGTAACGAGCGCTACTGCAGATTGAAAAAAATAAATGAAAAAAAGTGAAAATTAGGATTAAATTAGAGGTAGCAGCAGATTCAGGATTTTTTTTTTCCTCAGCATTTTCCTTCCAACATTTCGGGATACTCAAATCGGATTCTTCATTTTCCACTTTAAATACTTGCACGGCCACAGAATGTTTTTTTTTTGACAGACACAAGTGTCGCAACACACATACGCACACACGCGCACACACACGCACGCACGCACGCACGCACGCACGCACGCACGCACGCACGCACACACACACACACACACACACACACACACACACACACACACACACACACACACACACAGCTTCCTTCATAAGTGTTCATCCCTACATCACAGTCTTGCTTCGGCCTCTTGGCTTAGTGGTCTGGAAAAGTTCTGATGGGTTGGCCCCGGCACCAAACCAACATGGGCACCACAACCGTGTAAAAAAAAAGGGCTACTAGCTTAATGAACGGTGGGTCCCTCTGTGGTCCCAGCCATGATCCTCCTCAGTACTCTAGTCCTGAATCCTCTAATAGGTTAATAACACTGATTTATCTTCTAATGGATGGCCCGTCATCCCCTCTGACTTCCTGTGTCACCCTCAATATTTGGGTCCGCATTTCTTGTGTCAAGGAAGATCCCCAGAGGCCACAGGGTGGAGAAGCCATTGAGGATTGTAAAATGGTGATGGTCCCACTCCCGTGGGTCCTCCCTATGTTTCAGTCTCAAACAGCTTAACAAAGGGTCCCTAAGTGGCGTGGCCGTTCAGAACTCGTCCAAGTGGCGGAAAGGATTGTGGTGGTACTCTCGCGGGTCCACGCCTACTTCCTGTGTTGAAGAAGCTCCATCACGGACCCCAAGTGGGGCATCGTTCTTGATGAGCCAAAGCACTTTCTTTCGGTGTCCAGGATGTTTCCAAAAGGACCTAACGTGGGCAGACACTCGGGGGTGGTGGTTTCGACCTTAAGGGTGCCAAAGTGGGGTGGCTGTTTATGACTGGAAAAAAGAGCGGTTCCCTAAGCATCACAAAGCTGGACAGGAGACCAGGACTAGGAGAAGCGATGGTGGCAATGGTGGTGTTCATGGTGGTAGTGGCACTCTAATCCCAACTCAACTACCTTGGTCAGCACCCCCCTCCCCCTTTCCTATGTCAAAGAATCTCTAACAGGGTCTCAAAGTGGGGTGGGTGTTCAAGACTGGTAGAAGTGGTGATAGTGGTGGTGGTGTTCGTGGTGATGGTGGTGCTCGTGCCGCTGCACAAGTTGTGCCAGCCGGCCCTCGTAGAGCAGAACCCCGGGCATCTCCCTCACCTGCTCCTTCTCCACTCCGGGCCCCACCAGGGTGCCGAGTGCCCGGCATGCCTGGTGGTCCTTGGAGCGCTGCTTGTGCTTGCGGTAAGGGGCGGCCGACTGGTGAGGGGGCGTCTGGCTGGGGAGTACCGGGGGGGCTGGGAGACCCCTGCTTCGCATCACCCGGCCGCTGATCTGAGCAGGGGGAGTGCGGCTGTGGGTCTTGGGGGAGCGAACGGCGGCTTTCCCAGAGTCTTGGCCTCGTGTCCGACCGAGATTGAGGCCCTCGGGAGGGCTGACTTCTGTGGCAGCTTGCAAACGGCGATGATGGTGAGGCTGCGAATGATGGGAGTGGCCGTTCTCTGGCTCGTGGGATCTAGAGCGGGTCTGGTTGGACGACCGGGTCTGGGGTTCTGCCTTGGTCTGCTCTGTAGTCGCTTTGAGACAAATACACGCAGGGTGGTTATTTGAGGTGTTTTTTTTTTCCCCCCGACTCCCTCACCGCCGATGACTCGTAAGCCACCGTGATGAAGATACAGTGCCACTTTCAAGCAACAGCCAGACTACACTGAATGGAACATTATCATGTCGAAATGCCCACATCCCCCAAGGGTGTGATACCCGGCTAGCTAATTTGTCAAAAGTTAAGCAGAGCCGCTTTTAGTTTTGTCAGATGTACAGGTTAGCATCAGTTCATAGTTTTTGCTTATTATAACATTTTTGAAGGAGTGTCAATGCTCGCATTTTTTTCACTTTTCCTAACATGAATCGGTTCCTAAAACTCAGAAAAGATCTTCAACACTTAGGAGTTTTAAATTAGGTAAAAATGTTGTATGTCGCCCAGATGTTTGCACTAGTAGTTCCGGAGCATGCAGGAGGGTCCACTCACCCGTTCCAAAGCGGGATGTGTAGTTCTCGATGCCAGCCAGGTCCAAATAGTGGTTCCGTCGCTCCAGGTTCTCGTCCACGCAGTGGCGCTGGCAGCCCGGCTGGGCGTGGCCGTGCTGGTCGCTGTGGTGGCGCCTAGGAGGGGGGGAAGCACCACCAATCATTTTGAGAGAGGTTCGTCACAGACCAAACGAGTGCTCCCTTGTGATCAGGCAGCCATTGTCGGAGCAGATGGGGAAAATCACAGGTCTCAGAAACAAACACACCAAGTAAACATTTTCCCAGGGATAGGGTGACTGATGCAAAAAAGTACAAGAGGCAAAAGTGCAGATTTACCGTATCAACGCTCGACTTTTCTTGTCTGCGCCCTTGGGGTCTTCGACACACTTGTCATTTCTCTCCCTTGGGTGGGACACATCTGTGTCGGGGGAAAAAAACAGAAGGCTATTATCAATGAGAACAACACACACACACACGCGCGTATACACGCACACACACACACACACACACACACACACACACACACACACACACACACACACACACACACGCACAACATAACAACAACAACTACAGTCACACAAGAAGAAAGCAACCTTTGTTTCGGGTTTTTACTTTGAAGATCTACAGAGGAGGGGGAAGAAGAAAAAAACAACACTGCTTCATTTATTCAATTTTCAACTCCCGGCATCTTCTAAATTAAATATGGGAAGAATAGAGTTAGAATAGACTTGAGAAATAGTTTAGCAATAAAGACGCCAGATCTGACGCAGGCTGAAATTAGCATAAAGGCGAACAGGCGATGTCGGAATCTCTTGAGGTGTATTTATAACTGTAAAAACAGGACAGAGGCGGGTAAAAATACATGGATGTATATTTTTGTGCTACTTTTTTTCCCTCTCCCGAGTCGTCATAAAGAAAGGTGAACATCATCAGATTTTTTTTGACAGCTCGCTTTTCACTCATATTTTTTTTGATAGTTTTATCCTCATCTTTGGATTTTTCGGGGTTTTTTTTAACACTTTTTGGTAACTGATTGATTTGTTGTTGTTTCACAAAATTTCTTCCCATTTCGATTTTTTTAAAGTCCTTTGACAAGTATTCATGTTTTACAGTTTATTTCACTCACATTCTCAGCAATATTTCATTCATTTTTATGCCGGCACTTCCTTTTTTTGACATTTTTATTTTATCATATACTGAGAAGTTTTCCACAAAGTTTCTGTATTTTTGGGGCAATTTATACAGACTTCATTTTAGGAAACTTTCACATGTTGGACCGTTTTCACTCTTGATTCTTTTATATTATTTACCACAGTAATTTTTGACCATTTTGTCTCATTTGTTTTGTACATTTTCTTCAAGGGAGGCTTCATTAATTTTAAATGTGTGGCTCGATTAATAGGGATTAATTGCTTTAACCGTGGAAAAGATAAGTGCTGCATAGGAGCTGAAAAATGCATCTCTATATTGATATATTTCACTTTTATAGCAACATTTTCTATGCACAGGTATATCCATGTTGGGTCCAACAATACGTAAGAGGTGCAGTTTACTGCTGGATAATAGACACACCGTAGACAACAAGGAGGACACAAAGAAAAACAATGCCTAAAAAAAGTTTTGTTGAGCCCATGGTATGGACAAGGACGGACAGGCACGTGCGTGGGACAAGTAGTGATTTACAGTTGTAGTTGACACACCCAATGTAGGTGATATTAAAAACCAACACCGTGCCGAGTATTTTTAACGAGCAAGAAGTGGCAGATGAGCTTAAATGCCTGGGGGAGGATCTCTCTAACCTTCACCATCAGTGGCAAAGGCGGCGATATTGTGGGGCATTATTTCCATAAGGTGAGCGGAGCACATTAATTACATTTTTATGACATCATTTCTTTTTCGCAAAGTTTCACTTGTGGACAATTTTCACATTAACCATTTTCAAACAACGCTTCATATACTCTGTTTCAAACTTCCAGCAACTTCTAATAGAAGCAGTGGAAAAAAGTATTCAGAAGAGACGGAGAAATTAATGAGGATGCCAGCTAGATCTGACGCAGGCTGAAATAAGCATAGGGGCGAGCAGGCTATGTCGGAATCTCCAGAGGTGTATTTATAGCTGTAACAACAGGACAGAAAGAAGCGAGGGAACACAGAGAGTGAAAGAGAGGGGGGGGGGGCAGAAAGAGGTGTGACCCCCCCAAATAAAACGGCAATTAAAAAATATTGCTATTTTTTGATGTTCCACTCATTTTTCCACAATTTACTTTTTTTCTACACTTCCATTACTAAAATATTCAGAATTTATTTTTATTACTTTCACAATTATGTTGATTTACTGACTTTTTACTACTTTAACAATTTTCACTCATTTATTTGGAAATTTTTACTGATGGATTTTTTTGGAGGGAAAACAAATTCTTGATAATTTTCACAAGAATGACAAACTTCTTTTTGTCATTCAGTCCATCACGTTCCCTATGATGAATTTAACAATTTTTACACACAAATCCAAGGGGTACCTGCGCTGCCCTGCGTGCAACTCCTCCATCTCTGGCTGGAGTCTGGCGCCACTGACAACTTGACCCGCAAGGTCTTACTGCTGCTGGGAGAATGGTTGACAGAGGCGTCCACCACCTCGTATATGGTGTGGAGGAGACTTGTGATGTCCTGCAAAAAGATGGTCACACAGAGAGACATGACTTTTTTTCACATTACTCTGCCAATTTTGGATATAGAGTGGAACCTCAATTTTACGGACAAATACTGAGCCGATTCTCTGTTCAACTATTTTGTGTCCTAACGACATCCATTACAGTAGAAAATGGTACATAGACATACAACTAGTGCTCACTTCCTCTCTGTTAAATCTGGAGTCTGTTGGTTCCCGGTCTGTGAAATCAAGGTTCCACTGTTCAGTCTGATACACATGGTCTCTCTGTATTGCGGACTTTCAGCTACAGAGGGTGGCTTTGGAACATATTCCCTGTGATAAACGGGGGTCCATTGTAAACTGCTGCCAATTTAGCAGCAACAAAAAGAGCTAAATATGCAGGAATGAGTGCACATTTCAGTTCCAGGTACAGACACCAAGGAGAAAAACATCTTCTGTGGCGTGACAACATGAAAAGGAGCTAGAGAAGAAAGAAAGCGTCTGCCGTCTCGTGAGTCAAGGAGCCACCGGCAACAGCTCCACATACACACAACACAAAACTTTCTGGGTGTTCTCTTCAATCTCTACAGGCACCAAGCACGGCTTCCCTGGCAGCAAGGAAAGACGAAATAGGTCTGGAGAGGGTTTCTGACAGGAGACTTTTCGTTTGGGTGTGGTGGCTCCACATCAGACCTGTGTGTGTGTGTGTGTGTGTGTGTGTGTGTGTGTGTGTGTGTGTGTGTGTGTGTGTGTGTGTGTGTGTGTTTTTTTCCCCAAATCAGCAGCATGTTCCCATAATGGACATCATGTTGCTTTTCTCACTGGATACTTCAGCATTACACTCCACAATCTCATCTTTGCTGTGGTGGCCCATTTTTCTGTTGCTCTCAATCTCCTCTGCGACAAAAATGCATTTTTGTACCGAGAGAATACAGACGAGCCGAGTTTTCCGTGTGTGTTTGTTCGCGCCAATGCCATGTTGAAACGGTGTGTGGCGCACTGAATATTTCCCGCACTCACCACGTTGGTGAAGGGCCAATTTGGCTGATCAATGTCGCACCGGGGGGGATCCCACGTCAAAAGATAGCTTTGTGGATAGAACAGATACCTGATATATTATGTTTTATTAATAATTCCATTTCAAAGGTTGAATTGAATGATTGATTTAACCAAGGATGCAGCTGATTTCAGCAGGTGGCTAACATCATGAGGAGATGTTTAAGGCAAAAAAATCTTTTTTTTTTTGTTGTTGTCAAAATATGACTTAATTCCTGCAAAGTGTTGATATCGTTCTTTGTTGACCCATTTACATCCAATGAACTAGACTTGTGAGTTGTGAGGACTTGCTAAATGTGCTTAAAGGTAAAACCACAAACTCCACATTTTCCACTTTGCTGCGGCAGCCGGTCTTCCTCTGTCTCCACACAAACCGAGAATCGAGAAGAATCTTGTTGATGCTCGCTGTTGTTGGTTAGCATGTCACGAGACATCCCCCCTGAAGGATTTAAGCCTTGGTGGAGGTATGTGCTCATTCTTTGATGTTTTATTCGTGAAATAAGATGACTTTAAACTCTACAGCTTGATTAATAAAAGAAAATCCCAGATGTTCATGTGGGTGGGGATGTCTTGGCAGATGTTTGTCTGATTTACTTGCTCATTCATCGATCAAAGACTTGCGCCTCCAGAGTCTAAGCCCATCCAAGCCCACCCTTCTGGGAAAAGACAGTTTACCTCTCTGGTGACTTTCCCGTTGTTGTCAAAGTCATAGAGGGTGAATGTCCACTCCTGACGGTTATCCTCCTCCATGGACACAGCGCACTCTAGCTCCTGGAACAGCACAGCCACATCAGTGTGTATGTGTCTCTGTGTGTCAGTGTGTGTGTGTGTGTGTGTGTGTGTCAGAATAAGTAGGTGTGTGCGTGTCTCCGTGTCAGTGTGTCTGGCCTAGTTTCCTCTTCGTGGAAGTTAATCGTGGTCCCGTTGAGTGCGGACAAAGTGAGAAACTCACCTCAAACTGGACCTGCTTGCCATCCCGCTCCTGCATCATCTTGTCCTCCAAGCAGCAGCTGTCTGTCTTCTCCGGAGGAAGAGCCACTGCAGACATACAGTATAAACAGATGAAAATAATCAGCCTCAAATGGTGTGCGGCCCTGACCTGAGGATAGGTTGTCGCATGTGTACCCGGAGAAAACCGTGTTTTCATTATATTCATCGATTCATTATCTGAACACTTTTATCCTCACGAGGGTCACGGGCATGCTGGAGCCTATCCCAGCTGACTTTGAGCAGTAGGCGAGGACACCCTGAATTGGTTTTAATTAAAAATCCCTTCCAAAAAATTATGTATTATATCCAATTAGTTTGTCGGTGGAACCTGGTAGGTCCAACCTATTGTGTGGGTCTGCTAAGCAGGACTGGTAGAGTTCCCTGTGAGAAGGAGTTTTGAAGTCCAACGTTTAGCAGAACTTGGACCACATTCCATAGCAGGCAGGCGGCAATGAATCTGAGTGGACCATATTGCGTGCCGCCATTGTTGATTGAGGTAGCCGACCCAAGCTATGGCCCTAAGGTAGGTAGGTGACTGTTCCCGTCGATAGATACCAGTGGTCAGGGATTCCGTCTAGTTGAAGAAGGCATTCTATTGAGCCTTTTTGGCTCATGGGACTCCAGAGGCAGCTGATGGCAACCGGAACAGTGCCTCTGGACTTGTGATGGGACTGGAGGGTTTGTTCCATTGTTCCAACTGTAGTGGGGCTTCACTCCTCAGCCTCCGGAGAAGAAGGCCTGGTGGGATGATTACTTTCTGTCTAATTATGGCTGTTTTGGCTGAACAAAATATTAGGAGCAGCTCTCAGTAAAAGGCTGTGCAGTTGAACACTTTTGCAAACCACTAGCGTAATAATAGACGTCATGTACCAGCCTAAAAACACATAGGGAGGGATTTTTTTTTTCTTTTCAGTTATCTTTCGCTAATTTAGCAGACACTTAAATTCAGGACCTGTTCACAGTTCGATACTGACAGAATTGAGCTTGCCATAAAACTGTGTCCAGTGATTTATTTTATTTTTTTACAAGCACTTTGCAAAGTAAGAAAAGAAACAATTTTCTGTGCATTTTTTTCAACATTTTTTTTAACAGGTGAGTAAAAATTAAAAGTACAGATTGTAAAATCTGTTTGAGGACAGGAGTGTTAGTACTTTTACTAGAGAATTTGCTCACAGAAGTATCTGTACTTCTACTTACGGTAAGTACTTCATGTGAGTACTTTTGCCACCTCTTCAGACCACACCCCCGTCTCCCTCTCTTTTTAGCCTCTCCTCCCATCCCACTTTGAAGTCCCTACTCTCCAACCTTCTGGATGAGGATCAGTCCGGTCCGTGGAATAAAAACAGAATCACTAATTAATAAGCCGAGTCAAATTGGAAACACTGTTTGTTTGCGCGCCAGCCGGGGCAGCAGACACAACACGACGGCCCACTTTCTTCCTGCGCCATCCGAAAGCGGATCAAAGCCGAACCGTCTGATCATCCCCGTTGCGTCGGGAGGAGGCCGGAAATGAAAGGCGACATCCTGGGGAACTTTTTTTTTTTCTGGATATTGAGAGAGGAGGCGGCTCCTGCTGTTTGATCGTGCGTGCGAGGGGCAAATCTGTTCGGCAGCAGGCTCAATATGGCGGTGAGATAGCTAATGAAACGCCGGGAGGAGAAACAGTAATGCAGGATCACTGAACTCCCCCAGTCCCCCCCTTTAGAAGTCCACAAGCCAAGAAGCCGCCGTGGGATTGGCTCTGAGGGGCACGGCGAGGGCAATCCGTGGCTCGCAGTTTGGGAGCGCTGCCACGTTCGAGCTCATCCAGCTTGGCTACTGTATTACACGTATCTGCTGCCTCCTGCCCTTCCAAGGCTAAATGCATGGGCGATGAGTAGGATGACTCTGCCTTTGTGGGCAGAAGAAGTCACATTTTATTCATCAGGTGATCAAGGGAGTTAATCCTGCTCTTTTTTTTTTCATGTAGGTTTTTATTAGCGTCTGAGTGTAATTGGTGGCCAAAAGTAAGCAACAAAGCATCGTTTGTTTGGGGTTACTTCTCAACTGGCTTTAAATGAAGCTCAACGCATTTTTATTATCCAAAACAGTTCTGAGGTGTCTTAACTCATTGGCTGTCAGTCGTTTTCAAAGTTTTACTGCATTTGGACTGATCGGGAAAGCGCTTTCTTACAGCTGCAGCATATTGTTTTATATTATCTTTCAAGAAGCACAGAATATTGTGGTCTTTGACAATAAAAAAAACTACCTACCAAAAGAAAGGGTCGACTTTTTTTATCACTTGGAAAAAAGTTTCTTTTTCTTTCTGTTCTTTCACAGTCGGTCACTGTTCACTGTTGGTTTAACCAAAAACGCCAGTTGTTGTATCAGCTAGCTAGTGCTAAGCTAACCTGCCATCTCCTGTCTGGCACTGAAGGCGCCCAAACCCTCTCCGTATGCTGATATGACGTGTGAGAGGCGAACAGTGAGGTAACAAAGACAGCGGTGTTAATATAGTCCCTAGCTGGGCTTTATTGACTAAATTCTTAATAGTCTAATTTAATGTTCATTAGCCGGTTAAATATTCCTGCTTCCGAGCGGTATGCACAAAGATAGCACACTTTCACGCATGTTTACTCCCCACGTACATATGCCACACTGGAAAGTGAGAGTTGCCACTCAAATATTCCTCTGTGACAATACACAGGACAATTAGTTATAACCCATTCTCACGCAAATCCAAAAATTCAGATTTGGCGTTTGTGTTTAATGGTCAGTTTGCATCTTAATTCAAGTCACCACCGATTCATGCACAGCCATATTAGATACCCTTTAAAATCAACTGGATTTTTGGTGAAATTATGGATAATAGTGCCTGAAGGTGTGCAAACCTTGGCAATTTTCCATCAGCTTTTTGCATTCTGCGTGGGGGTCGGAAGCTCTCATTTAAGTCCCACTTTGAACAGGGAAGGAGAGGCTTCCAAATCCGAGGATCATGTCACACTAGTGGGGAGTCTTTGCATTGGGGGAGGGGTAAAAGTAAAGGGGACCTCGTCAGCACACAGTTGGGGCTTTAGAGTTATGGGGTGGACCTGGGGGAGGGAACACCCTAGCAAAAAGAGGGATGCCAGCCCAATATATGGTATTTTCTTCATCTTTAAAATCAATGATGGAATAAAAAGCAGTGTAGCATGCATTGCTTGATGGCTTACCTTCTAAGCGGTAGTGCTCATCACCAATCTGCTGAGCTTCATTTATGGAGCCCTGGAAAAGAGAGAAAGAAAGAAAAATAAACATGTGTTGTCAAGTATATCAGCGAGTCTCTCATTCTGGCACATATAAACAAACAGTGCAAATCCACAGCAGGGCATTCTTACCCAGAGTGGCATCCCAGCATCTAACCACGGGCAGTCAGATGGACATACACAAACAAAGTTTGACATCAGCATGGGAGGATAATTGTAGGGTCAGAAACGCGCTACACTAGACTGGCAGTCAGGCTGAAGCTACTGCACATCGAGGGCGAACACAACTATTTCAGTGGTGTCCTAGAACCCCCTTTTCAGCCAGCTCAGATTGTTGCTATGCGGAGCTTTGAAGGGGCACAAAATCCCTCGGTTTCACGATGTGGCTCAGATATCCACGGGGTTGTCATCCATCCAAAAAGCCATCGCTCACTGTTTGACAAGATCCTTGACAAGCACGCAGCCACTGACATGAAAACAGAGACCATCTTTCCATGAAGAGGGACAGTACACAGAATGCCTACACGTTTGAGATTTCAAAATTCCATACCTATTCCAGACCATAATTTCCAGACTTCTCGGTAAAAAAATAATTTGTTTGATATGCGCCAGTTGTGAGAGACTCGACCCATTATGAGTTATGTCAACGATCAAACAACAAAAGACACGTATATGCCAGGGTTAATGCCTGACGAGGTGTGCAATTATCAGGCATTAATATACACAGTTTTGCTCATGATAATTTTAGCGATAGCCAAGTGACGCTGTTTGAGACATCACAGTCATTTTAAGGAGTCCACTTTGAGCAAACTTCAGAATTCTTGGCCTGTATGAGTTTATTTGTGGATAATAGTAATAATAATAATAGCTGAAATTTGTCAGCTATTCAAACGAGAGGTTTGACCAGATTTTCGTTCGGCAGTATAACACAAAAACATTGCTTAAAGAGGCCATTTTTTAAAACCACACAAAAACCTAAATTTCTCCAAAACCCTTCATTCAATTTTCAAAAACCTGGCGCTTTGTGTTCAGATTGAAGTGACCGCTCCAACCACACTCAGCAATTTGACAGATTTGCATTTCTGGGAAATCCTGTCACATTGCTACTTACATTATTTTTAGCAATTGCGAGTGAAACAAAAGCACATCAACTTTGACTAAAAATGTTCTCTTGGCCCCGCCAAAACAATACTACAAGGTTTACCAACTAGTGTGAGTGGGAGTCAAAGGTGCGCCACATTGAATTGTTCAGTCATCCACGGAGGTGGAAGCTCACAAATGTGTGAGCCTACCCTCCATGAGATACTGCTGGTCATAGTGCGGCCCCATGGGTGATCTCCCAGGAAGAAAATGCAACGACCTGCAGTACTTTGTGGAAATTTGAGAAAAAAAAAAAGTTGAAGTGCAAAATAATAGAGGTTCAGCTGTTACTGTTTAGCATGACACAATGAAGTTGGCCCCATACGATACCGGGTATCGGTAGTGGCCCAGCTCTATTTTGGAATAAATACTTTGTAGATTTAAGTAAACGGCGGCTTTTAAAGATATTCACGTCAAAAAATGTAACAGAAAGTTTTCAATCTTACGTTTAGTTCCCCTTGAAGCAGACTTATGTAAACAGAAAGTGAAAACATGTTTTAATTAACCATTTCGATAGACAGCGAGACATCAAAATCGTCTGAGTATTTGGACTTCAGACAGCTATAAAATTGATACTGAATCACAAATGAAAAACAATCCACTATATTTTGTCCCAGGCAGTCCTTAATAACTGTGGATTACATTTCAGGAAAGCATGTCTTAAAGCACTCCATCACCACCCGATTGCTTGTTTTCCTTTTAAACTTCACCACTTTCTCAAATAATTAACTGACTTACATGTCATTTTTGTCTTGCATCAAAGACAAACATGACTCCAAGGTCAACATTCCACTAATGCCTTTAATCCATAAATACACAAAGATCAGGCCCCTTGGATGTTTTCTTTGATTTTTTTGATGATGAATGGTACAAAATTATTGCAGGGCAAGACAACAGCATGACAAACAGGAGAACCAGGAATGTGCTAATTGGTTGTTGTCTGCAGTGATGGATGGAAACCATTTTATTAAGTATGCTCGGGTGACCACTGGAATTGTTCTGGTCAGTGTGAAAATGGGAAATATCACAGGCCTTTGGTCACTTTTACACACAACCATGCACACACGCACGTACATCTGAGCCTTCTCATGTCCTTCAATGTTGATGGCTAAGAGAAGACTACGGAGAGGAAATAAAAGTACACTTGCCAACTGATGACCCCCCACCAAAAAAGTCATATATCTATACAGTCAAACCTCAGTTTTCGAACGTCTCGGTTCTCGACCAATTCGGTTTTTGACCAAAAATTTTGAGTTTTTTATGCCTCGGCTGATGAACAAATTTCGGTTCTCGAAAAAACTGAGCGCACTTGAATGCACCACTTGACTCCTCTCGCCTTCCTTACACGAGGAAATGACGCTTCCTCGGGTAGACGAGGAAGTGACGCTTCCTCGTGTCGCTTTCCATTGTGAGCAGACGCGTTCAATAAACTTTTTTTTTTATAAAAGAGCGTGGTTTCGATTTTCGAACAATTTCGGTTTTCAAACAGCCTTCTGGAGCGGATTGTGGACGAAAACCACACACACACACACACACACACACACACACACACACACACACACACACACACACACACACACACACACACACACACTGTATATGCAATATGGTGCAAGATTCTGGTCATAATCCAACACTTCAACAACAGCGCTCGCATCCAACAAAACCGTTTTCCAGACATTGTGTTTGAATGGACATAAAAGTGTTCGGTTTTCAACAGCAGCCATGTCCGTCAGAGTTACTTTGGGATTGTGCGGCCTCTCCCCCTTGGGTGTTTTAAACTTGTTCAAACTGCTTCAGCACAAAATGATTTATGGGCAACTGTAACATAGAAGCTTGTGTGCATGCCTTTCTTCAATATGCCTTGCTGGTCTGGGTTGTTTGGCTTGGCAAACCTCATCAGGTGGGCAAGTAATGAACTTGAAGGTGCCAAAGAACCATTAGCACATTGATAAACACAAGAAAAGATGCAAGCAGCTATGAATGAGATATGAGTCTTACGTCAAGTCATCATATTTTGCTGCCACACTCTACCCATTCATACACGGTGTTCCAAATTATTATGCAAATAATGTTTTTCCTTTCTTCCTAAAATGACTAAATGACCCGAAAACGACCACATACCAAATAGGCTGCATTCTTGTGTCTTTTTCGGCATGATTTCTTCAGACATTTTTGTGACTACATTCATGACAGGGATGCGTACCAAATTTTTCATCCCAAAAGGAAACTCGCTTGGGCAGCTGATTTTCAAAAAAAATGTACATTGGACTGTTGAGACATGCCAACCAAACTTAAATTTTCATCAAAACGACCACGTCTGGACAATTTCTTAAGTTTTTGAGGATGGGAAATCCCTAACAAAATAATGATTTAGGTGGCCTATGAATAACTGTTAACCACGCTCAATTGTCAGTCCAAGTGCTTGGGTTAAATCATCTTCATGTTCAGTTTGCTTCTGGTATTTCATATTTAGCATCTCTTGGTACTTCATTACGATGTTTGTTTATTTTTCTGCTTTAAGAGAGGAGTAGTTAGAGAAATTTAAAGGCCTTTGTGACCAGAAAGTGGCCTCTGGCACCATACTAAGTTTGGCACTGCCGACATGGACTTACTGTCTTTTTTTTTTTTCTGCCAGTGTTTGAGAGCAAAAGGCTACATTAAATTATACCTACTATGTATTTCAATGTGATTGTGGGAAAGTCCCACAAGGCCTCTTTGGTCTGCTCGCTTTCTGCCTCGGTGAGCCGCCACACAAGCTGACAATTTATGCGGCCGACGACAGCTCCCCCTGAACGAGAGCCAGGGCCCCGGTCGAAGGAGGCCGCTGGAGCTGCGGCGACGGCGGCTACTGGCGCTCCATCAAAACCCGGACAAAATCTCATTAAGGCTGTGACTGGGTGAGGCTGTGGCTCCTCACCCAGCGCAAGGAAACGCCTTCAGAAATGCGTTTTTGTTTTGTTTTTTGTGTCACGGTGCCAAAATAATGTGGGGAACCGCAACGATAGATGGTGACTCAGTGGAGCGCACGCCACAGCCAAGGCCGAACTGTTCAGTGTTTCCCCATTAGCAGAATGAGTTCTGGTTCCAAGAGAATGCCAACCAGATGACTTGAGGGTGATGGATGCTTAAAGACCAGGCCAAGTGAAGTGAAGTTTATTTGTCCCTTAATCACCAGAGTCTCAAAGGGCTTCACGGGCCCATAGCTGACCGACATCTCCTGATCAAAAACCTCCCGTTGCCAAAATGTTTGTTTTTAGCTTAATACTTTACTTTTCATTGTGGGGAGCAAAAAACATAACCTCATGATCTTAGAGATTGCTTGCAGGGGAAGCTATCTTGATTCACTGTTTCACCAGACACAAAACAATAATGACTTTTGAAATTAAACAATGTAAACCGATGCCATAATGACCCAAGCGGTCAAACTAAACTACTGGTCTGACACCTTTATCCAGAGATTCAAAATGGCTTCTTTTTCAGCTCATGCATCACCTCGTGGGAAATTTTTATTTTTGTAGAATCCAATAACTGTTTCACTAGTTATTGTTTTAGTATGACAGCAGTCTATGAGGGCATTTTTATGGCAAGATTTACTTTTCAATGGTTCGACAAATAGTTGGGTCTCTGAAGTGCTGCCCCACCCATCAAGTGTGAAATTAACTCAAAGTACATCTACTGTTACATGCTTTTTTTTCTGAAACTGTCTGTGAGCAAGCCGTTCTCCATTTCCCCCTGGAACATAACAATGAGGAGGATTCAGCCAGACTTGGGCCAAAATGCGCACAATCACTGCCGAGATCCATCCCGCTGTTCTGCCAAACGTGCCATCAAGATGACAAGAGGCAACCAGAGAAGCCTTTGCGGTTGAGAAGCTCACATTTTACCCTCGTTTGACATGGTAACAGGTGGCCAAACGTGGGGCAGAATGAGAGCTGGCTCCCTTGCATGGAGCAGCCTCTAAATAGGGCCCGATTTCAGCAGGACTAGAAATACTATGTATAAAGTATACTAAAATTCTTGGTTCTTGGGAGTCTTTTGAGCAAAGCATGTCAGAGATATGCTGTTAAAACACTTGGGAACTCTTTTGAAAAAGTGCATAATGTCTCCTACGGCTTGAGTGGATGAGGACCGAGCCCTGCTGCGTAAAGGGAAAAACCGGCAGTGACAGACACCCCCCAAAATGTTTATAATTACCTATATTAATTGCTTAAGCTGTAAATAAACAAAATTCTAACAATAATAAACAAATATTGTGCGAGAGGTGAATAGGTCAGTATTTCAGTGAGGATAGAGTCCACAGAAAAAAAAAAGTGAATTGTATTAAAGAATAGTGGACCGCCTATGAGTCTCTGATGAAGAAAGCAGCTATGCGGCATTGAAAAAGTGGACAAAGCTCTCGTCCAGCTGCAAAACCAAAGTAAAAAAGCAATGTGAAAGCTGCCAATTAGCGTCAAGGTGTAGCATTACTGAAAGGAAAAAAAAAAAAAGAACAAAAAAAAAACTTTCAGAGAGGAAATGCCTCTCCCCTCCCACCATCCCCGGGTGTAAGTCGAAGCGCTTTCAAAAGGCCAAGAACCCAAAACAGCGCCCATGCTCCCAATTTACATCGTGAAAACAAAAACAAACCAGCGTCATTAAACACCGCAGGGTCTTTGGCTTTTCCCAACCCCGGAGCGCTCTTGAGATGGAGCCAAGATAGAGGGTGTTGATATGAGCCAGAGCAGTCCGACTTGGCCCTTCAAAGGGGTTCCGTTTTCCGCACATGAAATAACGATCTCAGATAAACACGTTGCAAAGCAAAGCTGACGCAAACGGCGCGCGCGGGCAGGGAAGACTGATCGTTATGGCAAATAAATGTCTCCGTGTTGCTCCGCAGTCCGAAAGATAAATCTGTAACTGATGCTTAATATTGTATGCTGCACCGGTTTCAGGAGACAACAGGGATACTAGCTTAAAAAAAAAAAGAAGATGCATAAAGGCAGTGCCAAGTCCAAGTTTTTTTTTTTTTTTTTTTAATGCATTTGATAAGAAGGTCTTTGAAGTCAAGGTAATTTCCGCAACACCACCATTTGCCTGGTAGATGTGTCATTTTTACACACCTCACCTATTTTATGGCCACTGCTGCCTGTCACTCGTCGGTGAAGGGCAAAACAAAGCACGACATGCTGCAGAAGTGCTGTGGAAGGACCACCCAAAGTCTCAAAGGGGCTCGACTGACATCTTGATTAAAATGCTCACAAGGAAATTGTTTTGTCCCAGATAAGCCCATTAGACCCTCATTTTTTTTGCCTAATTCCTTGTTCAGGAGGTCATCGAAGTTACAAAACCGCCTGCAATGAACCAGGTCATGCAGCCGCGGAAGATGATATGCACACAAAAAAAACGAAATGTAAAAAAAAAAAAAAAAAAGAAAAAAGTAATGAAATGAGGACTGTGGAGGGTCTTCAAATGGAATTTTTAACACCTTCAAAACAATTTCCAAGATTTGTGATGTAAAACTTGAGGTTCTATTTGTTTTTTATTCACGGGAAATGATTTACAAATACTATATGTAACATATTCAATACTTTGATATTTTAAATGGAAAAGCGACACGCCATATTCACTGAAAATCACAGATGCAACCCCCTACATTGAAAATGAGTGCACATGCACTCGTACATTACTCGTTCACATCAATCTTGCAAGCTTTAAATGTATAGAAATTACAGTATGTATTGTATGCAGTGTCTGTGTGTTGCACATGCAAGTGCTTTTAAGAGGCGGGGCTTGGTAGAGGTAAGGTGGCGGGTGACATCGCTGAGTGTGTGCGAGTGTTTGAAGGTGAGCGGCGCCTACAGCAGCTCTGGTGTGAGTGTGCTTGTGTGTTTTGTTGCACAGTAGTTGACTCTCAGCGTCAGGTCAAAAAATCATGCGCTCAATGCAGCAACACTGACACGATAACTCATTTAAAATGATTTTTTTAACCGTTCAGAACAGTTCCCCGGTGTCTTAATAACATGTCTATGACATGCTTTAATCAAATATGCCAAGGGTATAATAATTCAAGGCTCACTTTACACAGTTTTTTTTTCCAGACTCTCTGAACTCTCGTGTCTTATGCAAATGAGGCACTCTTTATCATTCCCCCTTCTACTATGAGGCCAATGCTGAGTGCGGCTAGCGTTACCATGACGAGCTGGGGACAGACAACATTTGCGTATGTGCTGCTGAGCAGACGACAGCGCTGCTAACCCCATTAGCAAACGCTAAACTGTGCCAACACTGCTTAGCTTTTGGCTTCGAAATGATCACGCTTCCAAATCCTGGCCGTCGCTTGAAAATAGGGGCTCTTCCCCCGGCCTAACTTCCAAGTCATAAGTGGAGAAACTGAGTGTGGGGGCGGGAGTGCCATTTGGCTATCCGAGACAGACACCTTCTCTCGGGCAGACTTCTCGGCCCCACGCTTGACATCCTTTCAGTCACGCCACACCCGCCCTCTTCCTGCTCTCCGGGAAGCAAATTATAGCCGCGGAGTCGGCGTCCGTTGGCAAGCAAGCGAGCAGTTCTCAAGAAGCAGCACTGTGATTACAGCGTGCACGCTCGGTGACACCGGAAGCTGGGCATGCCAGAAGGATTCCCATCGCGATGCAGGTTGGTTGGTAAGATTCTCCACACCGAACCATGTATGGAGGAAACATTGTTTGGGTTCAGCACATTTGTGTGTATGTTTACATTATGGACTTATTCATATACTGTATACTAATCCTCAATGAGCAGCCGAAGGAAGAACGTATGAAATAAGTGTCTCAAAAAAAGCAAGACGAATGCCAGTAAATCCTTTGATTCGTGCTGAACTTGCAATGTTCCCTGAACTGCGACGCTTGATAATCTGAACTCTTGTGGGTTACGCTAACATCTCCCTTGACGTCATTCTTAAAAGCCAGCGAATAAGCAAAACAAGTTCATAGTACCTTTGATTCTTGCTGAGCGGAAGTCCTGTAAGAAGGTTAGATATAATATGGCATTACGGCAGTTAGTTTTTGGGGCAGTAAAAAAAAAAAACATTTTTTTTTAATCCATACATGGGTTAACGCTTCATTTTTTTTTTTTTTGCTGAACTGTTATCTTTCTTGTAGGTTACACTGATGTCTCATGTGACATGCATGTCAATCGTTCATATTTTGGAATATGTTTCGCAGTAATGCAGTCAAAAGCTAAAGACAACTGGATGCGAGTTCATCCTTAGATTCTTGCTGAACTGAACTCATGTGAGTTATGCTAACTTGACATCAGGCCCATTTTTTTCAGACTAAGTGTCGCCATAAAGGCATACGACGAAAAAGCAAGCGAACGGCAGCAGATCCTGTGAGTTATCCTCATGTCTCACGTGACAGTGCTGAAACGTGATCCGTCTGTTTAAAAAGCTGCCACTAAAAATGCACAAAAAAGCCAAAGAAATAGACAAAAAGTGAAGTGTTGCGAGAACGCTAATGTATCACCTGTTTGACACTGGTCCTTCTTTTGTGTCTCCAAAGTGTCTACAAAAACTCCCAAGAAAAAGCAACCATTCCTTCGATGCTCACAAACCTGAGATCTCCGTGTGGATTATTAGTGGGGCTAAATGGACCTCATTTCAGCTCCTCTCAAACATGCTGATCCACAATAATCTCCCGCCCACTCCCCCTTTTTGGTATTTCATGTGTGAAGTTGGCTAACACTTTATTGACCCATTTAGAAAACTGCGACACCTGCAAAGATAAGCTTTTATACTTTTTCTTTTCCAAGTCAGCGATCCCCTGGGGGTTGTGAACCCCACCTGTTAGCACAAGGTAGGTTATTAGCGCTTGAAAAACATACAGGCACCGCAATTAACATCTATCACACTGTTTATCAAAGCACTACCACGGCACGGGGGAGGTGCGGGTTGATACAATACGTCAAGATCAAGAGTTGAACCGTACGATTGCCCCTGCAGCAAATTTAGATGAACCACAACCCTCCTTTCATGCACAAGACAGAGTAACAGAAGCACCTTTCAGAGTGCATAAAAACGTCTGTATAAACAGTAACGAGCACTCAGCAGAATTCCCTGTCTTGATGTTCGGGTGACTGTGGCATTTTTTTTTAGAATATGTAAATCACTTGTCAGTTATGGGTTCATTTTTAATTAGCTGAATTATTTTGTACGGATTAAGGGTATTATTTCTTACTAGTGTGTGGTGCAGCTCGTAAAAAAAAAAAAAAAAAAAAAAAGTAATTTTTCGGACTAAATATTCTGCACCAAACCTTTTCTTTCCCTCAGAGGCAACTCATCGAGGCAGCAAACAATGTGATTCTGCATGGCGCGGTAAGCTAAGACTGTGGCATAGCGAGGCGTCAGACTGTCGCTTGGCCCTGAGCTACAGGTGCCCGGCGCCTGCCAAAAGTGACAAATTATTAAATTGCTGCACGCTGAATATTCAAAGTAAAGCAGACTTCCAAAAGAATGATGAAAAGAAAAAAACAGAATGGGGAGGGCAAAATGACACGTCTCATTTCCACAAGCTTGTTTGGATGCGCTTGGATTTCGTCGGGTGTCCTTAAAAGGAAGTGAGTCATCTCTGGAACCGTCCTGCTGTGAGGCGCCACGCTTTCACGTGTCACATTCGCTAATGGAAAGCAGGATGGATTATAAAAGCCCAGACGACTCTGTGGCAGCCTCTCTGATTTTTAAGCATCCCAGGGCGTGCTTAGAAAGGTCTGGAGGGTCCTCACAATTAGTTACTCATCTGACGCTGCCAGTTGAGTGTCGCGGCGAGGAAGTCTTACCGTAAGGGCGCTGCGGAAGTGAATTCAACCTTTCAGCGCACCAGACGGATGAAAGGAAACACTTGGCTGTGTCAAAGTCACAGGATTTCCTCTTGAAAGGCTTACTTATCCATCACAAGACAGACGGCTCCCCTTTCAAATCAGTCCTAGTTTTTTTCCTCGAGTGTCACGGTTTAACTACACATTAGGGATGAGGAAAATTAATTAATCGTCAAGACGGTGCAGAGGCGGCATAGTGGCTCGTTAGCACATCCGCCTCACAGTGAAGAGGTGCAGGGTTCGATTCCGGCTCCGGCGTTCCTGTGTGGAGTTTGCATGCTCCTCACGCTCCGGGTATCAGATGTCTTCAGATCAGAATCAGGTCTCTTTCCAAATAAAGAATATGATACGCGCTTGATATGTGTCAATAAAATTGCAACACAAACTCGTAGATTGGATCTATGTCGTCAATGCAGCTTGACATCATTGAAATACACCGATTGGATGCCAAAGCAACACCAATAAAAGTTTAAAAAAAACATAAAACTTAACTACAGTGAAAGCATAAACAGTTAAACATACAAACTATACTACAGGAGTTTGTCAATGATTAAATAAGTGAAATAATTGCAGACAGCAGCTGGTGTAAAAATGTGAAGGGTATCGTTTGAAACGAAGTGGGGAATAAAACAACTGAGGCCATCTAAATACTCACTTGCCTGGTCGTAATACCGTCTTCCAACAAATGTTTAAACGGTAACGGTACAGTGCCATCATGCGTCATGGTCTTGTGATGTGATTTGTGTACTACAAACATCTAGTTCTATGATGAATAAAGTTCTGGTCAGCACATAATTGTTGTCCGTACATTATTGGACATAATAATCTGGCGACGAATCTTCACTTTGCATCACCATCATTCAACTGTTCCACTGTAAATATATAATGAAATCAGATTCCTTCACAGCAACATGTGATCTGATGCGATAAAATGTGTTAAATGATAACCATGATTTACTACCAGCTCGTCTTATCTAAACTCACATTTCCCACACCTTGTAAACCTCTCAAGTGTTCATGTTCAACAAATCACTGCACACTTGGCCAAAGACTTTTTCCCCCCCCTCCAGCGTCCACAATCATGTTGCATGTAACACTTCCTGCCAGCCGCCACCTCTATAAACATCCTTCACATCTGACCTTTTAACGGTGCACCTAAAATCTCTAATTACAAAGACAGCACGAGGAAGGCGAGTAAACGCCGTGTTAGAAATAGACACTGAAACTACTGTACGCAAGCGTGGCCATTTACGAGTGGCGCGTTTCTATTTCTAGCCAGCCTGGAATTAATGGCTTGCCTGTATAATGAACTTGGAGCACTACGCATGACTGAAAGATGCAACATGTCATTAAATCACGCATGCATGTTTTTATGAGTTCCAAACATGAACTTTAAAAAAAAAAAAAAAAATGCTTGGTCGATCATAACACGACAAGAAACAAGGCCACGTGACCCTTGCCATGACAAAGGGGGTGAGAGGCCCCAGTCGTGCAAGTTCAATATACTTGTAGATATGTTTTTGCCTTTACTCTGGCTGGCTATCTGACTTAACTACGCACGACAATGCATTGTAGTCACGTGTATTCTGCAGCTTCAGGGATAACCGTCTGCTGTTTCCCCGTTCTTGCAGTTGTTTTTAATGAGAAAAAAAAATTACTGATTTGTTTGAGTCAGCAACTGTCAATTTTAAAACTCAACTGTGGGTGTTGACTTTGTTGTCTGTACTATATTGTGTAATACAGGGTATAATTATACGCTAACTTTAGTGCTAACTATACTGTGTAAAATTGTGACTCAAGACACAACCGCTCTGAAATGAATTTGAGCTTGTTTTCCCTCTTTCTTTCAAATACACTGTGTGTTTATACAAGACAAAGAGTCATGCTCCAACAGTAAAATTAACATGGACTAAAAATCATGCCTGACTTAACTTTTCATGTCATTTGAAGGCACTGAACACACCGGGTTTGCTTTTCAAATATCCGGAGGGTATGACTGGTTGTTGCCATTTTCTAATTTGGTCGACAGCGTCAATTGCCCCAAAAATTCAGCCAGGCAGCACATGTGAAAAAGAAAAATTTTAGCAATTCCACAACCATTCTAAAAGCTCTCAAGACAAGAACGAGACAACCATGTATGAGCTCTTGATTTCCTCTTGAGAAGTTTGCTGTAGAAAGACGTAGAAGATGACGTCAGCGATGGTTACTTGGGGTCAATGTCCTTTGAGTGAAACCCTTCAATGACATCTTGCGTAGAAGGGGGTGAATTCAAAGTTTTTCATGTGCGTACACTGGGTGAGGGTCCTCCCTGGGCACCCGCGGAGCATAAACACTCGAGCAGAAGATGGGCTGTTTGTCTTTTCTCACCTCCCAAAAACATTCCTCTACGGCACACAATCCTTCCAGGGCGGCACAGGAAGAGCCGAGGAGCCCCTTTGGAGGCAGCAGTCACAATGCTCTCCCGACTGTTTACCTTCACCCGCTTCCTTGATTCTATTGACCTCGGGTGGCCTTTTAGCCTCCGTTACCGGCGCTCTCCCACACGTGGAGGATAAACACTCCAGCTGAGCTTACGAAACCTGCAGAGTGCATGCACGGAGCCGCCCACATGCCTTTAAGCACAGGGTTTCATCAACTGCGCTGCTTTTCTGAGAGTTTTGTGTGTCTGAGACAGGGGTTCGAGAGTGCAACCAAACTGGTCGCTTTTATGACTAGTTTTTCAGTGTGTCCAAGGAAAAATTTCCAGGTTGTGCAACAACTCTGTCAGGATGCTGAAGAAAGTGGGTGGCTTTAAAAATTTGCAATAAAAGCGTTTCTGATATTTTGGGTGGTGGCAAACCTGTTGGGATGTCTAATGCAATCCGTATCTTAAAATGTTTCCAATACACACTTTTTAGACTACTTTGAGGTTTATGTGTGTGTGACAAGAGGTTCACTAACTCTGTTGGGATGTTGACTGGGGTGGTGTGACTTCATAAATCTGAAATAAAGGCTCTTTATTAGGGCTCTCCGCGATCGCTGTCAAAATGTCGAATGGGGGCGTGCAGTTAAATAAATTGGCAGGGATAAAAGCTTTTCGAATTATTTTTTTCGGGGTAGTCCGTCAACGCTGTGGGCTAATGAGCATTAAATTGCAAACCTACCGGCTCACTTGTTTTCCAGATTTGGTCATGTGACGTTACTATTATAATACTGATCTTGTCCTATTTGAGTGAAATTATTCAGCATTATACATTATGGGCCAGAGCGTAATCCGCAAGGCGGGTAGGGAGGGAGTGGGGTGGTGGGGGGGTACGAGAGAAAACACGATAAACAAACAAGGGAGAATTATTCCGGGTCTAAACACTTAAACAGCCACTTGAGCACTGCCTTTTAAGTGGGTGATTAAAACGTGCGCCGAGCGCACACACATCAGGCTCAGAGGAGCTCGGCAGCGGCGCAACCACGAGAAAGGAACTCAACCTCCAGTTTGCCACCCTACCCCCACCTCTACCCGAAATGAACAGCACTGTAAACAGGAAGTACTTTCATTTTATCCTAAAGTTCAGGTGGTATGTGTTTAAGGGCCGAAAAACAGCCAAAGAAGTCTTATTACAGGCCGATAGGCGCTGTCCACATTGCCAAGTGTATATTTTGGAGGGGGCGGGGCTGCGGGAGGACAATCTTAGTTGCTAATCCCCAGAGATTCCACACACATTCCGCGAAGAAGACTTTGATCTCTGGAGTGCATCCGGATATCCGATTGCAGACAGGACATGCACACATCCACGCAGCACATGCAATATTATTAACATACGGCATATGCAGAGAGAAATAACGTTATTATCCACGAGATATGATGAGGTTTATCTTAAGGATATATTTGAAGCCCCATCCGAGATGGATTTTATTGTGCCACTTTGCTGTTGACTGAAAATGACACCACAGTTGCACAGGGCTGAGGAAACGACTAATCACGGCTCGCCTGTTTTATGCCTTTGGTCATGCGATATACACAAGATGAGCCCTGAGGCACTGTGATGTCATTTTCAGTCGACAGCAAGTGGCAAAATGGCCGCCCCCTGAGATGGATACAAACAGTACATCTCTATTAATTTAGCACTTTCACAACAGTTTTGTTTTCCCCGGATGAGAAAAGTGAGGCGTTCATTTGTCTTTGTGGATGAAATGCACCCGGTGACTAATTGGGGCATGACATCATACACAGAAAAACAAGCATTAAGACTCACATTAACACCTATGGACAATGTAGACGCCAGCCTTGCACAAAGGTATGTTTTGGGAATTTGGGTGCAAGCCGAAGTAGCCTGAGAAAACCCATGCAATTACAGGAAGAGCAAACTGAGATCAAAACCCCAAGCCTCAGAACTGTGAGAACTGTGAGGCAGACATTCTAACCACTAGCTCACCATGGTACCCTGCTATAATTCCTTCAAATCAATAATTTCAAGGAATTCTCTCTCGAGAGTGGAGGTAAAACAGTTATTTTCACACTTTGCACCACCAAATGTGGCATTAAAGCAACCAGCACGTCGCCCCCGGCAACATCATTTCCACGCCATCCTCTCATGGGAACACTTCTTTAAAAATCACATAGCCCCCGCTACGGCCAGGTGCTACCCCTCAACCCCCAAACTCCTTCCCGAACGCCTGAAGCTTTTCTTTCCTTTAGAATGTGCCTCCAAATTTGCACCCCCCCCACACACACACCCCCACCCTCCTTGCAGCCACTTCAAAGAGCAAACAACAGGCCCCCGTCCCATGGGATCACTGAGGGGGTAAAGCCTGCTGGGAGTCGACCATACGTCACACAAGAGGCCAGTTGGTGGTGGTGGGAGAAGGGCGAAGGGGCGGGGGTTACAAAAGCACACAAAAAGAAGGAGAAGATGAGGAGGTGTGAAAACTGCTTTCAGCATCCAGACGAAGGCCCTCGCTTTGTGGCATTGAAAAACACAGCCAAAGCATAACCTGTCTTACCGCGCTTGGAGGAGAGGGAATGCATCTGAAATGGGCCTGCTTGCTTCCCAAAAACAGTTTACTTCACCAATAAAAAAAAAAAAAAAAAAGAAAAAGGAAAAATCAGTCGGCAACATGGATCGAGTTTTGTGGTCACTCACTTAGGAGAATTCTTTCATCAAAGAATCAAAGATTCCACATGAGACCATTTGCAAATGTGAAACCAACGTGGAAAAATGGAGGGGGGGGGGTGGTTGTCCCTTAATGTTTTGAAAAGTTTCTTGTATGGTCGACAATGTCGGCGAGATAATCCCCCGTCGGCTTGACAGTGAACAGCAGCGTGATGGCAGATTCAAGCAGAGGTCCGACAGGCAGGCGAGCCTCCTTGTAGGGTTCACGCAAGAAAAATCAGCGTGGTATCATTTGCGAATAGTTTACTGTAAACATATAAACGTATAAATATTTGTAAATAATAAGTGTTCACCTGTAACGATAAAGATCTTAGGGAATAACTCCCATTTGTATTTTTTCGGGTAGAGAACATCCGATATTATGTAAGGCGCAGCAAGTGTAATTGGCTCGCGCTCTCGCCACACATTTCCTCTGTAAACAAACACAGCGCAGCTCAACCTATGGCTAGTGGACATCATGGCTCGCAGCACACTTTGTGAAGTACCTCAATAGGCGCACTTATAGGAATAGAACTTGGTCCTGAACCAAGGACCGTCTATATTCACTTATTGACACTGCCCATGGTGGGAAACACAAGTTGGATTAGCACTTGCCGATCTGAACCATACCGAACTTTAATGCTTGGCGGAAAGACATCTTTTAAAAATGGAAAGAGGCTGTCTGTACTTATAATACAAGTGGAGCCTTGACTATCAATGGGAACACCTCCCCGCAAGGGCCCCCTTTCAAATGGCGTCTCGTTTCATCCGGCAACACAAGGCCACCGGGTAAACGCACCAAACAGATGGAGTCTGCGAGGGCAGAAGGGAGCACCAGTTGGGAGGTGGAAAGGGGGATTTTAAAGGCAAAGGGGACTTGGGGGAGGGGGTTGGTGACTGGCTTGATTTTGATTTTTTTTTCTTTTTGCAGGAATATGAAAGACAAATGCTTCAAAAGTAAGTGGCACACGATTATCATCAATATTTGAAATGAGGGTGTGCTGTTTAATGCCCACACGAGGACCGACATAATGCACGTGGCTATTTACAGGGAGGGCTCCACGACAGGCTGCGCACGGGGGTATCACATGACCCCAATGTCATAAGTCAAGACCCACCTGCCAACACCACTCAGTCACTGTCGCGCCACCGCCACAGAGCGCATGGCTGCCAATGAGTCTAACGAAAGCTTGTGATACAAAAATATATATATATGTATGAATATTTTTTATACACTCACACACTCACACACACACACATAGATGTGTATTGGGGCGGCCGAGTGGCCCGGTGGTTAGCGCGTCGACCTCACAGTGCAGAGGTACCGGGTTCAATTCCAGCTCCGGCCTCCCTGTGTAGAGTTTGCATGTTCTCCCCGGGCCTGCGTGGGTTTTCTCCGGGTAATCCGGTTTCCTCCCACATTTCAAAAACATACACGGCAGGCTGATTGAACACTCCAAATTGTCCCTAGGTGTCAGTGTGGGCGCGGATGGTTGTTCGTGTCTGTTTGCCCTGCGATTGGCTGGTAAACGGTTCAGGGTGTCCCCCGCCTACTGCCCAAAGACAGCTGGGATAGGCTCCGGCATCCCCCGCGACCCTTGTGAGGATAAAGTGGATCAGAAAATGGATGGATATTAAACAATACCAATGCTGATCAATTTGTCTGTTTTGTTTCTTTTTGTTATATGATGTTTCCCCACCTATTCACAGTTTACCACATTTACACTTGCTTGTGGAGGCTCTCAGTCGTACAGGAAAGTTCCATCGTAGAAAGGGTTCCGTCCCACAGGTACAGATGACGACTGACGGAACCCTTTCTACGACACATTTACACTTAAAACAATTAATCGAGGAAATAAAAAACTTCTTTAATAACTTGCAGGTGTTTATAATTCAAAGCAAGACTGTCTCTCTACCGGTGGTATGAGGGCCCATTGATCGAACAAATAAGGCCTCGACACCTGTTTCACAAAGTTCAAGGGATAGGTCTGAAACGCATCAAAAAAACGTCTCAAGGACCCATGCTCAGCGTCAAAAACATGTTTAAGGACACATAAAGCCATGTCTGATTGAGATTTGCTGTTGACCAGTGTTAGTAAATTTCACTTACGGTATTTTGGACCTTTAAACTTTGTCATTCTGACTATCGGTTTATGATGGAGTTCCGCAAGTACGGCGGTAACTGAGAGCGCCTTCTTGTGACTATGTATTCTTAAGCCCTAAGGCAAAATAGCTCATTGCGGGTAATTTATAATCTCAAAACCAAATATGTTAGTGCCGCCATAAATCGTGGACCCGCATCTATCCAAATACTTGATTCCTAGACTAACAATCCAGCATTCTTAACTACAGTGTCAACAACCCCGATAACGAAGCGGCATCCAAAGACGACCGTAACAAAACACGTCAGAGGACTTTAGACTCGCCGGATTAGCTTGTCTTCTCGCCAACACATAAACGCTCTTATCGCAAGAGCTAATTTTTAGAGCGTGATGCTTGGAAAAAAAAAAAAAAAAAAAAGAAATTTTGTGACCTTTACGAACCACGGCGTGTCTCCTAAGGTTTGGATTCCTCCTTATGGACAGAATAAAGCTGTTCTTGCAAGCTGCATTCAGCAAAAAGACAAGTGTGGGTGGTGGATGAACTCTATTCTCCTTTTCCTTCACAACGACGAACAATTTTCAACGTTTGAGAACGACACCGCTAACCAAAGAGGCTTAAGACTCCTCTGAAGCAATTCCAAAGGATTTCCCCCTCACTTGACAACAACAACAACACTGTGTGTGTCTACAGCAATGCCGAAAGACAAAAACATCGTCGAGCCTGACCAACATTCCTCAGCTTTTTACCATCCTCACATGTCACCAGGCTGTCATCCCAAAATGCTTTGAACTATGGCTTGATCTATTGTCGCCTTTTTTTAAAAAGAAACATCAACTGGGCTGAAAACCAACATCTGACTCGCCCGCAGAGACCAAACAAGTGTTGAAATTCGCATTGTCAACATCAAACACACACAAATAAGACCCAGTCGCAGAGCTGTATCCAAAATGTTGGATTTTTTTGAGGTAACAGTGGTCGCTTGTGACTGAAGCTGTCAGAGAGAGAGATGTGTATTCCACGATTATGGCACACAGATGATTGTTTATGAGCAGGGTTAGCCAAAATGCTACTTCCAGTAACCTATCTAGACAATACTTCATGTAGGAGCGAGGAAAGGGCAAAGTAAGAATCCATTGAAAGTCGACAGGGATCAAGACTAAGCATTTTGTAACACATTGTATTAATTTGTTTCATTTAAAACTTATTATGCTCAGGGATATCTAGGAAATGTGTATCATCTTCTGCCATTGTAACTTTACGTGGACAATCAAAGCACGCATCACCATATTTTTTTAATCAAGAGTATGACAAAAACTTCAAATAATTAAAATAAATGGTTTTAATGTCATTTTTAAAAATGTACCCTACAAAAATATACAAGCTTTAAGTAAAGGGAATTTTTTTATATTAATTTGAAAATGTAAATTCAATGAATGGTGTTTTTATGCCTTTGTTGACTTTATTTTAAATGTATTCAATAATGATTATGTTACTGTTTATAATTGTGGTGTGGAATTTGCGCTTATTTATACCAGGAGTCATTTCTAATATTTTCAAGCTCTTATTTAGCAGCATGACAGGAGTAATATATTAGACTAAGTCCTCAGTAAGTTGCAGTACTGTTAAAAAGCAGGCATCTCTAATTTTCTTGATTATTTCCATCTGTTTTTATTGCTTTAAGCATTTCTAAACTTTTTTTTTTTTTTTTTTTTTTACGAGGACCCCTTATTGAGCCCTTATTGAGATCAAGGGCTCTTTTCCAAGCAAGGCCAGGGAACAATAAATATTCATAAGAAAACACAGAAAATAATAAAGAACAACAGAAACAAAAGAAAATAAGTGTGACAAACATAGAAATAAGTGTAATAATCTGATAAAAGTAAACCTTCCAGGATCAATGAACGAGTTTAGGGACTAATTGGAATTAATCAATTTGGATGGAGTATAGTACAGTAACTAAAGCCAGCTCTAATTCATTAGATAGTTCCGAGAGGATATTCTGTATTCTTCTTGTTAGATTTTGGAAAGCGCAAAGCCTTATTTAAATTTTTTTTAAAAAAACGGAGAGAATTTTCAACGTACACGCAACTCCATTCGCCTCAATGCTGTCAATAGATTAAAGGTTTATTCAATAAAAAAATGAGAGAAAATTATTCTAAGTGCAGTCTTGCACTAGATGCCCGTCAAAATTCCTTGCATTCTTCCTTTCGCCGGTGCTTCACTCGTATAACGTGTCAATGAATCGGGTAATGTGGCGTTTGGCGTCGTGCTGCTCGTGGACAACCACATGGCTTCATTTATTCATTGAAAGTGTCATCAATCTGGTGCAATGGCAACATTTTGGATGCAGCTCTTGTCTTTTGAGCAGTACGACCGATGGCTCGTGAAACCATACTAGGCCCTCATTTATGTCCAGTGAGAATTCAAAAAGTGAAGGGATCTACAAAAAGGAGCGTTCAAGCACAACAGACGGCAGGGCGAGAATGAGACGGCGGGGAAGGAGGCGGGGGGGTTTAGTGGAGGTTCCGGGGACCCTCGGTTGACTCACCCGGGTGGTCAACGCGCACTTGGTCTTGAGATGACAGTCCTGCTGCTTTACCAGCCAGTCGTCCAGTCCCTTCCGAGCCAAACAGGCATTAACTACAAAGCTGTCGCCTGAAACAGAAGGCAGCTTTAATATTGTGTATTTTATACTGTGGTACAGTGGGAACTCGTCCGTGCACATGTTCACACAAGCAAGATCCCTTCGTCCCTCCACAAAGTAACGCAAATGTTCCCTAAAACCATGCTGCTTACCTTCCGGGCTCTCTCTCGCTTTACAAATAGCGGCTTGTAGTGGATGGAAACCGGAAAAAAAGAACGAAAGAAGACAATGAACACTCAAGTACCACAACTACGAGAGTTTCAACATCACAAAAAAGCCTCACCATGTTTCGAGTGCAGTTTCCCCATCTCTCGGCATCGGTGGACACCATCAGATGAGTAATATAGTCCGAAAAGTAACGTGAAAGGGGTGGGTGAAGAGAGCGGGAGATATCCGAAATGAGTCCGCGGAGAAGAGGAGAGTGGCGGGAGCACACTCAAAGACGTCTGTACGCCTGGTGAGCAAAGAAACGTCTGAGGTTGCTGTAGGGTCTGGTGGTTCGCTCGATGCCAGCAGTACAACAGTCAACATCCGCTTAGACGCTATCAAAATAAAATAAAAAAAATAAAATAAAATCCGTCTTTTGGAGACAAACGATTAGTAGAGAGAGACTTTCACAATAAAACATCGTCCGTTTTTGTACTCGCGTTGAATACTGTATTCACCTTTTGTCTATATATGCCTATTGATCTTATACCATCATTAAACCTTAAATTAAAACGACTTTGTAAACTGTAGTCAGACATAATATAATATCGGCCTATGTGAAGAGAATTAATCAGATCATCCTTATTTTCTCTTTCCTTACAAATTTCATTTAATTTCTAGCGGTTTGCACATCTGCCTCACAGTTATGAGCTTTAGTTTTGAATATCAGCTCCATCCTTCCTGTTTGGAGTTTCTCCACATATTTGCGGGGTTTTTGTCGGAATATTTGGCTTCCCCCCACCCCCACATTCCAAAAAGATGCATATTATGTGACTCTAAATCAATGATACCAACCTCTTTAAAACTCAGAGGGTACTGATTAAGTCAAAGGCCTACCAGTTTGATACACACATTTCAAAAACATATCGCTCAAACGACCTTTAGTTATAGAATATTGATAAAAAATATTGACATTCATCTACTCGCAGACACTGACCGCGTCACAATAACTATCAACAATGATTTATCTAGGCTGCGATTGGCTGATAACCAGTTTAGTGTGTACCCTGCATACTGCTCGAAGACAGCTGGGATAGGCTCCAGCACGCCATGTCCCTCATGGGGATAAGTGGTTCGGTTAATGGATGGATAGATTTACCTCAGTCAGAAACAAATATCAACAATCAACACTATATTTCTATGAATCTCTACTGCGTTAAGATGTGCAAATATCACTTATACAACATTTCTAACAAATCAGAATGTCCCATTTTTCACTATAGCCACAAACACTGACTAACAGTACTATTTTTAAAACGGTGGAATAGCTACCGGTACTCATTTGGTCCTTGGGGGAGACCCAGTGCCTGCGGGCCCCATGTCGGTGACCCATGCACTAAAATGTGTGAATGTCAATGTGGGTGCTTGTTTGTCTACATGCACCCTGTGATTGGCCAGCGACCAGACCAGGATGCAGCACGCCTCAATTGGGATGGGCTCAAGCGGTATAGAAAATTAATGGATGGATAATTGTAATTTACTTGAAGAGTCACTGATCAGGTAGTGGTCTACTTCAGTGCAGGCAGAATTGGCTCCATTTCCATTCAGAGACATGAATGATTGCACCCTTAGATTAACCGTTGCCCTGAACACGATAAGCGAGAGAGAAAATGGATAGATGGATAGTTCATGTTATCTAGATTGTAATTTTAAAATCCCCAAAAGGAAAAAAGCTGTTTGAGTGGTTACTCATAAAGCATTTAACATTAAAGGCCAGGCTCCCAGGGGATGAGAGGGGTGTCACGGGGAGGCCCTGTGGTCAGTGCACATCTGCTCTTTGACATGAAAAGCTCTTTTTGGAAAATCTACAGTGTTTTGTTTTTTTTTTCCTTTTTCCGGGGGGGGGCTGAGGCAGCAGATGAAAGGAGGCGAGATGTTCTTTTGAAGTCGTCAAATATATAATGAAAGACAGACGCCATGGAGGCAGCAGAGGCATAATATGATGGACGGACAGACATCTCGTGACAAAAATATGACATTGATGCTTCTTGTCCCATTTCTGTCAGATGGCACCTAAATAGCAGGTGTTATTATTTATTTCACTCAGTAAAAGTGGAACAAGGCTGCGTCACATAATATTCTTCATCCATTTTTCACATTTACACAGTGTTTCCTGTCACGTCTGATAAATCCCACACGTAAGATCTCAAATGAAACATGAATTGAGTGGCTTCTACGGTTTTGAAATAATAGATGAACTGTTCAACCTCAATGAATGCCTCGACTTACCTCTATTTATAGAGCACTCAAAACAACACAAGATGTGTCTTTCAACTTCTGTGTAAAAGTCCCATCCTCAAAACAACACAAGATGTGTCTTTCAACTTCTGTTTAAAAGTTTACAACTAAAATGCAGCCTATCGGTACGCCATAAGTCCCTACAGTATTGTCTCTACAGTCAGTATCATAGTAGTTGGATCAAACTAAATGCTAACCCAGCCTACACTTAATAACATCATAATTCCTCCACCTGTAGAAGTACGTTTTCAAATTAAAATACATGATTCTTCTGTTTTGTGTCTTATCTGTGGCTAATTTGTTATCTATACAGCTAAGAAGAAGGAAAGAAATCAACCTGTCTACTCATTGTAGCAATGTGACTTGTGGCCACCATCTTTGTGGAATTTTTTGTAAAACATGGAATGGGCACATCAAAAGCCTCTAAAATCCTCCATAACCAATACATTCATTAAAGAAACAGTTGTGTTACTAATGTACATGCATGACCTTTTCGATATAGCATACTGCCCACACTGTTCTTCTCACAAATAATGTAACTTAGAGTTTTTAGGGCAAGCTATGCCTTTGGAACCATCACAGTAATTTTGGAGGGTTGACTGAGAGAATTCCTTAGCATTTCAGCCCATATAAGGTTATTGATGGATATTTTTAACTGCAACTCTGCAACCAGTTAGAGAAGGGGTTTTGCAGGTAGAAGATGAAATGAAAGGATTGAAGAGATATGCTGAGAAATTTTAAGGTGTTTTTTTTTAGCAAATTTTCGACAGGCGATATTACACAAAAACACCAATTCCCCCAAAACGTTTTTTTTTCTTACAAAAAAAAATAATTTTCTCTGGAACCCATCCAATGATTTTTTACAATTCTTAGTGTGTTGCACTAAAGTGGAAGTGTCTCTTCCAACCATACACTGAAAAAAAATTGCTGTTGAATTTAGGACATTTTATTTCATCAAGTGGTTGGACGAAATATTATCATTTGAAGTAGTTGTATGGACTACTTAAAAAGTCTGGATCCAGATGATTTCTCTTTGTGCTACCATTTGACAAAATAAAATGTTGGAAGTACAGTTTGACAGTTTGACAGACTGACATTTTTCGCAAATCCTGTCATGTTGTTAAAAGTACATTTTCAAATCTTAATGAGTTTTGTGTCAAACATTTTGTCTTTACAGTTAGAACAAGTTTCAAATGAGTTATCCTCATGTTTTAAGCAGAGTCTAAAACGATGTCTTTACTGTGAGGAACATGGTCGATTGATCATTCTCACCTATCTAGCTAGCCTAGCCTAGCTAACATCATATTTGTCCACTTGTAAAACCAATGATTCAAAATAAAACCAGCTGTCCTTCAGTGTTATCTGAGATAATATTGTACAGTTGTTAGAACAGAACTCGACAGTTCTATTTAAGGTAGCCTAGCTAACATTTAAAAACAGAAAATATGCCAACAAAATACCCTGCAAAAAATTTTAGGGTGTCAAAATTTCAACCTTCAATCAGTTATTCTTGTAATTGTTTCTCTCAACATATTGGCTCTACATGACATTAGACGAGTAGTAACAACTGTGTCGACCAATCAATGGGTAACTGGTTGTTTGGGTTCATTCTAGTGTATATAATTTCACTACTGCAAACAATAACCCAACAAGGGTTTTGACATGTTTGCCAAGTTACCTCAGAATCACACACACACACACCCACCAAAAAAGTGTGTGATGCCAAACTCAATGGCACCAGTTTTCATTCAAGCTAGTTCACACGAGATAAAAGACTGGGCCACATGTTGCCCTCCCGGGGGGGTGCCACTCAGTGTTTTCCCACATCCTGACTCTATCATCACATGTTAAACCGAGAGGAACCAGGCTGGCCTTTGAACCAGACATACAGATGAGAAGTTGTTATTCCAGGAATGGCCCCGAATATTGTGGGAAAAAGGCATGTTCATGTGACACACTTCCTGTCTTGTGAAAGAGGGCCAATGGAGGAGTGGCTTTGCGGCCCTCGATATCCATCTTTGAAGCCCAAAGACTCCCCATTATTGCCGGAAGCCATTTTTCGACTCGGCACGTCATGATTTTGAGGCCATTATTTGAAAAACTGAACTGATGTTAGTACAGTAATCATTAGCCTCAACTCATGGGACTCTTAGGGGTATTCTCTGAATGCCAGATTCCGGGGATAATTAAGGCTGGATTTAAGTCACGATTCAAGTGACTTCCAATTGGCTAGCGAGCAGTCCAGGGTGTTCAATTCTATATTTCCAAATCCTACGAAGGATGTCTGGGGGGGGGCACAACAACTGTGAGGTTGAGTGAATATGGAAAATTGTTAAAACCATAAATAGTGTTGGGTGGCTACCCCAAGTTCCACATTTGAGTTTTGCCTATGAAAAAGAGATTGATACAAATTAAAGGGGTAACCAACATCAAAATCAGAGATTTGTATATGGGTGAAAAAACAAGCATTTGTGAAACTGAAAGAACTTGGAATATTATTCAAATAAGAAATAACACTGAATGTCTGGGCTCCGTTTCAGATTTGGATTATGCCTTCGAAGACTACAGGTTCACTAGCTCGAGGTTGAACCAACATGAAAACAAAGAAACAAGACTCAAACATTCCGGGAGTTTTATGGGCTGATGAGACAACAGTAACCAGTTATTAAAGTGATGGGGAAGCTAAATTTTTGAGGGGGCGGGGGGTTGGATCATGGTCAGTCAAAAATTTAAAAACGGCACTATATCGGAGCCGCTGTTTAAAACCACCCTGGTGGTTTGTCCATATAACAACCTACGGGGCTGATGCATGGAGGGAGGAAGTGGGGCAGGGGAGAGGATGTGAAGAGCAGCTGCCGGGCCCTTAAAAAGCTCCAACATGTCGCTTTTATCCGCGGGAACAAAAGATGTAAAAAAAAAAAAAAAAAAAAAGACAATTGGCGCTGGAGTACAGTGTCGGTTCCTGACTCGAAGCTCCATTGTGTCGACCCAGCGTGTGGCGTGTCAGGCGGACGGTCCGCATGGGAGGGAAAAGCTCGCCTGGCGCGCGTGGGTCATTCTGCTTGCCAGGAAGTGGTGACAACAGCCTAGATTTAGGGGTATTCCCATATCGGTATATTTTTAGCATTTTATTTTCGAGGTCATAAACGTTGCACAATTGAGTCAAATTTGAGTAGGTGCAGAGTTGGGTAATAACACGCTACATTTACTAAAGCAACTTGTGGGATAAATTATACTTGCGAGAGTATTTTTGATGCAACATGCTTTTTACTTACCAAGTATTCCTATTTCCATTATTTACCGTCATCGATCCATCGTCCAACCATCTATTCATCCATTTTATAGGGCTTTTCCTCAGAGACACAGGGGAGCTGGAACTTATTCCAGCTGACTTTTTGGGCCCTTTTCAATTGTAGTGGTTCTTCCCTGAAACAGCATGGTTCCGCCCTTTGAGGTCACTTTACAATTCCTTTACAATGTTTTACGGCGTGAGGTTACAATGAAACCGCTCTTCAGAATCTCTTCCATGATGGTTCCAAAATGTAGGCCGTGACGTCACTGTCATGTGAGTGGGTGGCAGATGTTCGCATTTCTGTCAGCGATGCGCACACTGCACGGTGTCAGTGAAGGAACACACAGGTTGCCATGGAAAGATGTGGTCTAAATCGAAGATATAAACAGGAGATATTTTGACAGTCGAGACTCACTCGCATTCTCATTCAGTTGAATAGATGATTTTTTTTCTGAATGCAACGGCAATTCAAAAGCAAAATCAGGTGCCATACTTGCCACTGATGATATCTTATGGCAGAACCCCGCATACTGCGAGTGTGCAATTCAGTTGATCCCGCCCCAAGTGATGGGCGACTGTTGTAATGGAGACGCAACAGAGGCCAGGCCAGGCCAAGTGAGATCGGGGCGGTGTGGGCAGACGCCGTTCTAAGACCTGGAATGAAAGGGCGGCATTTATGAGAGAAGCAGCGTATTTTTATGGTGGACTGAAGCCAGCCAATCACAGGGCACATACACAGTATAGACAAACAAGTATTCAGACTTACATTCACACCTATGGACAAATTAGAGTCTTCAGTGAACATAACATGAATGTTTACGGAATGTGTGAGGAAGCCGGAGAAAACCCATGAAAGTTTGGGGATCAAATACGACCAAATGTGACCAAAACGGATGCTACTTCGTCGAGTGTCTTTCTTATAATTATACATCGCTACATGTTTGAGCCAAGAAACTAAAACCTCTTAAAGCCTCACATGGCTGAAAGACATCCCACCGAGTCAGGCTCGAAAGCGGCCAGGCCAAAAATTATTGCGGAAAACTGTCAAATGGCAACATATTGTGTTCAACATTAGGGGTTTGACTGTATTTTTATGTATGCTATTCATCCAGTGAATATTCAGGAACGTCATTTGCAGTTCAAAGAGTTAGAGAAAGCTCCTTAAAGCTCGTTCTGGCCTTAATTTGTTTTGTTGTGGTTAGGAGAGAAATCGTTAAGCCGTGGCAAAGGACAGTGAAGGTGGTGAGAGGCTTTTGATTTATGCAGACTTCAAAAAGTATACAAAAAACCCCCCCAAAAACTTGTGAATGGGATTAGCCACCAAATCGCACCATTAATAACATAGCTTTATAAAACTGAGCATGAAATGGGCTTAATCCTTACATCTCACTGTATTTATAGGTTTTTAATTTGGGGAATAAAACGCCCAACCAGGCCCGATTAGTGCCAATATGCAAAATGAAACACGGTGGTTGGCAGAAGTGGAAAAGGTACTCTTACTCTGCATTTTAATTATTAACATTTAATACAGAACGAGTACAAATGATTTTTAAAAAAAAAAGCATGCGAAAGATTCAATTCCTTTACTTGGAGACTCTGAATTGCACTTTGGTACAAATACAAAAATAAATTTGTACACCCAATTATATACAAATACCCATTTTGATAAGTTGAAAAAATACAGTAGGTTCCCTCTTTCAGCAGTATAGTGTTCAAATCACAAATAAAAAAACTCATGGGACTTGTTGCATGATGTTTAAAGACCATTGTTTCTAAATATTAACCTGCCACGCATGTTTTTGGAATGAGGGAGGAAACCGGAGTACCCGGAGAAAACCTACGCATGCACTTCTGCACTGTGAGGGTGACATGCTAACCAGTCGACCAACGTGCCGGCGCTTTGAAATATAGGCGAGAAGTAAAAAAAAGTGAGGTATGAAGTAACGAGTCCTGAAAAATATATTTAAGTACAGTACCGAAGTATTGGTACTTCCCACTATTGCTGGTTGGTGCTCTGCAAATGTAGGCTGACAGAATCGATACTTGGCTAGTATTTGCCTTTGGTACTGGCTGGCTTTTTGAAGCGGCGGGTGGGGGGACTGTCGGCCCATCCTGAACGAGGACACAATTAGTGTATTCAGCCCAAAACAGTGGGGTTCCCCCTTTGATGTGGGGATCAAATGAAGGAGCTGTGTGTTTTTGTGCAAAATGACAGGCTTGCCAGGTTTACTAATGGCGAGCTAATAGAAAAGAGAGGGTTTATGATGCTCATTAATTACACAGGCTGTCATGTGTTGCAGGGGTGAGGATACAGAAGGCAGAACGGGGAGGGGGATTGGCGAGGGCAAGGAGAAGCTCTCGAAAAAGGTTGCCTGGCTATAAAAGCTGACTCTATTGAAAGAAAAGAAAGGGAGATCAACTAATGGCTTCCTGAGATAAGAGCAGCCACCAGGACAGAGCATCTTCAAAGAGACTCTCACTGGAGCGAGGGGTTAAAAAGAAGAAGGAAAAAAAAAAACTTGCCATTATCTTCATAGCAAAATTCACACCCCATCCTGGGTGGACATCCAAGGCCCAGCAACATAATAGCCAAGAGGGACTTGACACATGCGGCGTGGCGACAGAGATAGATTATGTTGGGTTTTTTTTTCTTCCCAATTAAAACAGTTCCCAGATGTTTGAACAAAATGTGTATCGCATGCTTTTGTCAAACTCCCGCCAAAGATCGAGATTTATTTTACACTTTACATCATCTACCTGTATAATTGCCTCACTGAAATTCGCCCATTTTGAGAGATGTGATCCTGTCTCATGCAAGTGAACCACTCCTCATCCCAATGTTGCCTACAGCAGGGCCATTTCCAAAAAGAGATTTCACTACCATGACGACCCAGGGTGGAACTTGGGAATTTTGACTCAGCGAGCAGCTTCGGCCGGGTCGCCCTGCATCACCGATACAATTTCACATGGGTAAGCACTTTTTCACAATGATAGAACATTATTTATTGCAAATTATTTATGTGGAACCCTAAGCTACAGCTCCCCAATTTGGGAACCTCGTGTGAAAACAAAAAAACCCCAAAAGTTCCAGGTGCACTTTCGGGCATAAATTAAAACACACTAACGACAAAATGAAAACACACGCAGAGAGCATGGATCCGAAAGTAACTATACAAAGCGCACGGTAAACAGCCAACCCGACTGACGGCAGGATCTGATGTCGTTCGTGAGGCCACGCCCCTGAAAGGCATGTTCTTTGGGTGTCTGGAACGAATTGGCATTTCTATGAGGAAAACTGATATTAAATATAAGTTACTAGCTTGGTCATGAAATGAATGAAAATCTTAAGTCAAGGCGGCGCTTCATTTCTAAATGAAATATATATAAGGAACATTCACAGCTTTCATAAGCAGCGCAAAAGGGGCTACAGAATTAATCGTACAAAGTCGGTCCTATTCATATACACACGCCTGTGTAGAATCTTCATACATAGCTGTATTTTCACTCTGGGGGAGCTAGAACAATGTGGAAGGAAAAAAAAAACTTCTCCAGTGGTTGCTGAGCCAGAGAAGCCAGCTGGAGGAAGAAAAGTGACGCTGCCAACATCTTTGTTGTGTTATTAATGTCTTATTCTTCAAGGCCGACTCTCCACTTGCGCCAAAAAGAGTGCCGTAAAAGGAAACATGTGCTTTATTATTTATTTGTTCATTGTAAGAGGCACTTCACAGCGGCTGAAGAAAGTGCAGCCTTTATTGTTTTTATTCAGAAATATTTTTGTTGTTGTTGTTGTTGTTGCCAAGCAGCCACAGTCACAATTCTGTGGGGCGGCTAGGAACTGACACACAAATGTTGTTTTTTTTGTTGTGGTGGATTATTTCAAGTCTTATACGGCGCTGCTAGAGGCATGCCGTCTGTCTGCGCGCTGGAGCTTGGCTGCACTTAAATGCAACATTTAGCAGCAAACGAAAAAGCTTGAAAAGGACACTTGCTGCTTTTTGAAGGTAGTAATTCAGAGAATGTATCAACATGCAAAACGTTGTGGATCAGTGAGTCAACTGCAGGGTACACAAAGACAAACAAGCATTTACGCTCACACCAATAATTAATGAACCCAACATACATGTTATTGGAATGTGGCAGGAGGCTTCAGTACCAAAACCGATGCAAGCATGTGTGAATAAATATTCTGTTACGTTTCGGTTCCAAATATTTACAAATAATTATGTCTTTAGTACTGTGTTAGCATTGGGTGGAAATAGACTGGTGCATCTGACAAATTTGGATTATGCTGCTGCTGTAGGAACGAACTGTAAAACCCCTGTACTCTTCTTTTCAGGTCAAACCCCAATTTTTTTAATATTGTTCCAATATGTTTGAAGGTCAGGGTAAAGTTAGCCCCTGCCTAGTCACTGGATCGCTCTTCACAAATGTTATTTTATTTTTTATATTTTTCCAGCCTACGAAATCTATCACTAGCCATTCACTAAAAAAACTTTCTTGGGCTCCTTCTCTAATGCCCTCAGATGCCACAAGATCGCACCTAAGGCTTGGCTACATAGGGAAGTAGTAATCGCTGTCAAAGAAGTATGGTGAAGGGATCCATTTTGACGGAGAGACAAGCTGTGTGGGGTTTACTGTGTTGTATGTATCGAAGCTCTGTACCATGCATGAATCTGTTTTTGGAAAGTGTCTCGTACCAAATGAGCATGCCGGTCGAACAACTTCTTGGGAGTCTACTTCCACTGCATTATCCAGGTGTCTCAGCTCAACCCTCATGAGAAATGTGATCTGGCCCCATTTTGCTTGAACTAATGTGTTTACATGTAACCTGAACATCAAGCCAATAATTAGATTTTCTGGAAAGCCGTGTCAACACGCGAGCTGTGGAAATGCGTGATCCGACAGCGGCTGCAATTCGACCGAGGTGCCTCTGCGACTGGGTTGCGGAGAACGCAATATCAAAGGCTGTTAACGGCCCGCAGTAATGAATTCCACGGCAGTCCCTTCATCTCGGAGCTTAGCTAAATAAACCTTCGTCTGGATGAGTGACCCACTGGTGCGGTGGGGAGGGACTGGTAGCCCATTGGATTTGAGGGGATCTGGGTGTTAATGATGACCTCGTTTACCCGGGACATCACCGTGGCATCTGCATGCCTCAACCCTGCGACTACTGATCAGGAAGCCATTGTGGGAGGCTCAACTGAAAAGACAATGAAAGTTTTTTTCCTCTTCAGCAGCTTAAGTGTAAAGTTCATTGCAATGTAAATGCAGCAAATGTACTTTTGTTTTATTTAGGAGTTCATAGTTTCCATCTCCACTTTATTTCCAAATTTTAGACGATTGTTTTTTAAAAGTATACTGACATAACTTACATAATATAATGCCCTCATATGTCGGAAACGAGAGCCGAAGAACCTGGTGCACAATTCAGCCATTTATTGAATGCCGGGAGTACTCTAAAACACAAAGACACAATGAGCACACTCAAGTAGGAGCTTCTGTCAGCCACAGCTCACACCCAGAATCTCACACATAGACTCGCATACATTCCACCTCACCAGGCTCCATCTTTTAGAGGCACGGGCATCAAAACAATTCATGATTTGCTTGCCCGTAAATGACCATCAACAGCCTTCTTTCATTTTTGGGGTAGGGTGGGGGAGGGAGGTGTCATATGATCATTGAAAATATCCAATCAAAATCCAACTAAATGCGCATGAGGTTGTGCGTTAGTGTGCTGCAAACCCATCAGTGCAGTCCCTCATCACGGTGGCGTGGCTGCGAGAGGGCCCTCGACTCACAGGAGGGGGGGGGGGGCAGCCGGCCAGTCAGCCCAGCGATGCGTTCCGTGAGATGTTTTCCAAACAGAGGGTGTACTGACCCCTGAAGTTGGGTCACCGAATGATTCCCCCCGATGTCCAGCACCAACTTCGCCAGAGCTTTTCACAATAAGGCAATTCATCTCCACGTAATGAACTGGTGTTCCCACAGACAAGGGAGGCAGGTCGGGGCCACAAATGTGGGGGTTGGGCTCGGGAAGGTCAACGGTGATGTCATCCTGAATCAGGCGCATTAGAAAGTACATGTAACACACCATTAATACACGCCTTGTTGCGATGCAATTGCATTCATTACATGAGCCAATTTATTCACTTTGTAGAAGTGAAAGAATTGAGTTCACACAAGCTAATCACAAAATGACGCATGATGTTTATCGTCGCTGTCCTGTGAAAAACACATATGCCCATTTTTGTCATTTAAAAAAGAAAAAAATCTCCATTTATGGGATGTCTGAAACTTCGACATCCCATTAATGTAAAGTGAAGTCAGCCCAAGTGTAAATGATTTTAAATACAGGTTAAAATCTTAGCCCACCCATACCTTTGATTAAGGTCTTTGAAACATTTTAAATATTTCCTTTCTTTTAGCTATTTCAGAAACCCACTCTTAAATGGTTTGAAAGTTTTACATTCGCAAACAGTTTTAATGGTTGCAAACTGTTTTGTTTTGTTTTTTGTCGCCAAGAAATTTTCAACATAAAAAAAAAAAAAAAAAAAAAAACCATCACCTCTTGGAACATGAAGATGAAGCTCACTTGAGAGACTGAGAGGTCGCAATTCATCGGGGCCACACACTCCATCCAGCCTTGGTGGAGGGCCATTCGAGCCTTTTCAAGAATTCAACATGGCTTCACCTGCAAACCTACAGAAAAACTGACACGTGCACCCTCCCTCGCTCATTGTCTCCTAGCCCCCTGCCCCTCCATGTGTTTCCCTCAGCCGGGTTGACATCAGCATGGAGGCACGCAGGGGCCTCCTCATCTGCTCCCAATTATAGCTCAGCCCATCGCTCGGCTAACAGGACTGGTGGGAAAATGGTGAGGAGCAGTGGAAGACCTCCATGACACAATGTGGTGACAATGATCAAAACCCTACGACCCCCATACAGGATCGCCCCCACCACACCTCCTCTCAGCTGATACAGTGACGTGTAGCCTCTTTCACACAGCGATCCAGTCAAATTGTCATATCAGAAACGTCACAGTAGTGTAGACGTAGATTTTAACGCTTTTTTTCGCCTTTTACACGGAACCCAGTGAAGCAGGATATTGCGCGAATGCAAGCATTTTCACACAAAAACTGTCCAAGTGTCGGGTTAACGTCATCTCTGGTATCAACTTAGTCCACATTGTGGAGCTTCTACAGAAGAGTGACACCAAAAAAAAAAAAAGTCTGAAAATTATTGCATTATGATGATATGGTAAAAGTAACTTCGGATGCTATATCCGAAGTCGAAAACGGTGGAATGTTGACTTTGTCCATGTCGGCTTGTCCTCCCACAACTTGGTGTAAAAGAGAAAACAGGACACTTGTACTGATTCATCTCCACAGATCTCTCTAGTCTCGCCTGTGCCAAGTGCACGTGTTTCCTACGTTATATCTCTTTACATATTTATCTGCTGTGATTGGCTGGCAACCAGTTCAAGGTATACCCCGCCTACGGCTCGAAAACAGCTGGGATAGGCTCCTGCGCTCTCGCGACCCTCATGAGGATAAAGCAGTTCAGATCATGGATGGATGGACGCATTCATCTGGTATTTCAAAGCACGTAACGTTAGATGGATAGCCATTTTTGTACTTGGTGCCAAAGTACACGAAAAGCAGTTTGCATTTTTTTTTCTGACTACACGTATGTTAAACAGAACAAAAAAATCATTTCGCAAGGTTGTTAATGTGTAAACGTACCCTTGGATGCTGCTTTGAGCAATGCAACTGTCTTGCCTGCCGTGACACGTGAACTGTGTATTCTTTAGTACTCTTGTCTGCACATGCTAAGGCTGAGCAATCCCTTGACCCAGTGCTCAACGCATGTAGGACATTTGCATGAAAGAATCAGTACCCTAAATGCCAAAATAAACATCAATTAAAGCCGCCAAACACCAGGAGGAAAAAAAACAGCTGCAGCTTTGAAACGAGGCGACCAGCAGGCTTCAAACACTTTTAAAGGCCCCTCTAAAGGGGGATGCCTCACATGCATCCAAGGCCAGGCTCAAATTAGCAAGGGCGCAAATTACACCACACACTAATGGAGTGCGGAAAGATGATTTTTGTAAATTCGCCCAAACATTGCTCGTGATTGGAGTGCAAAGAAAGCCATGCAAAGGAGCTGGAAGGGAGAAAAAGATACAGTGGGACGCAGTTTTAGGAGTTTAGCCTTAGATTTAGAATCTTTATCATCATTGCATATAGTGGGCAATGACATTTTCCCGCACTGTTGCAAAAAGACAAACGCTCTAAAAATGAAAGTACACACCGTGTTTGATTAAATTTATGACGATCCATCCATCCATCCATCATCTTAGAAATGCCATTAATCCATTACAGGATAAAAAAAATTGCACAAGGAGCATTCTTATGTATACATACACACATTTTGCATGACTACATAGACACATCCATGCGTACAGACATACAGACATACATCCTGAGATATAATGATTTAGAGCATAAAGAATACTGTATGTGCCTGTATTTTCGAGAAAAGTATAGTGTAGTATAAAGTACAGAAAAGTATTTTTACTTTTGTATAAGTGACACATGGTGACCGAGACAAGGGTGGCATGTTGGAGAGGAGCTTAATGGGGCCTTAGAAGTGGACGAAGGTACAAGAGAGTCATCACGGCATGTACAAATGACTTCAGCTGGCTGCATTTTTTTTTAATCAAATGCAAGCCATCTACAGTATTTCAAATTGTCTTGTTTTATGATTAGTTTCAAATTATATTTTACTCTTTTGGGTTCGCATTCTGTGATACAGTATAATTATGGTTTCATCTATTGAATATAGGAAATGATAAACCTCAATTTTCATGATTCACAGCAGGTCTCCATCCCTATTACTGTAATCTGTTATGACTCTTCTTGCTCCCACAAAGAGCTTCCATTGAGTAACTGCCAAGGTTTATTTCTGCCTCACCAAAAGACAGGCATTTTGTCCCCCCGCCCGACCGAAAAAGGCTGCATTACTTTTGGGACAATGCGTTCCCCACAGTGGTGTTTTTAGGAGACGAAACGCAACTTTCGGAAGAATGGAGCGGCCAACTTAGGTCCAACTCAAACATTGTGGAGTGACCGACACGATCATGTTGGCTGACTTGCGAACGCTATCTCATCGCAGATTGGGATTGATGACCAATCAGCTAGGACGTGTTAACAGGAGTGGGCAAACTCTTGTGCTCATGGCCCATAATTAAAATGAACAGATGAGGTAAAAAAAAAAAAAAAAATCAAATAAATTTGTGTCGTAAAATACTATGTACAACAATACTATGTACAACGGTATGCCCATGGTAACAAGGTTAAGAGATAAACCTGCAAATTAATTTCCTACTACGCTAGCTTTCTGTTTGCAGATATCGATAGCACTAACCTATTGGGAGCCGCACACACCTCTCAGTGTACTGCCTCAATTGTGACTGCATAAACAAGTTGCCACGTAGCTTTATATGAGTCCAACTGTAATAAGTTTACTCCAGCTAAGTTGGCGTGCTCGAAAAAAAATAGCAACTGCAATTTCGAACTTTTAGCTATATCAGCATAAAAATTTAACTCAATGGATTTTTTTTCCATAAAAAAAAAATCCCCAGTTCCCCAGTGTAGTCAAATATAAAAATAGTTTTTAATAGAGTTTAGTAAATTGTTGGTTAGTTCATTAGAAATGAATGAATTCTAAATAATGAAGTTAAAACGTGACGGTTCAATGATATTCTGCACCAACTGTACAACTCTTATAGTATTTTATTCCACCACTGATCACTTTAGCTCTGCTTGATACTTTGCACATTGTCTCACAGTTGTCACTGGGCGGTACCACCGCACAACGGTTCACTAACATTACGGAATGTCCTTCTGCATACTTATTTGTCATGTCTTTGTTTATGATGATACCAGTGCAGCGTGTTCTACCGGAGACAAATTCCTTGTGTGTTCTACATACTTGGCCAATAAAGATGATTCTGATTCTGAATTTATCATCGTGAACCATTGTTGTGGCAGACATCATCAACCAATACTGAAAAGGGGCCCAGAGTGGTCAATGTCTGACTTCCTCTAATCTGTTTTTTCATCATTGTTCCTGTTCCATTTTGCAGTGTTTCATCCCTCCAAATTTCAATCAAGTTCATAACTTGCAACTGACTCTCACGCCCTCCATGAATATATTTTCACACCATGAGGTCAAAGGTTGAAAAATGTATCAACCCTATTTTTACAAAGTAAGAAGTGAAAAGTACCGATCTCAAAAGTCATCTAAAAGATGAGTTCTAGCATAGTGTCGATACCTGGAAATTGTAGTAGAGTACACTAGCAAAGTACGGTATTTGCACTTCCAATCACTGGCATCCGTGTAAAAGCAAGAGAAAAACAAGTGAAGGAAAAAAAAAAGCTTTGATCTAATGACTTCGGGGTGGAATCTTCTTTGTAAAATGTTAATCTGCTCTCTACATTGCAGATTACCCGCCGCTACCGCCGCCCCCACGTCTGGAAATGTGACTGCTCTCAGATGGTCAAGGTAATTTTGACCCACTTAGGCCGTCTTTGATCCCAAACCCCCTTTTAACAGATCCACCGCACAAGAAACTGATTTTGTCATCCCCTCCTCCACCGGCCCCCAGACCGCTGCCTCTCTTGCAAAGCCGCCGAGTCGAAGCTAAAGCTGCCTAAGAGCTGCCAGAGTTGCTGACAGCCAGCGGGAGTTGAAAGCGCCTTCTAATGCTGACGATCACTGCGAGCGACTTGCTGCTAATGGCGTGCTCGCCCACTTTTTCTTCCAGGCGTGGAGGGTAGGGGGTTTTACATTCTGTCAATTTGCTTCCACACGGGAGAGTCTTCCTTATTCCTTTACAAGACAATTATTGAGTTTGCAAATGACGGACTTCCGGTGACACCGGCACCCTCTTATCACTACAGGGAACCGAGCTGACACCCAGAAGTGATTGTCAGCAAATGCAGGACGCAAACAAGCATTCATTGTCACATTTACACCTACGGATGGAGTCTTCAATGAAACTAACGTGTATGTTTTAGGACTGTGTAAGGAAAAAGAAAAACCCATATAAGCACATTTAGAACACACAAACTCAACAGAGAAAGGCCTGAGCTGAGATTCAAAACCATGTTGTCATTTCTCCGTAATGTGTGTCCTCATTAGGGTCGGAGGTGAACTGGAGCCTCTACATTCGGGTTTAATATTGTTCCAAAAACCCATCTGCAGTTGGGTAAAATAGATGTAAAAACATGAAAAAAGTACAAGTGCATTTCTCCTCTGGGTCACATTTGCACATTTGTAGCTCATAAAAAAAAAAAAAAAAAATTGCTGCGCGCCCTACCAATAATTAATTGATTCATATAGAGCTCCTCATGGCAATTACACTGCTGCTTCTTCTTCTTCTTCCTTCCGTCTAGGGAGAAATGAAAGCCGACGCCGACATGTGGCGCATTAATAGCTGGAATCGTGACGGCGTGCGACGGGAGAGCGCTAGTTTGCAAGAGAAAACATGTTGACAGGTTAATAATGAAGTCCTCGGCCTTGATATTGTTGTTAGGTAACTGTAAAAAAAAAAAAAAAAAAACTGACAAAGACTAAGGATTGGCCGGGGAATGGTATTCATCGCGACTCTTACCAAAAAAAAGAAAAAAAAACAGTTTTATGCTAATGTCAAGCTTAATTGGCGGTGAGGAAAATTGGCAGAGCGCGGCGAGGAACGACGAGATTAGCCAGAAGAGAAAGAACAAGATAAAGTCTTCAAAAGGCTCGTTTCTGGAGGAATTATAGCTCCCTTTGAACGCCGTCCAAGTTTTAAATGCATTAAAAGGCCTGTTGGCATACATGTAAATGAAGAGCTCCAAAGGATTCACGCTGAACATAGAGAGAGAGAGAGAGAGAGAGAGAGAGAGAGAGAGAGAGAGAGAGAGAGAGAGAGAGAGAGAGGATAAAGTGTTGAGAGTCCCTCCTCGGCCTCCTTTTCTTCTGTGTGTCGTTCACGCCACCGCCTTGGGCCAAGTGGCTTAACGGGGGATGAAAAGAACAACGGCTCGCAGCTCGTTTGGCACCAGAACCCCTCGCCGGCCCATCCAAAAGTGCCAGTGATGGAGCTTTGTACGTTCGCCAGATGAAAAAAAAAAAAAAGCCTGTTGAGCACCAATGCGGGACCAGGACTGCCTGGAATGTTTTTGCCATGTCAACAAAGAGCATGGAACGTGAGGGTGAGGGTGAGTTTGAGGGTGAGGTTTATAGTTAGGGTGATGGTGAGGTAAGGGTTAGGGGAAGGGGAGGGTTGAGAGTTACTCAACTCATGAGTGCTTAAAAAAAACTAATAACAGAGCTGTAGCAAAGCGTCGTACTGTTTATAGTACAAATCAAACAAAAAAACATGACATTAATGTCCGTGTTTTACATTTTGTGTTCTCTCGAAAGCGCTTTGTTCCAGCTGCAGCTGTTGTGAAAGCGCCATATAAATATAAGACGAGTTGGGTTAAAAATGATAAAATAATAATAATAACCAAATAAGAACATATACATAAAATATTATTTTCTTTTTAAAATACAAATCTTTAATAAACAAACCCCTGCGACACCTCCTCTGTTCCTTCGTGGCCTGTTGGTGTTCTCAAGGTGTCTGCGGTTGTGGTCGGACTCTCAAAGGAGGGGGCGAAGAACAGCTCCCTTTTTGGTAGTGAAATCTCGAATGAGTAGTTCGAGGTTCTCCAAGTTGCTCAAATTGAAATTTATTATTGGGATAACGCGGTACACGACATCACTCGGGTAGGTTTCAGCAACTGCAAGTTGAAAGTAAACAGACCACTCACAGTCATTAGTTTGGCCATTGGCTCACACACACACACACACACACACACACACACACACACACACACACACACACACACACACACACACACACACACACACACACACAGTGCAGAACCTATGAGCTAAAGTTATTCTTTGATGTAAATTGATAATATTTTTTAATTTTGTTGTCTTTAATGCTAATAATGACACAAAGGTATGCATAAGTGTACTTATAACAACTTTATAGAGAAATGAGGCTACGTACAGTGGCGACAGAAAGTTGGGAGTACGGGACGGAGGCAAAATATTTTCTTTCTAGGGAGGCGCGACAGAAAATAATTGAGAAGCTTTGGGATAGGCTATGCGAGCACTCGGGTTACGTTGAAAGTTAGGTTTGGAATGAGGGTGAAGGTCAAGGTTCGGGTGAATGAAGGTGAGGTAAGTGTGAGAGTGGGGTAGAGAGTTAGGGTTTTAATAAGAAAGGGTTCCCTGGGATCTTTTAACCCTTTCATGCAACCTGTCAACTAATAACATGATAAGCTGTCCACTGTAGTAACCGCTGTCCCTGAAAGACAAAGCAACTACCACCACATTTGAATCATGTATACGAGACGAATGGCCCATGCTAAATTGTGAAAATGATGAGTTTTCATCATCGCATATGTGCAAAAATTGATGACTCGCCACATTTTGCGCAACCTTGGCTCAGTAGCACGCGTTGAATATTCAGACGGTTTGAAAACCTACATAAATGGTAGGTTAGTAGCTTCACAAAAAAAATTAATAAATAATAGTTCAAGAAGCCATGCCTGAAGAGAAAAAGTCGGGCATTTTAGGGTCATTAGGCATGGAACGCATTTTTTAATTTCCATTAGTTCCGATGGGAATAATTGTTTTTCTCAATGGAAGAGCTTTTTGGTGCAAGAAAGCAGTCGTTACAACTTTGTTCAGTCAGTTTGAATGCAAACGAACGGACAGTCTTCTCCCCTTTCATCTCAGCGAGTCCCGCGTCCTACACGCCTTGTGAACTTGTGCAGCTTAGCACCGTGAAGGCTATGTGGATTTTTTTTTTCTTTCTTCCCCCGTCCTGTGAGCGTATTTTTTTTCTACCCTCCCTTTCTAACCTTTTGATCTAAATCTTCTTAAGTTTAAACGAAGAACTTCAACCTCTCGAGGATTCACCGCTTTCATGTCGTCTGCGCACGTAAATCCTCTTGAGGGGCACAGTGGCTTGAGCGCGCTGATCAAATACACTCGCCGTTTACTTTCAGATTCTCACTCGCATTGTTTGGTCACATTGAAAAAAAAAATAAACATCATTGCTTCTTCACCTTTGAGAATTCGATCAAACATCAAATGTTTTTTTTTTTTTACGTCGTCGTCGTTGAATGTCTGGGTTCGATCTGGAGTTACCCGGTACAGAAGTGAGTTCACTAAGTGGAAATTCTTCTTTGAAATACCTCTCGGATAGACCTTCCCAAAAAAACATGAGCACATAGTGAGTCTTGTTAGCTTAGCTGGCTGAGTTTGATAGCAACTAGGTCCTCACGGTGTTGCAAAGCATTAGCATTTTGGTTCGCGGACTAACAGCATCAGAGTATGATTTAACAAATTACACAAGAACATAACTAAAGACAAAATTGTGTGAATACTTTTTCGCCTCGATATGCCTTGCAATGGGGCTGATGACCACTCCTTGGTGTACAGTTTTTTTTTTCCAGCTCCAGCTCACCCAGGATCTTAATGAGGCCGAGCGCTATAGAAAACGATGGATTCCTGGTGAGACATTTTGCAGATGTTTTAACAGAGTAAGTCAGCAAAAGGAATGCACGTGTCCATTGCGACACAGTTGAAAGCACGATGACAGCGCAGTCCGGTTTGAGGATCACACGCATTCCAAAGCCTTTGGCTCGGCAGCGTGCTTTTGAAAGCAGTCTCTGATAAGTTTGCGCCGTTCTGCCTTGTGATGTCGTGCCTCGAAGAGAGCTGCGACGAACTGGAGCACCTCCGTTTGGGAGTAAACAATAATAGGAAATAATATTTGATCACACTACACATGACAGAGGCTTTTGTGCCAGCCGCAGCGCTTCAAAAATGTGCGATGGCTTTAATTGACACGGGCCGCTTCATCTTCAAACCCAGCGTCGACGACGGCAGCGTCGTAATGACATGAATAAAACATGACGATCAAAGCCCCGCTGCGATCCGTTTGATGGAAGAGTACGACGACGAGCGCCATCTTCCCCTCCACGCCGCCAATTAGCCGACCGATCGCTTTTTATGCTCGGACAAGCGGGACTGCCGTTCAGACAGGCGGGACCGCCGCTCAGACACACCCAAGGGACGACTGCCAGTGAAAGCGGGCCCCGCTTCTGAGAGCGCATTGATGTTTAACGTGAAGGAGGAAAACATGTGTTGTTACGAGAATCATATTTGGAGAGTAAAATGGAGTGCACTGCTTCTCTACAACAAGCAAAGGCGCTGTTGATTGGACGACTGCAGCAAAGTGGAGACTGTGGAGTAAAATAAGCATGCAGTGCTGAGGCACAGCATGTTTTATTTTGTCATTTTTTTGTTGTACATCTTTAAATGTTACAATGTGGTGCTGCAGTTCTAACCAAGAGAACAACAAGGGCACAGGCAGCTATGTGGAGATTGTGGAGTACAGGTATAATACTGCATCATCCAGAGCTATGGCGCAGCAGCAGGACCAGCTAACATTAGAATGCATGCTCGTGTGGGCATTTCTAGTCAAGTATTATTCAATGTTACAACTGTGCTGCGATTTTATCCAAGAGGAGAATATGGAGAGGGGCAGCTATTTCATTACTAGCTGTATATCCTCAAATGTTATTTTGTAGATTTGGTCCAGAATTTTTGTCCAAAAGAATGAGGGAGGTGCAACAAAGTGGAGACTGTGGAGTATGATAGATACTGCAGTGTCAGGAACTAAGGCACAGCAACAGGCTAAGCTGGCGTTAGGATGTGTACTTGATTTAGTCATGTGTAGTTGTTTATTACAATGGTTCTATAATTGTATACACGAGAAAAATGAGGGTCGGTGGAGCAGGAGCAAAGACTAAGGAATACAATACTGCAGTGTTCGGACCAAAGGTATATCCACAAGATGAACGAAAGTTAGCATGTGTATTTATTTTTGTAATTCCATGTTGCATATTCTCAATCAAAATCAGATTTGGAAGTTTTGTCAGTCGAACACACTTTTTTTGTGCGGTATCTACCTCAATCAGACAAGTCAGCTCTTTAAAGGGACACGTAAACACGCATTTAGCGGGAATGTGGCATGAAAGGGGCTTATGGTTGCTATTGTACGTGTCATTGTTCGCACATCATCTGTGTTTTCACTCCTCATTCACGCATACTGGGCCAACATACTGAAGACATCTGCGGAGCAGAGGCGCTGCCAAGAGACAGAGACAGACGACATCAATCACACGCAGCATTCCTGAAGTTGTTCAGAGGCGGCAAAGTGGGAGAAGAAGAAGGCCAACTTGAGTTCATTGTCAGTATTTGGCCTTGGCCACCGCTGGTATGCTTCATAAATAAAGTGAGCGTCACCAAGGTTTTTCATTGATGTGCTTTGATTTGTTCATTGGCACATTATTGGATTTGTGTATATCCTCAAATGCTACAATGAAGTTGACATATTCGTGAGGAGCTAAGGGCAACCAGAAACAGGTGATTTGCAATAATGCAATACAGGGTGAGCTAACATTTGCATGAGTGTTTATTTTTGTCATTTCTATCTGCGCATCCTCACAATTTTATTCAAGAAGAGACTAAGGTCTGCCAGAAAGCAGGTCATCGCAGCCATGTGGAGACTGTGGAATGTAATACTGCAACATCCAGCGCTAAGGCACAGCTGCAAGGTAATCTTGCCACACATCACTAGATTTTATAAAGATTATGCAATTTTATTCGGGAGGAGACTGAGGGCAGTGAGAAACAAGGGCATTACAGTAAAATGGAGACTAAGAAGTATTATATTGTAAGAGCCAAAACGAAGCAACTGGGTTCGCCACAACATAGTAATGTTACAGCAAAGCTGTAATTGTATTTATTCACAAAGAGACTGAGGGCAGTGATAAAGTGGAGCACTGCAGTCAATTGGAGAATGTGGTGTTTAATAGCGCAGCATTCGGAAGTAATACACAGCTGAACTAACACAGTAAACTAACATTAAAATGTGTGTTTATTTGGGTCATTTCTACCCATGCATCCTCAAATGTTACAATGACGTTGACATTTTATACACTGCGATCAAGTGAACACCGTGGACTATGAGGCTTCGACAACAAAAAAATAAGTCAGTGTGATATATATATACTTTTAATTTCGTAATTTCTAGCAGTATATTCTCAGAATTTACAATGACGCTGCAATTCCTTCAAGAAGAGACTGAGTGAGTGCATTAAGACGCCAGAGCATGTTCCCGTTAGCATGTTTGCTAGCATTAGCATGTTGACGTGGTGGTGCAAAGTGTATCTTTAATGGTTTGAATAATAGTTTTTTGCAAGAGATTTTCCTTATCAAAACAGCCACTATCGGCTCTTTCCTCCATGGATTGGTGAAACAAAACATCTGGTTCGTGTCTGTAACAGCTCCAAGCATTAGTTCTTCCTCCCGTTAATATTCCACACAGTGGGAGAAGACGTATTACCCAGCTCACCAAGCAGGGAGCGTCTTTAACAGGGTAATAGCATCAGTTACGTTACATGTTAACAGCAAGGGGGCACATGACACCCGTTGAGGCGGCGTCAGGAGGCTTTGCTCGGGGGTGTGGCATTTTCAAGACATCAGGAGTAGCCTATTTCATGCGGCGATCCCATAAAAAAAATGGTGCATGACAGTCATGGTAAAAGAAGATCCAAAGAAGGCAGTATACTTGGTTTGCAACACGTTAGCATGAGGACATCCTGTTAGCTCTCCGCTTGCAGTATTTTACTCCGTAGTCTCCAGTTTGCTCCCTCAGTTTCTTGGTGCCCTCAATCTCTTTTTGAATAATTTTTTTGGGGTGACCGTGGTGATTTCCACAAGCCCACATGGGATAAATAACGACAGAAAGGAGGTTCAAACAGATATCAGGAGCCCCCTGCTGGGTCTTTATCGCGACACCAATGCTGGACTCTCCAATGAATGCCAGCCAGATCCACTAAATATGGACTTTGACTCCAATATGTCTTCAAAAGGGACTAAAAGGGCTCATTATGTGGGCTCGGCTCTTTCAAGACTATTAGAAAGAGAGACGTTAGTCACGGCTGCTTATCTCGCAACCTTATGAGCGGGCGGATTAAAAGATCAAAGGCTGCCTTCGCTTTTAATTTTATAGAAAATGTAAGCTCCCTTTTTTTTTCTTCTCTGGGATGTGCCTCAGACTACGATGGAGGCCTGAAGCTGCTCGCATCCAAAAATTGATCACGTGATCCTGAAGTGTGACTGTCAAGACCTTGAAGTCAAGCTCCCCAGATAGCTTACAAAAATTTCTAAAAGAATATCCAGGGCAAGATAAAGATTTTTTAAAATGCTTTCAAAGAGCTCAATCATTGGGATGAGGAAAAAAAAAACGTTTTTAACCTGGACTTAAAAGCATTCACACTGAGGGCCGACTTCACCACTGATGGCAGCTTATTCCATTTGTGTGCGGCATAATTGCAAAATACTGCTTCACCATGTTTTATTTAAAGTCCTGCCTTCATGAGTGGCTCACGTGCACTTTGTCCCGCTTTTTTTTCAACTCTGGGATCAAAAAGTTGAAAGCTCACAGCAGAGGGTGGTGGGGTAAGCTGTGGCTCACTTTTATGGGACGAACTCATTTCAGCTAGACTCGAAAAAAATGGTTAGAAAATGTCTGTAACTCTTTTTATGCTAGGATATTTTGTCGAAAGCAATTCACAGCAGTGTTAATAAAACACCTGGTGGAAGTCTTTGCCTCCTTAAGTGCACCAAAGCCTGAAGGTTTGTCAGTTTTACATGCTAAATAAAACATGTATGTGTTTGATTGCCAGCACAGATGCAGCAGAATTCCTCTTGTCTGCTGCTCTCCCACTTCCCGATTCAAATGTTCGTTTTGATGTCGGCTCTTTAACGAGCGCTGTCTGGAAAAAGTGCGAAAAACGCTGACGGTCGCGAGAAAACGACGACAACGCTTCCCCGTCGTGGGGACGCTATTTGGATTGTTGAGTGTCAACAATCAAAGTGCTCCTCCAGCAAGTCTTTTTGCTCCCTTTAAGCCATTTTTTTCATGAGACTTTTGCAAATACTGTCGTGCTTTTTCTGTCGGATGCTGCGTTCAGTAGTCAGCAAGTGCAATATGAATGCTGGACTAAAATTGTCTAGCACAGTGGTACTCAAAATACAAATCTCAGAGGACCACAATATTTACATATTTTCTTCAATGAGTAAAAAGTTAATTCAAGGAAGTCCAATAATACTGTAATATTCAAAACTAAATGTCTTTTTGACTCAAACCAACTAAAATAATTTCATTTTGACAAAAATTGAAAATAAATGGTCAACCAAAAAACCCTTTTTAGGATAAGCGGTGTTGAAAGGGCGGCACGGTGCTCGACTGGATTGCACGTCCGCCTCACAGTGTAGAGATGCAGGGTTCGATTCCAACTCCGGCCTTCCTGTCTGGAGTTTGTATTGTCTCCCTGTGCCTGTGTGGCTTTTCTCCGGGTATTCCGGTTTCTTCCCACATTTCAAAAACATGCATGGCAGGTTAATGGAAAACTCTAAATTGCCCCGAGGTGTGATTGTGAGCGTGAACGTTTTTTTGTCTATGTGTGCTCTGTGATTAGCTGGCAACCAGTTCAGGGTGTACCCCCCCGACTGCCCAAAGACAGCTGAGATCAGCTCCAGCACACCCCACGACCCTTGTGAAGATCGATGCATTGTGGTGCTACGGACACGCCCTTCTTCCACCCTGTTGCATTAATAGCAATTATCGCCATCCAGCATGCATACTCGATCTACAGTCTACTTCATTGCAGGTGTACCTAATATTGTATCTATCAGACAAAGAATTGACGCATTAGCGCCATCAAAACTGTGAATGTTCCACATGGATGACTGAGTGTATGACGGCGGGTGTTGACAGCTTGGTGATCTCTGGTGGTGGGGGGCAGAGGGAGGCACACCACTTTACAGTTTGACTGGTTCAGTGGAGCGAGAGTTGGATCCGTCACAGACTGCACAGCCCCCACTCAGAGCTGAGGGTTTTGTTCGCCCCTCTATAATAAGCGGAGCACTCTTCATTTCGACACCTTTTCCCCCCTTTTTTTTCCTCCCTGACAAGCCAGTAGACTGTGGAGCCCTGTCAACATTAGTGGTGGTGCACGTCTGCTAACAGTGCGCACAATATATGTAAAACCGTATACTACAAGAATTCAAATTACCGCCCCCCCCCAAAAAAAATATTGCTCAAGGATTGAATGAAGGAGGTAAACAAATTGTACATAAAAGTGCGAGAAAACCAGATGGATTTAAAAACAAGAATAATTCATGATTTTCAATTTTACAAGAAAAAGCCAGAATTTCACAAAAAAAATTAAAAACTTGTAACTTTTTGAGAAAATGGGGTAATTTTTAAAAGCATGTCATGACGTTAGGTGAAAAAACAAAAGAACAAAAGAAAAATATTGTGATATTAAAAGACAAAAAAAATAAAGAAAAAAAAGCCCTTGCAGTACCATCATAAAACAATGAAATAAAATGTCACAATTTAATTAATAGTTTCATCCATCAGAGGGTTGCGGGGAGCAAGCTAAAAAGAAGTGTCCGCAATGGACCAAAAGCATTTGCCAATTGCCAAAACAAAGTAGAAGAAGAAATTGTAGAAGTAGTAGTAGTCATGGCCACTAATTCGTGACAAATCCCAAGTTTAGCATGCGGTTTCCACCCTGGCAAGGATTTACTACCAAGTATTTACAGCACCAAAAGGCACAATAACCGACCCATATTTCACCAGTGGCCACAATGTGACGTGGGATTCAAGTTAAGGTAAGCCATTTTAAGATAAAAAGAAAAAAATGTCCGTACTCAGAAGCAGAAATATTGAATCCAACCAGAACTTGTTTGCTACTGTCAACACGAATCGAGCACAAGGGTTTTGAGCGCCAGTCCGAGCTCTACTTTTGGTGCATACAAGTCACACCTGAATATAAATCGCAGGACCATCCAAGCTATTGACGAAAAGTGTGATTTATATTCTGAAAAATAACTAATTTTGAAATAATAATTTGTGATATTGCAAGAAAATGTCACGTTGAAGGAAAAATTCCAAATTTACGATATTACGGAAAAAAATATGAAAAAAAAGTTAGATTTTTCCTGAGCTTGTTAGTACTGTAATAATATCGTGATGTCACACGAAAACAAAATTAGAGGCATATGCCTGGTTGTCATGGTTAGGCATCCTTATTTAGGTTTGTCTGCATGTGTGTGCACCCTCTCATTCAATCACTGTTATGTATATTTCACTTTTATCATGTTGTATATATACGACATCATGCTCTACTTTTTGTAATGTATTATTCCGTTTCTGGAGACTCAATTATCACTGAGGGTTCCTTAAAAGGAGGCGGGTGTCATGTCATACACAACAGGGAGATGCTGTGTGCGTGTGCGTGTGCGTGTGCGTGTGTGTGTGTGAGCAATACAAGAAAGGTGTGTGTGCGTTAAGACCAAGGATTTCTGACGATCACAGCCTCGATTCTCCTCCCGAGCATCTGAAGACAGATGGGGGTCTTGGGGACGGGGGTGCGTTCAAAGCGGGCGGGCGAGCGAGCGAAGTGTCGACGGTGCGTCAGATCCTTTCACGTTTGAAAAGTTGATTCGAGAGCAGAAGAAAGCCTTAGTGAAAAAAAAGTAAGGGGTCCAAACCTGCTGTCTGTTAAAAAAAAAAAAAAAAAAAAATCACCCACTTCAGCAGGCTTGGAGCTAGGAGCAGATCCCCGTTGCTATGTTCCTTCAAAGAAACAATCTCAATCTTTAGCAATGATTTTTTTATGTACTTTTTTTTTAATCTCTGAATACTCAATAAATCTTCCTTTTTTCAAAATCTGTGAATCGTTTTTTGGCTCCTTTCTTGAATCCTTGTCAATCTGAAATATACTGAAAACAAAATCGATCTTCGATAGATACCAATGGATATGCAATCGTAAATGTTGACCAGATTTAACATTTACGATTGTCTTGCGATTGGTTGGCAACCAGTTCAGGGTGCACCCTGCCTACTCCCCGAAGACAGCTGCCCTAGCAGGCACGCGTCCCATGTGAGGATAAGCAGATTAGAAAACGGATGGATGGATGGACGGATGGACATTTACGATTGTCGGCCTCAACTGTTTTCTGCGCATATAGGGTGGGGGGAAAAAGACTGAACACACCCCACACCATAGGATAATCGCTCAAAGTAATCTGTGGAGACAATTGGACCTTTGCAGAAGGGTCGAATCGATCTCAAAATGCAAGATTATAAGTAAGCGCGCGCCACGCTTTAGTTCGATTAATTTTGTGGCTTTACACTCGTCATATTATGATTTTTGGCTTCCTCACTTTACGACAGAACTTATTCGTCATGTCACAACTTCATTCTGCTAACTTCTTTCGACAACTAAACAAAACAGTCTGCTGTGAGCCCGCAAGCACTCACATCTTCCCTGCTGGTCAAAATAAAAGGAGCCACGTGATACTGAAATTCCAATACGGGAGGAAACGGGACATATACGCGACGGGATGACGATAATTGTCTGGTTTGGGCCGAGCAATGCCCGGCCGGCGAGTAAAGCTCAATTACCAGCAGCCATTATTGTACTGTGCCTGTTGCGTGGAGGAATGGCATTACAAAAGGTGTGCCTGGACAAAAGCGAGCAGCGGAGGTGGGAGCCCCCGTCACGCTGCTTTTTGCCATCAGCCCTGACAGATGGCGTAGGCCCCGTCTGAGGCCACAGCAATGAGTGTCTTCAAAGGGCTTGTGTAATGTGATGCTGCATCAGAGCCACATAAACACTGACACACACACACACACGCGCGCGCACACACACTGACACACACACACACACACACACAACAATATAAAATAAAAATTAAAAAAAAAGAAAACATCAGGTAGGCTTGTTTGTTTGGTTTCTTGTCCTTTGAAGGAATCAAGTGATGAATGTTCCTTTTATCCCGACTGAAAAACCAACACATTTGTGTTTAAAGCTCTGCCCACCAAAATGACTTGTTTTATGATTCATCTTCCTTTTTTTTTTTTTAACTCATTTTATTCTGTGTGCATGACTCTCAGTTTTCTTTTACAGTATTTGTATGCACAACTTTTAGTGTTCGAGTTTGGCATTGATATCATAAATATCATGATATTAATGATTTTTATGATTCTCACCATCTCTTTCCCCCTCGTTCAGGATTTGTTTTTTCCTCACTTTGTGGCTACTTCATTTAAAAAATAATTTGTCTTTACCTAGTCATTGAAAAAAATTTATTTATATATTTATATATATATATATATATATATATATATATTGATCTCCATTGTCTTTTATTTACTAATATATAAAATCCTGAGTGATTTTCTGTGATTTCTGAACTAGCGGGTCAATTAAAAACAACAACAATAACAACAGCAACAATTAGCTTTTTCAGCAATTTCAATCTGAACCAACAGTAATTTGACTTTGGCCATGTTGTAGAGTTCGGAAAGGGCTTTCTGGGAAAAAATGCTTGCGCATTGGGAGTCTGTGATTAAGGGCTGTATAAATAAACTTGCCTTGACTACAATGGATAGCTAAAGTTGCACATCTATCACTGGGGTGGACAGATATTCAGAAGCTGTTTTCTTTGAAATGGATGAGTCTTGACGTGAAAGTTGCACATCAATCACTGCAGTACACAGCGACTCTAAAGCATTTTCTTTCTACATGCTGAGTTTTGAAGGCGAGGTTGAGCATCAGTCACAACTGTAGACAGCTAATCAAAAGTTTTATTCAATCCATGCGAGTTTTGATTTGACAGAGTATGCGATGAGACACGAATTGATGCACAACTGATGTACAAATTAAACAGTTGTCCATTGTAAACATAAAAAATAAAAAAATAAAACAAACGTTAACAGCTTTTTTTTCATGAATGTGGGAATTGATTTTACATGTTCAAAACAGTGAATCTTGTCCGGTCGGGACCTCAGCAACGCTTAAAACCACTTGACCCTAGAATTGCCCCCGGTGGTGATTTAAATCGTGGTTTGCCAATAAGAACGACAAAGGTTGAAGGTGAGTTGTCTATGTGTGTGAGGGTCAATCGCCTGGTGTGCAGATGTAAGTTGTCGACTGTACGTTTTGCCCGATTGCCTATTTCATTCGCATTCGGCCGTGTTGCTCTGTGTGCAGTGGGATTTGGTCTTATGGGCTTGAGTTAGTGTTTAATGTAAGGAATTACAGTTGATGGTTGAAGTTAGGTTTTGTGACAAAAGGTTAGGGTTTAGTTTATGCTGTTCGGGTTTGGGACAAGGGTTGCAGTTTCACGACATCAGGACGGAGCCTACCTCAACTTTTGAAGCTCCCGGGGGCACGCGTAGGTGACGGAAAACACACGAAGTAGGATTTTTGTAGCGTCATTCCGCTCCCTGGTGGCGAGAAAATAAGTAACCTCCAAGCGGCATTGTCCCCGCCTCGCCACTCAGTGGCGACCGAGGATGCTCTTCCGCAGAGCTTCCTGTCTGCTATGAGACAGCCCAAAGTCGCCCCTAGTGACGGTACTGCCTGAACAAAATACAAACAATGGGAAAGAAACACAAGAAACACAAGTCGGACAAACACGCATATGAAGGTATTTGATCAATGTATGTCTTTAACTCCTTGCAACTCAAGGGATTATTTTTCTTCGTCGTTTTTGTTTAAATACTTGATGGTCAGGCGCGAAGGAACGGTCATATATTTCACCGAGGACTTAGCTTCGATGCTAATATCATAACCTAAACTAATAACCACACATATGTGATTATCCTAAACTGAATGCTGAAATATGATTTTTAGATCAAAACTTCCCGATGTGTATATGATTGCTCTTAGTCTGCCAGCTAGCTAGTTAGCGTGTCTCTCTGGGCTTTTGCCGTTATCTGTCCAGCGTTTGTCGGGCTATGGTTGTCGTTGCCTAGTAACCGCCGCGTTTCTATTTTATGATATAACATCGTATGTTGCTGAAATGAAGAAAGTTCACCAAAGCTTTTTTTCCAATAATGTCATTTGTAGAAGAAAAAAACAGATGTTTTATTTGAAGACCATATCATCCAGCACTTGCCTGTCTCCCATTGTTGTTTGTGCAGAATATGCAGAGAGACCGCTCAAGCTGGTCTTAAAAGTGTCTGGCAATGAGGTGACCACGGGGAGCTCCAGCCGGGACACTTTTTACGATGACCAGTCGCCGGACTGTGATAAGGCCAAAGACAAGAAGAAGAAGAAAAAGAAGGACAAAGAGAGGAACTGTGGCACACCTGAAAGCGACAAAGGGAAGAAGAAGGTAATGAAGCATCTTTTTTCTTGGTGATTTTTTTTTAACTGGGGTTTAATTGGGGTTGTGATGGTAGGTGATCAAAAAGAAGAAGGGCCACGATGGGGATGGAGAAGACGAACGGGAAAACTGCAGGACTCCCATCCGATCAGAGCTGGATAAACTGGAAGGTACCTTAAAACAAGCATCAGTCTTTACAGTTCATTATGTTATTATTATTATTATTATTATTATTGATTTTATTTTGTTATTGACATCTTCAGCAGAGAAAGAACAAACACCCCTACAGGAAGCGGCGAACCAGCTCATCAGACAACTTCAAAGGTATGCCACCATTTTGTCGACACACTCTGATGGTTATTGCTCACAACTACAGCAGTATCTTAACCTTCGGGCGCCCAAAATTGGCAGTTTTTCACGTTTTGTGATGTTGCCTGGTCAATTATTTTGCTTTATGCAGCCATATGCAAGCATTGTATTAACTGTCTTTTGCTGCAGGGAAATTGTGTGCTACTTGTGTGAGTCTATTACTTGATAGCGACACTGCTTACGTTTAAGATTCTGCAGACATAGTACGTCAAATAACTAAAGTATCAAATGTATCTGTGTTTTAAGTTTGAGAATCAATCTTAGTGGTATGAGCGGTATTGACAACTCAAACCTTATCGATCCCCTACGAGCCGGCGTAATGGCGGTCTCATCACAGCATTTTGGTGTTCTTTTTGTTGTACTCTGTGGAATGAATTAATGGCGTTTTAATTCATTCCGTGGGGAATGTACGAGTGAGCTTGGTCACAGAATGAGTTAAGTCAAAGTAACCACTATTCTAATCTATGTATTAATTATGTCATATGATTTTTGTCATGGACAGGAAAGACCCGAGTGCGTTTTTCACCTTCCCCGTTACAGACCTGATCGCTCCGGGCTACTCAGCCGTCATCAAGCAGCCCATGGACTTCAGCACTATGAAAGACAAAGTCAAGAAACAAGACTACACTTCCTTGGACGAGCTCAAGGTAGGAGCGTTTGTTAAGTATGCACTACAAGTTCATGGGAATATTAAAATAATGGACCCTTTTTCATGATGGTAAAATGACAGACTCCACATTTATTTAGGTTATTGTGCCCCCTGCTGTTACATTTGAGAGTTGCATTGAGTGGCAGGAAGTGGTTCATGTTGATTAACTCAAAAATGGTGTTCATCAGCGATGGATGTGTGGGCAATAAAGGCTGTTGAACATTGGTCGACCCGTCAAGTCTTTCTAAACTAGGAAGAAAACCTTCAAGAAGCAGTTACACTGACTACGACGATTTCGCCTATCGTAGGTTCTTTTTGGAACGTAACACCCACGATAAACGAGGGTAAACACTAAAACGACAGCTTTACAAATATTTTTTATTTTATCTTTTTCCAAATTTATTACAAATTGTGTGTTGAAGACAGAAGTTGAAGAAAATATTCCTGTCATGTTTTTTTTTTTTCCATCAACATCAAAAAGTTAACAAAATTCAGGACAGTTAAAGTTCAGGACAGCATGGTAACAATTTTTCAACATTCCCAAATTTCCTACTTTTACCACAATTCTTCATTTTTTTTCATGTAAATAAACCCCATAAAAATGATAGGGGGGAAATTTGATTAATTTAACTCATCCTTCCACAATACTCAAACGATTCAAAACCATTCCAACTTCAACATTTTCATAAAATTCAGGACATCTTGGATACAATTTTTCACATCCCCAAAATTACCACCTGACAACATTCCAAAAAAAAATTTTGACATATTTCTTTACCTTCACCTTTCACCTTTTTCAACTGGTTCAAACCTCATTAGCTCACACAGCTCATCTTGGGATGATCAACATTTTTAGTATAGAAACACTTTCCATGACAAAATTTCCAAATGAAGAGATAAATTGTAAAAATCTGCCTCAGTTATTTAAACAAAGCTTTTTGTTTTTTCAGTCTCATGTTTAAAATAAATACATACGGTAACTTAAATGAATTGCACAGGATTTTAGTTCATCTTTGCAATTTATACCAAAATTGCATTCTCCAGTTGTCAATGTTGTCATTGACTTCAATGTTGCAGATTGACTTCAGGACAATGTGCGAAAACGCCATGGCGTACAACAAGCCCGAAACCATCTACCACAAAGCCGCTCGGAAGCTGCTGCACTCAGGCATGAAAATCCTCAGCAAGGTACACAAACGGGATCCACCACACTGGGGCAGCAGAACGCTTTCCACGCTTTACGCCATTCCTCCGCCTACAGGAGCGTCTGGAGAGCCTGAAGCAGAGCATTGAGTTCATGTCCGGTCTGGAGCCATCTGACAAGGCCACCCGGAAGTGCCAGGCTCAAGGACTGACCTGCCTGGTGACCAAAAGAGAAGCCAGCACCGAGGGCAGTGAGCGCTCGCAGACCCCCGGCACGCCCAGGTTCCCTTCAACCTGTTCCGACGACTTTTCTCTGACCTTTTATCTTACAACACTCATTATCTGCCGGAATGTTATTTTTTTATTAGCTCCGATTCCCCCTTTAAACGCTTGTTGCGCGAGGCCGCAGACAGAGAACGCCAGGAATGTCTTTTCAGCGTGTCCGGTCTCGTTCTGTGACGTCTTTGTGTGCGTCTTTGTCGTTCTGCTGACTACCAAAAACACATGTGACGCCAAGTATCAAACCGGCAGGTGTGCAGAAACATCTTTCCCACCACGTTACACTGAATTCTTCAGTCATTTACCACCGCTGCAGGAACGGGATTTACAGGCGCACACTTCGGAAGTGGAATGATGTCGACAGCCAAATGCCAACATACTGTTAGTTTGTTCACAGCTACAATGCTAGCAACCTGCTGACACCCGTGTCATCTAATACAGGTTGATCCCATACAAATTGTTGGAATCTTGCCATTCAACCATAGAAACTGAATACAATTTGGGTGGGTGCGAGCACGCTCGACGTTCGCAAGCTAGCATTCTGCTTGTAAATGGTCATGTTCTTTGTATTTTAAGTGTTTTGCAATCACAAAAGAAGTCCGAATGATTCACATTGTACTCTGAGCAGACTGAGAAGTAGCACAGCAAACCAAAGCCTCTTTTGTCGCCTTTCATTTACGGGCAGACCAGACAAGGACGCCAAGGAAGAAGAGGCTGAGAAAGAGCTTGAGGAAATCCGCAAGGTCATCGAGGAGTCTGGGGGGAAACTGTCCAACCGAGTGCTGCAGTGCGACGTGAGCAAACATGTCTGACTCAATGCAATGAATGCCTTGATCGAGGTCTGTCTCCATTTTTTCGATTTCTCCCACAGTTGGAGTTTAGCAGGCAGAGGCAGTCAGATGGCTCCACAACTCTGGCTTTTGTCAACCCAGCCGATCCGTCAGCAGGAGGTAAACTCATTAAAAACAACGGCGGTGATACTATGGCATTTCTTGATCAAAACACCTCAGACAAGCATCCACTCAAATTCCTTTGCTGTCGTGCATAAGCTGCTTAAAGCAAATAGAGGGCATATTCGCAAGACATCGAGGATGTTTAAATCCCATTCCAGACAGAGCTCACATACAGAAAAGCATAAGTGGAATATTGCAGCAAAAGTGGAATATTGCCACAACTTTACATTTTGAATCGGATATTTAGCTGTGTCAGCGACAGGCTCTGTTGCAATCTAAAGAAAAAAAAAGTCTACAACAATAATTGCTTTCAACACACCCGCGTGGGAGAAGGGACTGTCAGGTGCTTAAAATTAAATAAAGAAACCACCCCTTGTTCCCTCCATTCCCGGCATTCCTGTACACACAAAACAGCAGAAGTGTCACATCAGAGCCGAAACAAATCATTCTGAATTTCTCTGCCTTTGCCTTTAACTTCGAACCCCTTTCATGTGATCGCTTCCACAGAGGCGGGATACTGCAGCGTCAAGCTCGGCATGATGTCCACCCGCTTGCAAAGCGGCGTCAACTGCCTCCAGGGCTTCCGGGAGGACAAGAGGAACCGCATCACCCCAGGTACCCCCTCAAAAATCTACTCTTAAATTCTCCACTGAAGCTGACACAAAACCATCATGTCCACTTCTCAGTATCCTACATGAGCTATGGGCCGTTCACATCATACGCGCCCACCTACGACTCCAGCTTTTCCAATGTAAGTAAGGATGACTCGGACCTCATCTTCAGCCTCTACGGGGACGAGTCTAGCCTGCAGGGCTCAGACAGGTCAGTTTGTGCTTCCGTAGCAGAAGCATTTGAGTCGAGTACCGTGACGTGAACCTTCTTGATAATAATGAGCACAAAGTGTTTGTGTGACCGAGCGAGATTGTATGACTTAACTGACTATCGTATAACTTGCTTCACACAAGAAATGACTTGACTTGCTCGATTTGGACCGCGTTAACTTGGGCCTTGCATGAATCTTGATAAATGAGATCAACACGTGTGGTCAGCAGCTTGTCGGAGTTCCTGTCCAAGTCAGATGAGTATGTGTACAAAATGGCCGACAACCTTCTGGACGCCATGACTAATGGCGAGCATTCGAAAAAGCTGAAGGAGACCGAACCAGTAAGCCTTTGCCCCTGTTTCTTTTAAACACTATGTCCTATTTAGCTTCTCACAACAGGAACTTGATTGTGTTTGCGTGTGCCCGGCAGGTGGAGGAGTCTTCCCAAGAGGAAAAAGCTGACGCAGAGGTGAGTCAAGTGTGTTTTTGGATTCAGAGGGTCCACGCGCCTGTTCGCCACCTCTCACATTCCAGTGCAAAATGTCAGTGAAAGTGGAGAGGGAAAAAAAAAAAAGAGCAGAGCCTCACCCACACGTCATGCTTGGAAGTCAAAGCGCATGTTCTATTGAGCAGCTGTGTCAACATGGCGGCCGCTCACTGTGATCCAAATGGAAACATCTTCAAAACACAGCCAGCCGAGACCCTGGAGGGGAATTTTGTGTTTTCATTTGCCGCCTGCTGACTGGCCACTGACAGCGCACACACACTTAGTCTGTATTGTTTGCCATTCTTGGCCTCCCTCCAGTTAACTCTCATCCTCTCAGCTCACCAGTGACAGCTTATTTCACGTATACATTTCTGCAAGCAGGGTTGCCTGTGAAATCTCTTCAAAAGGGGGCTGCCGTCATCAGGTTTATAGCCAGTCATCAAACTTTGCTGCCATGCTGAACAAACTCAAATATTTATACCTCAATGTCGCACATTAGTCTAGTATATGTGGTTTAAATTTGGTGATGATCACAAGAAAGGTCTGAAGAAGTCGTGTCTGAAAAAGCACATGAAGTCTCATTTTATGCCGTTTCACAGGCCGTTTGTAGAGGCCCTTTAAAAAACAAATCGTAGCGATTTTGTTCAAATGCTACCAAAAGTGAAACATGAGTATTAGCCAGATGGACGATGCTAGTATATGAAACCAATGAGTTTTTGTCATCGCATGTGGGCAAAGCCTGGTGGCAACGATATATGACAAGACATAAAACAAAGCCATTCAGAGACTGTCCTTACTGCCAGAAATGTTGAACAACTCTGCTAACATGGCTGCCTCCGACTAAAATGGCAAACTTCCTGCGTGTGTATCATCAGTACCTTCACGTTTCCTCAGTTGTCCCACATGGATTGCTTATTTTTCCTACTTTAGCCACTCCGATCTGACGCTTCGGGCTGCAATAAAACGGAGCCTCTTGCTGCTGAGGAGCTCTCTGGAGGTATACACACACAAAAAAAAAAAACCTTCAACACAAGAGACATGAATCAAAGAGAACCAGTTGTGCCTTATTGAGGATCAATAACATTGATTGTGTGCATTTGTGTTGTCGTGGCAGCAGACGTGCAGCCGAAACTGGACGAGACCACGCGGCTCCTGCGGGAACTGCACGAGGCGCAGAGGGAACGTCTGAGTGCCAGACAGCCGCCCAACATGATTTGTCTGCATGCGCCCAACGCTAAGGAGCTGGAGCTGGGTAAAAAAAAAAAAAAAATCATAATAATCCTTGTATATTATTAGTGTAATTTCTGGACTACAAGCCACTACTTTTTCCACACGGTATGAGCCATGCGGCCTCAACTCTTTTGAAATGCATTTTAAACATACGCAGTGTCCCCCAAAACTTGACAACATTTTGAAGGCCGATCATTTTGCCAAATCTTCACAATAAATTCACAATAAACTTCGGATTATCAGCACTTTAACCTGTTCAGTTTCAGTGAGCTAGACTTTTCAAGTTGTTTGCTTTTAAAATGAGGTCAAATTTTTGGGCTCCCCCTGTATTTACACACACACGAAAATGGATGTTGAACAGAAAAGTCTTACTGTACAATTTTTTTTTCTCAAACCACAAAACGTCATGTTTTTGTCTGTCTGCAGCCGAGAAGGTGATGGGCAACCTGGCCGAGTTGACGGGCCGAGTGGCCCCGCGTGAAATCAGCAGCATTTGGGCCATCAGGAAGGCCATGGGCATCGTGCTCCCTCCCGAGCACCTCATCGACCTCACCACGGGTGAAGACCTTCATCTTGCGCAAGCTTTTATGGTCAAACGTCAAAACAAATATCATAAAAACCTTCATGTGCTAGAGGAAAAAAAGACATTTAAGCGACACATAAATCCATCTCTACTTAAAATTTGCTGTTGACCGGCATAACCAGCATTGTTTTGAACTTCACGTAACGTCCCTGTTCGTTCGTTTCAGTGCACGAGATGGCTGAACCCATGGACACCACTCCAAGCAGTCAGGACGCACTGCCCATCACAGCCGTTGAGTAACTTAAAACAATTTTTTTTTGTACCAAAAAAAAAAAAAAAACCTCATTGTGTCACATTCAATAAACTTATTTTTAATTCACAAACATCAGATCCCTTGTGAATAATTTATTTCGAACATTTTGTTCATAAGCAAGAAAAGGTCAACTATATAACAGTGTTAATCATAATACACACACTTACAGACACGATGGTTGGTGGAATAAGGCCACGAGATGAATGCTCCAGAATCGCTCCTTCTTGAGAGGAGAAATGCCTCACACGTAAGCAAGAAGCAGGCATGACGACAACACACCGGACATGACATCATGCTTGTCGACGACACAGCTATACAGATTGTCCCATTAAAAATACACAAAACATGACCTGCCGAACCACAGCACGTGTGTCTTGCTCATTACACAGTAACAAAGCCGACAAAATGATCCACAAACAGAATCCGTTGTTTTATCGGACACAAAAAGTACATAAAAAGGGTTTAGTACATGAGATTTTCTTTCATTGTCATTAAAGTACAAAAGTTACAGGCCGTTTTTCCCTATCTTGTCCTCCAAAGGCCATAAGACAAGTTAACAAGTGCATGTATCCTTCTGTCAATGTGTGGAATTTTGGTGGTCCACAATATGAGTCTCCCAAATCAGCCCCACAACATAAGTTGCACCGATCCACACGAATTTTGGGTGGGCGTGACAAAAAAAAAAAAAAAAAGTTGCACGGACGTCTCAAAGACATTTTCCCAGAATTGAACGACAACTCAGTTGCGTCCCCATCATCATGTCAGCAAATGATAAAATCCAGCATGGATGTTTATCACAAAAAGATGCACCAAAATCCACGAAGAACCTATGCCGTGAAACGCACAGGTAGCGTTTATGTTTGTACTGACCCCACCCCAATTTCCAGTTCATTTGAAATACAACCCATCTTGAGCTTATCCAGCATAGTTAGACACAATTTCCTGTATTTGCAGCACCACCATCGTCCCACAGCTGTATTACAGTCACTCCTTGTGCTGCGGGAGGAGGGGGCGCGCAAACACTTGCCTCGGGCGTACGAGCGAGTGTTGCATTTTTTGGAGCGTGACCTCCCGATCTCAGCTGAGGCCCATTCCTTGCTGCTTGCTTGTGTCCGTACACACAAAGAAGGTCTTGAGCTCGCCTTTGCCTTTCACGCTGATGAAGCCGCGGCACTCGCATGAGTAGCCCAGCCTGTGAAGCACGTCCGACGTCTCCGCCGTGACCTGCAGGTCAAACGCGCACACGATTCACTCACTTTTTTTGGTTGGCTTGACACTTGCCGAGCGTGAGGTCAACTTTTCTTTGCGTTGCCTGCCAAAATTCCAAGCTGGGACATACTTGTATCTTTCCCAGCTCGCCGGTGCTCTCCATTCTGCTGGCCACGTTGACCGTGTTGCCCCAGATGTCGTATTGAGGCTTCCTGGCACCGATCACGCCAGCGATCACGGGACCGTGGTTAATACCTGCGTGATGATCGACCGACCCCAAAGAAAAGTTAAAACGTTCACCGTGATGAACACACCTGCTAAATTTGGTGGATCATCAGGTTTTTGCCATTGTGATCAGGCCACACGCAATGGCCAAAATTCAAAATGTTTTGCCATTTCGAGTCGCTCATTTGTCGTGATTGAAATTTGGTCGGAAGCAGACAAAATGTCTAAGACAAATGGCAAACGTTCCTGTTCGTGACCCACGGTATGGCTTTTGGTGGTGGTAGTGCACCGTTAATGGTATTCAGGGTTGTTTTAATCAACGAAAACTAATGCAAAACTGAAATCGAAAAAAAAAAAATTATTCATGAAATACTTGATGAATAGATTGGAGTTAATGTCTTCCCTCGGAGGGCCGTTCTGAGAGTGAAGCCAAGTAAATGTTTAATCATCACATCGTATTATTACTTACACACAAACAAATTGTTGGATTACTCATTTTGAAAATAAAAAAAACTATTTTTGTTCAATTATTGTTAAAGTGAGTCTAAACAGGGTAACAAAATTATTCCAAAATCCCAATGTGATTCATCACACATGACAAATTGACATTTCGGTACAGATTATAGCAAGGATCATGGAAGTTGACGCACATGATTTGCTTTCGCCGGCCACATAAAATGACGTGGTGGACCGGATCTGGCCCCCGGGCCTTGAGTTATACACCTATGATTTCGAGCATTCAATCAACCCTTGGAATGTGGGAGGAAAGCAGAGTGCGTGGAGAAAACCTGCACAGGCACGGGAACAACATGCAAACTCCACACAGAAAGGCCGGGGCCGGTTTCGAACCCGTGACCTCTCTACTGTGAGGCGGACATGCGAAACAGTTGTTCACCGTGCTGCATGGGAGCAGGAAAATGATGTCTTTTATAGGCTGATAAATCAAGTGCGTAATTGTCAAGTGCTGATGAAATTTGGCAGTGGGTAAGTCACGGGAGATGACATAAGCTTTCTCTTCCATCCTCACACTCTCGCTCGCAACAGTTAGCGCGTCGATTTGAGCGCACACTCACCCACGCGCAGCCTGAAGCTGTTGAAGGAATGTCGGTTGATGCCGTCCAACTTGCCGACGAGAGCCACGGCGAACTCCACCATGATGCCGATCTGCGCCTGCTGACGCTCCCTGTCCTGGAACAAACGAATGGTGTTCGGCGAGACGCCACGCACTTGGTCACGTAGACCAAGTGCAGAGAAAGCCAAAATAGTTGTGGAGAATATCTCTCAAAAGTCAAAGGTCAAATACATCCACAAAAGAATTCCACCAAGTGGAGGTGACAGTGCATCAATAGCGATCAATTGCCCCGATCGCTTTCTGTTCTTTATCTCCATTAGAGTCCTGCATACTCATGGTTCGTCATCCCATGGATTTTTTGCAGATTTTTACGTTTTATAAATATTTTTAACGGGGGAGGGGGTTGGGGTTACCATCATATATAACAAACAAATATTTCATGGAAAATCCACGAATGTTTATCACCACTTTTGAGGAGAAGGAAAAAAAAAAGATTTTCGCTCTTCGCGCAATATCCCCCGCAAATAGTGGGGGCCCGATGTACATATTGTATTATTTCTACACCGGAAAGCACCATGGGAGGGATGGTATTTCATATGCAACAGTGCCCCCGTTCAGCCACCCCACCTGGTTGTTCTCCTGACCGAGCGTCCCGCTAAGTCCTGCCGCCGCCATGTACGTGCTGCCGATGGTCTTGATCTTCTCGACGCCGCTGAACTTGGGCTTGGACAGCAGCTGTCGGGAGAAGAACGCCATCATCCTGTCAGGCCATGATTCAATGGCGTGCTCCCAATCCGCGCAGAAGCAAAGAAGCAACGGGACGCCTCTGGCGAACCTCATCGAAGTCGGCGATGATCTCGTTGAGGAGCCGCAGGCATTCCAGGCCCTCTTTGTTGATATCGCACTCGGTGTAGAACTCCTTGAAGTCGGGCACCGAGGCGAACATCACGCACACGCAGTCATACGACTTGTAGTAGAGATCCTATTCGGGGAAGGAAAGAAGATTTCCAGAAAGTGCATTCACGCAGCCGTTGCGGCTTAACACAGTCACATAATTACAAATGCTTCCCTATATAAATAAGGATGTGCCCTGCATGGCCATAGGCAGAGCCGAGCTGCCGTTTTGGGGACGGCCTGACGTCTCACCTCGTTTTTCTTGTTCTCGCCGACAAAGAGCGAGGCCACGTGGGCGGGCAGCACGTTCTCAAGCAGCAGGCGGTTGAGGTTCTCCCGGGTCTCGATCTCATCCTGCTCTGTGCGGTTCTTGTACTTGAGTAGGAAGTCCTGGCGAAAGCACGACTCGTTCTGACGTTTACGTGCACGCACGCAGGCACACATGCACACACGCACACACACAGTCCCACACACACCAGGATTGGTTTGGAAACGAGGATGATGATGATGATGATGATGAAGAGTAGAGTGGGCGAGCACCTGTTGCGAGATGATGAGCATGGTGACGAGGAACAAGGTGATGTAGATGCAGCTCATCACCTGGGGGTGCTTCACCAGGCCCACCAGCCTCACCATCGACTCGTCGGATAGGCTGCAGACAACAAAGACTTTTCAGACACTAAAACACAATTTTTTTTTTACTACATTTAAATATTTCTCTTTCATATCTCTTATTTATGGCTTCACATTGTTTTTTTTTTTTTGCCCCTTGCATTTTTGTATTTTTATATTAGAAAGTTTTACTTTGAGAATTTGTCCTTTCAATCAGTGACATTTTACTCACATCCTATTTTTTTAATATCTATTTTTAATTAGTATTTTTATTTCACATATTTAGATTTTATATATCATTTGGATTCTTGCTCAATTTTTATTGATTTTCTCATTTCGTGTAAATGACTTTAGTTTCCTAATTTTTGGTGTTTTCATGATTCATTTTTTATTTTGTATTTCCAAAAAAATGCTAATTAAGATGAAAAAGTAAAATACTTTTTCATTTTAATTCACATTTTTTGGTCATTTTTGTAAATTTGCATTTTAACTTCTTATTTTGAGTTTGCTTTGTTCACATTTTTCTTTAGTTTCTCTTTTAGTTCTTATTTTTCATGTGAAGTTTTTCATTTAGAAATGTTTGCAATTTCAATTATTTTCATTTTCACTCTTATTTTTCCTTACTGCAATTTTTTTGTTATGCAAATGTTTCTCTTATTTTCATATTCTTATGTTCATGTGTACCCTTGGTTTTTTTTCCATGTTTAAAATTTTTTTTCCATATTTTTCTTTTTGCATCGGGAAACATGGAAGGAGTCGTGTTCTATTTTGTGTGTAAACAGGTACCGAACGAATTCCAATGACTGTACAGTACAAACATTTTTCCAGATTAGAAAAAGCAGCGATTTATTTAAGGAAGGCATTTATTTTATTTTTCTTAGGAGACAACTTTTTTGTGTGATTGTAGGTGAAGTAATCGCGAATTGTATTAGATAGGACGCGCCTCCCCCACAGGAGACGGCCATGTTTCGCCGCCATCTTTCTGCTACGGATACCCGGAGGAGACAAATTAGTGACCGTAGTTCCTCAACATGATGCCTACATCATGTGTAACAGATGCCAGCCATTTACTCCATCACTTGAGGGAATATTAGAAGTCATTTGGGATGACATTTTGATTGCACCTCTGCAGAAGACATTAGGGGTCGGCTTGTGAAGTGTGGTTTCTCTGGGGCACCGTAGTACGCGTTCTTCAAAATGCATGCGCTTCAAACTTAGGTTCTTGAATTCTCTCAGTTCACCACTAGATGGAACTAAATTCCACATCTGTACTGTAAGCTTTTTTTAATGCACATTTTAATATGGATTTATACATGACCCACATTAGGCCCGGAAAGCTTGCTCCGGACCACCTGTCCATCACAATAGTGGTTGCGTAACAGTCTTTCTCCATAAGCGCATGGCTATAAATCCCCCCTCTATGTGACCAGATACTTGGCTTTTCTACACGGCGCCTTTTTTTATTTAATTATTATTTCATTACCGCCCTTATCGTGGTATCGAGTCCCACCTGCTGCAGTTGCCCTCTCCGGTAATCTGAGCGTGGAGGACATCTGCGTAGGCCACAAAGAGCCGCTTGTTGGTGCTGAGGATGATGATGTAGTAGATGCTGGACGACAGGGCGAGGAAGAGCACTTTGAGCTCCAAACTGACGCGCAGGAACACGCCACAAGCCATCAGGGAAAGGATGCAGCAGTACACAGAATACTGGCGGGAGAGCCACAGTGGAGACAATTTTAAGTCATACCTATTAGCGTGTTGAACAAAAGTAGATGTCAAAACTTGATTTAAAAAAAAATAAATAAAAGCCTCACGGGCAGATAGAAGAGTCCTCCCTGTAATCCCAGACGTTGGGAATCATTTATGTGACCCAGGGCGGAAACGTCACCACTGGAACAGTCTGGAAAATGTGGCTGGATGAAGCACTGCAGGATGGAAGGAAAGGAAAGTCGGAAAACTGAGCCAAAGAGCAACCTTTTTTTTTCTTCTTTTTTTTTTTTAATGAAAACGGGGTCTTGTTCACCAGGTTGAAGATTGCCAAGAGAACGATGACGGCAGTGGTGACGGCGGCCAGGGGGAGGCGCACACACGGCTTCTTCACCACCGCCTCAGAGACTGACGCCAGCCACTGGCAGCCTGACAGCTTCTCTGGAAACATTCGCTACACACACACACACACACACACACACACACACACACACACACACACACACACACACACACACACACACACACACACACACAAGCAGGCAGAGAAGTTCCATGGAGAAAGAAGATATCTGACTTTCATTGTCACATGTGAGGGTCGACTATTCCCGTCAAGGACGCAAATCACTGGGTTAGCTACAGAAAGCAGGGGTGTTATTTTGTCATTTGGGGCCCCGAGACCCTCCACATCTGCAAAGCTTTGGAATATGTTTATCATCAACCAAAATTGTGAATTAGAGTATCTTCAGCATTTTTCCGAGCGAGTTAAAAGTCCTTAATATCCTTCTTGAGAATTGCTACACAACAAGTCAATCATCCTAACCTCGTTACTGTCACTGATAAGAACATGAATCGACATTTAACCGAGCTGACCACTACGACCGCTTTAACGTTCCCATCTTAGTCACGAAGAGGGTCACTCGTGTCACCCTTCACTTCATCTCGACTGCATTCTCCTCGACTGACACTGACAGCGGTGCGACTGCTCCTGGCAAGAGCGACTGGCTCTTTGGGTTCCGCTACACAAATGTGGTGTCACCCCAATAAAGGTTAAAGCCTTCGGTAGTTTTGATGTAAACTGTTATTTCTGTCGCCTTCTCCTCCTCTCCATTCCACTGGGATGGCGCTTTTTTTTTTTTTTTTTTTGTCAGTTAAATTGAAAAACTGCCAACATGGCTGCCAACGCCACCTACAGTCCTTCCATTGCCTTTGATAGGGGCGTCGCCCCTGCTCTACCTGGCCGTCCTGGTCTCTATTTTGGCTTGAGATGTTATTATAAGGTGAAACATAATTATTTTATTGTTTTCTTTTTCACTATGAATTCAGCATTGGATCCCTCGAGCTCGATGTCAAACCAAGTTATTATTATACGATAACATGTCAAGGTATGTCCGACCCGGCCCGCCGCGCCGACCTGTATATGAGCTGCAAAACAGATGGCCAGGGTCAGCAGCAGGACACACGCCAACGCCGCAAACGTCACTCCGAGTATCTGCCGACTGAGAGTTAAACAAAGCGGTTGGTTGTCAGTTGGCCTCCCATTTTTCTGCACTTATTTCATTGCTGCTGATACTCACTCCCCGGTGACTAACATCTGGATGGAAAAGATGCAGAGGAAGATGACGGCGGCGCAGCCCACGTAGTGCTTGAACATTGGCAAATCCAAGGCTCGGTACTTTGGAAACAATGAGAGAGCATTTGAACGAGAACCAAAATGAGGACAAGGGTACAAGAGGTGTTTTTTTTTTTTTGGTTTTTTTTTTGGTTCAACGTACCTGTTTTTCTAGGTCTTTCTTTGGAAACCAGATGGCTAAACTGCCGCTCTCCTCAGACTTGTACCACTGCCTTGGGGAGGGAGGAGAAAACCAAAAATAAAAGAGACCGCTGTGTTAAGTGCGGCAGTTGCTGTCTAAAAGCAGCGTGATCTTTTGTGAAATAGAATACTGAGAAGTAATGGATGATTAGAAGAATTAAAATCAAAATTCTTTTTCGTAAAATAAAGTGTTTTACAACTACAATTAATGCTAATTATTCAAGTAAATAATTCACTTACCGCGATTAAATTCATTAAAAAAAAAAAAAAGATAAATTATGTTCTTAAAATAAACCACCTGGGTTCAAATCTCAGCTCAGGCCGTCCTGGGTACAATGTTGACCAAATTGTCATGTCACATGACAATCTGCCTCACTGGTGCACAAATGTTTCACAGTCAAGAGGTTCTGGGGTCGAATATGGGCCATCGTACACATTTGGAGGACTCGTTTCTTACACTTGGATGGCAGCTGAAACTTGATCAAGGCTTTATGAGGGCGGCGGTTTGAACCGGGGATGGTTTGATCCCATTTCCATGACTTTCTATGGGGTTTGTGTTTGGGTTTGTCGTGTTTTCTGAGGTTGCCTTTGGAATGGACCTACTTGCTGCCCAGTTCATCGATGGTGGTTGTCATCTCGTTGTGCAGCTCCTCATCAAAGCGACTCTTTTGTGACTTGTTCCTGCGCCGATGAAACAGACGCCATTAATGAAAGAAAAAGAGACATAAGGCCGGGGATGGGGGGTTAATGGCCGCTCTGTGCACATTAGTCAAAGAGAAAAAGGAGACAGTGCCTGTATAGATCATGCCTGTGGTGCACACAGAGGGGGAGGGAGTTAACCGGATGCTGTGAGTTAGATGAGCGGTTCAGGGGGCTATGGAAAGCCCACTTAGGCTATCTGGCAGGAAGGAAGCCCTTGCACAGATGCACACAGCAGATACATACGCACCCCGCCCTGGTTCGACCTCAGGGGAGCGCGTCGGCGTGATTCTGAGAGGAGGTTTCGCGGTGTCACGTGATGAGTAGGAACGAAGAGTGCAACGGCCCTGCCGAGGTTAGTGTTGGGGCGTTAGGACTTGAAGCTTAGATGGTATTTCTCACCCAACTTCCAGTTAAAGCCATTCACTCAAATGAATTATTGTATTACCTCAAATAGTGGCCATACCTCGAATACAGTGTTGCGTCATTTTTGTTGAGCCGAGGCACACGCACGACTCGAGAGAAGTTTGAGATATTGGGCTCTCGGGTTCTCACACCCAGGCCCGATGCATGTCGAATATCAAAATATTGCCATAGCGCCACCTACTGGCATCTTGAAATATGTTGAATGGAGGGGAGGAGACACATTTTGTCCTATCTCATCGAAAAAAACTGCTTTATCGCCGTCATGTGGCATGCATCTACAGGCAATTTATCAAAAAATTTTGGTGGGCCTCAATTGGGGATTTTTGCTGTTCAAGGTGTAAATAGTGGTCAATGAGGACACCTACCAGACCCACCAGGGAAGATCTATGAAATAGCGAGACCACATAAAACATTACTTTAAATATAATACTACACATTCTTATAGTAAACACTTACTTTGCCGTTAAATGTCTTCTATGCTTCTGAGGTTTTTTTTGTTGTTTATTTTTAACTTTGTGAAGCGCATTGAGCTAGCTACCTTTTGTATGCGCAATATGAATGACCCTGCCTTGCCTTACACCTGACACCTGCTCCAACAAAGTATAAGCACATTTAAAACTGAAATCTGCGATGAAAGGGAACACTGTATTCCATAAATTGACAAATACAAGCCCCACTATTTGCGACAATACAATGAATTAGTGAGTCAGAGTGGTACTTTTTCCAAAAGTACATGTTTCTTAAATTCAGGCTGAGAACTCCTGATCTGTGCCAGGGGCCCAAACTCACTTATGGCTGGTGAACGAGGCCGTGGACAAGGAGAACTGCTCTTCTAGTGACTCATCAAAGCTGTCACAGGAGGAGTGCAACAAGTAATAACACAAAGCACATCACAAACACAGCAGGTAGTGGAGCTGCCATGGCAATCGATGGACAATCACTACCCTGGCACAAATAGAGCTGGTTGACTGTTTTTGGAAATCATGTGAATGTTGACTATTTACAGCAAAGTTGACTTTAGCGATGCTGCAATACATGATCAAAATAGAGGTCACGGGAGGTTCACTTTTCATTGATTTATTTTTTTTACCTCTCAGTGATCTTGGAGCTGGGTGCTGTTCGCAATGGGATGTCCTGAAAAACAAACAAACAATGGCTTATGCAATGTACTGTTTATTGTGAAAAACTGCAGAAAGAAACAATCAGACTTTTTATTTCAAACTGGATTATTTTCTGGGGATGGGAGAGTACTGACATCAGACACCGTATCAGGCCGATGCCGGTCTTATTTCTAAGTATCGGGTACTCATGAACGATGCCGATAGTAGCCACCGATACTTGAGGCGAAACATCGAGTAAGTCCTCCTTGCCAATAGTTGGCGCTACAGGAGGGTCTTTGTTCACACACATCTGCCACTGAGCCATCCTGTTTATTTCTATTGTGCAAGGTGGCAATTATCACAGATAACTAATCATTGGCAGATTTTCTGAAGTCCTGCTTTCCTGCTTACCTTACTGAGTGACTTTCCATTGCTGAGGGGGTCCACGGCGAAACCTTCTCGGCTCTGCAGGTGCGCAAACGGCTTGACGGCCCCCCAGGACTCCAGGTACCGCGTCATGCGCACGGACGCCCGCATCTTCAGACCATCGTTCACCCGAGGCTTGGGGACGCTGCGGCTGCTCTGCGTCGGATCTTTGGACTCATCAGAGGTATACATCACCTTTTAATATGTTATGCAGCGGTAGATACCCTTTTCACACTGCACTCGCTCAGTGGCAAAGTGTCGCTCGGCCTGGCGGACAGATGACGGCGCCCCTGGTGGCCGGCGTGCACATATTTGGAAGTGCTGATGTAGTACCGACTTGTCGCAGCATTAGCGTCGTCGTCACAAAACATAATCTATATATAAATATATGTAAAGAAGTATAAACTATAAAGAAACAAACCGTGTTCCTTTATTTGCGACCAATTTCTTTTCCACTTGGAGCACTCAGAAGTCAAGGCGCCGCAGTATTTGACATGTACAGTGAGCAGTATATTCGTATTCAGATCAGTCTCCATACACCCACACATGATGGCTATATACATTTTTTAAAGCTATGTTTTCAAGTGCCTGCATAACAACCATCAAGCGCCTTTTTAAGTGACACAGAAGGTCGTAAACTCACCCGAGGGTCAATAACGAGGTAGGTTCTGACGTTGAGCTCCTTGAGATATTGGTCCCGCAGCTGCCCCTCGCCCTCCTCTACTTCGTACGCCTTGTTCAAGTGCTTCAGAGTCGCCTCTGTGATGTGAACACGTCTGGAATGACCACGATAATGTTTGCTTTTTTTTTTCTTTCTTTTGTAACTGCTTTTGGCCATGAGTTGACATTTAGTAAATGATGCGACAACAACAGAAAAATGTCAAGAGAATATTATTATGGCTATCAAGTAAATGTATTTTCACATTATGGGACGCGGGATGCGGGATGAAAAAAAAAAAAAAAACAATGGACATTTTCCACAGGGAAATATTTCTTTTGCAGTGTTTTTTTTTGTTTTTTTTTTAAATAAAAATTTTATTTCACCTGCGTAGTAGTTATCGGCACTTACCCCGGGAGGCCTCCTGACTCCATGTGATTGGCCAGCGTCACATCATGTGACCATACGTCAAATTGCCACTTGCGCAGACCGATCACGCCACACAGCACATTGCCCGAGTGCACGCCCACTCTCATGTTGATGTCCACGCCGGTGGCCTCTCGTACCTGCCTGCCACACATTAAAAAAAAAAAAAAAAAAAAAATCACAAAAACAAGGCTTTACCACGACTACGAACGTCATTTTTGCAGAACTTCCTACGAACCTTTCCCTGAGAACAATCTACTAATAGCTAATAGCTACGGTTGGTCAACTTTTATGTATCGTCCTGATCTAGGGATGTCAAACTGTGAAGAGAGAGGAATTCATGAAATATGAATCCTGATTTAAGAAGAAATTCAGTTGTATCTCCACAGATCAAAAACTTGTGAACTTTGATGTTCAGCTACAGAACAACAAATTGTGCAAAAAGTACTGAAACACTGAAGTGGTGGACATGTCCATTCAAACGTTTAGAGAAGAACAAATTAAGCTGACCTGGAGAGGTTGAGAAGTTATAGTGCAATTTAGGTTCAGCTTGTAAGTTCTCCTAAAAACCTAGTATACCAAACAGCGGTACCTTGACTTTCGAGTTGAATTTGCCAAGCTCAAAAAACTCACTTGACTCAAATTAAATTGACGTAATCCATTGAAATCAATTGGAATTCCATTAATCTGTTCAAGCCCCTCTCTAAAAACCACCTCCAAAATGATGTTATGCATTTTAAATAAGGAGAAATAGCACTGTATTTTACACAAACACCAAACCATAATAAAAGGGAATGAAACTAGTTTTATGTGTGTTGAAAAAAAGCGGGAAGTCCCAATAACAGCAGTGCGCCTCAGACGGGGCGAGGCCGATTGAGTGGCATCCGGAAAATTTGGGTTTGTCTTTTTGTACAATGCAATAAACGGCTGAAAGTATCGTCGGCTACTGGGAGTCTTGTTTTTTTTTTTTAAACTTCACTAATGTGGATAGCGTAATCTAAAACTTGCATGTAAATATGATTTTGACCGATGAAACAATGCAAAGTGACAGCTTGTAACTTAGACTTGTACCACCATGTCGTCCCTTGTTTTCTTGTTATTAACGGAGTCACTTGATTATTTACATAACTCACTTAATGGCTTCGCACATGTCCAGGCCCATTTTCACACAATTCTTGGCATGTTTGGGCAAAGACACCGGCAGGCCTGAGACGCAGTAATAGCAGTCGCCCAGGATCTTGATCCTCATGCACTCGTTTTCCTGGAAAGATGTGCATGCATGAAGAGTATTTAGTGAACCCCCGCCCTGTTCATGGCGGGTTGACATTTTACTAACTCGCCCATAACACTGTTGGTAAAAATCTGCAATATAGACAGACCATATGAATATATTTGAAAAATATTTTCACTCCTTTGAACACAAACAAAAATTGCAAGCATAGAACGATCAATAAAATTCGCGCTCGTGTGCTACAATGCGTCTTTAAGAGGCGCCTGAGAGTGACTGTGTGTGAGCTGTGGCTGACAGCAGAGCAGCTTGTGCATTTCTTTTTTTGTTTGCTCATTGTGGTTGTGTCTTCCTGTCTTCCCGTTTAATAAACAGCTGAACGGTGCAATGCCAAGTGTGGCTCTCCTTCCCCACATGAGAGAGCATTACAGATTTTCACAATAACAGGAGGCGATTACCGCGAGAGATAAAAAGATCCAAAATAATACAACGGTCATATCACAATTTATGTCAAGTGAAACTAGGGTCAAAACAAAATAAAAAGGAAAAGAAGACAAACTGACCTTGGCAATTTGGTCAAACTTTCCAAACAGTTCGTTGAGCATGACGACGAGCTCCTTGGGGGAACAGTCACTGGCCAATCGAGTGAAGCCCACAATGTCGGCGTAGAGAATACTGAAAAGAAGAACACGTTTTCCGAGAAAACGCGTCACAACCTATGGCCAACCTTGGAAGCTCGATGCAAACGCAAGTCCAAACTGCTCGGAATTCAAGAAACGTTGAGGGATGGAAATACTCCTCTAATGTTGCACAAAAATATGCTAGAAGCTTGACACGCCTATCTTTGGGAAGTTTTGCCGATCACACTTCTTATAGGTTTGGCTGGAGATCGTTGGTGCGCAGCCATTTTCAGATCTCTCCACACATGTTCAATCAGATTTTGGACTCTGGCTGGGCCACTCAAGGACAGTCACGGAGTTGTCATGAAGCCCTTCCTTTTTTTGTCTTGGCTGTTTAATTAGGGTCTTTGTCTCATCAGACCACAAAATGTTCTGATTGGTGGAATCAAAGATGGTTGTCCTTCTGGAAGGTTCTCATCTCTCCACAGAAGACCGCTCCATTTTGAACTTTGTGGCAAAGGCTGTGAAGACTTATGTACATGTGATTTCTTTTTAAAAAACATTATTTCAGACGTTTGTTTGGTGGTGCGCCGTGATGTTTTTTTTTTTTTTCAAATTTCAAATGGTATTCTTGGCTCAATGCATTACACTGTGCATTCACTACACACACACACTCACACACACACACACACACACACACACACACAAAATGCCCGTCTCTCTCAAACACACACACACACAGCACTGAGAGTGCTCATTGACTGGTGATCAATCCCCTGGTGAACATAAAGACAGGCCAGACTAAAAGGAATACAGTACCAAACAGTAACTCATTTCCCAATGGAAATAATAACAAGTCAAGTGAATCGTTTGGTTGGGCCAGGAGCCGCACTATAAAATGCTTACTCCTACTCGGGCATTTCCATGAATGAAGCATGGCGGGAATTTCATCTTTCTCAGCATCCATTAGAAAAAAAAGTGTGTGTGTGTGTGTGTGTGTGTGTGTGTTTTATTTATATATATATATATATATATATAAATGAGATTTCTTACAGGCTGATCCACGACAATTGTGGTGCGTAGGTGGATCAGTTGTCTGGAAGCAAACTAATCTGTCATCCATACAGAAATGGATCCGTTTGTTTGAGTGGCATTTGTATTTGGTACCTGACGTTTTCATGACGTTTGACGTAAAGGCTGTGGAAGTTGTTGTCTTTAACCAGCCGCTGTTGCTCCTCCTTGTCTTTGCAGTCCTGCAAGCGTTCCATGATGGCCAGCTTCATCTTCATAGAGATGTAGACCGGCAGCACAGACTGCAGCAGGTTCTCCTGCAAAACACCAAAATGCATTTGTGGAACTTGCCTTGATGCTGGACAGCGGTGGGATGCAGACATTTGGGAGTCCTGAATCTGAAATGTTACTATGAAGCAAAATAAATCGTGGAGCGTGGATTGTCGTCGAGAAAGGCAGCACTTCATCATGACGAATAATGAAATAATACGAGAGAAAAAAAAAAAGAAAAAAAAAAAAGAATAATTTAAAAAAATATATCAGCATAATGAATGAATAATCAAATAAAAAAATAGGAGAATGAAATTCCTGGTTGGATTGAATGTGACTGCTGAAATGCTGGATGCAAAAATAATAATGAAATATTACTGAATTATGCGGAATGATGTGAACATCTTAAAGTTGGAACGATTTGAATTAAAAAAAAATATATATATATAGTAATGAGCTGAAGAGTTTCAAGTAGGAGCAGTTCGAGTTGCCTTTTCTTTTGAAATTTTTGGGGTAAAAAATAGGGATGAGATGAGCAGGTGTGAATGCCTCAAAAACTGTGGAAATCTTAATTTGGAGCTTTTATTTTTGAAGTGAGCAAAAATGTGGTGTAGGGATAAACTGAGCAGTTTAAAGTTGGAACATTTTGAATCAGTCAAAAAAAAAATGTCAACATTAGAGGTTATTCCAAAATATAAAAATTTTTGGACTTTTAGTAATTTAGAAAAAAAATGTGGTCGGGATGAGCAGAACATTTTAAACATGGAACGGTTTGAATCTGAAATGAAATCAGAAAGCAAGTAACATTCTAATAATTGACTTTGATTTGGCAATTGAAAAATGTATTCGGAAGGCGATCACACATGCGCGCGCACACACACACACACACACTAAAGTGCACAAATGCAGTGTTAAAGATCCCACGGTGGTCATCGTCAGCTTGTTGACAAAAATAGAGAAATATTTCAAAAGATGACTCCGGCGGAGGCAGAAAAATTTAATTAATGCAGACTTGGCTCGTCACAATGACAAACATCCTCAAGCAAGGTCAACTGGGGGCCGGCCAAGGATGGAGCTTCCCGGAGATCAAAGTAAACCGTGCTGAAGATGAAGAGGACCATCGTAGCGATGCTCTTTATTACCGGTAACTCTGCATGTCTGCCATGTTTGCTTTCTGTGTTTGTTCAGTGAGATGTAATCAAAGCAGTAAAATTTATAAAAAGGAGAAATATTGTGCTTTATTATACCCAACTGTATGACGTTAGAATCATAAAGTGTATGTGTGTGTGTGTGTGTGGGGGGGGGGCAAAGCGATCAGGTGTCACGTCATTAAAAACATTTTCACTCATGAAGGCAGCACTTCAATTGCTACACCATGTGTGATTATTAAATTGAAATTTCAGTTTTTATGACACCTGTTTGTTATTAATGACGAGTGATCGAGTTTCATAATTGTGAGACATTTCGGAATCCATTTTGTCCCCGGTAAGTAAACGTAAATGCTGCCTGAGTGTCCGTAAGGATCCAATCGAACCTGTTGTCTCTTCTCGATCTCCAGCTTCATGCGCATGCTGAGGCATCGGCGCGTGTCCTGAAAGGTCTGCCTGAGGGTTTTCTCCATGAGGACCTTGTGAAATGCTCCCACCACGCTGCCACAAAGGAACACCACCACATTGGACAGCAGCTATGCACAAATGCACAAACAGAAAAAAAAAAAACGCAGTGAAGGCAAACAGAATCATTAGATGGAAATCGTGTGACGTGAACAGCTAATATTACTGCTGTACCAAGAAGCCCAAAGAGGAGCGGATTCTCCATTACCTTATATCTGTCTGTCTGTATTAGACTGCCCCCAAGTGGCCAAAGTGTATACTTTTCCACATAAAATGACATCATCTTGCAGTATTGCTATAATATTCTTCTAACATTCCAACTTTTTTTTGCAAGTGGTGAAGGTGAGATGCAGAAATTTTTCAGGTCATGTGCGGGGTCTGGCACATGGGTTCATATGTTTAAAAAATAAGTTGTCAAGTGTGCTCCCTGCTTAAGATGAGAGGTTGCTGTAATGTTTCACCTGGTTGGCGAGGTGCGGCGTGGGCACGTCGCTGTACACGGTGAGCCGCAATGTGAGCGCCACGATGTGGGACAGCGATGAGAGCGTGCTCAGTGCCACCGCGTACCACCATGGGAATGGCAACATGGTGTACACCGTGAAGATGATGAAGAGGAAGAATGGCACCTAAGGGAAAAAGGGGAAAAAAAAAAAAAAAAAAACGTCATTTTCTGTCGAAATGGGGGGGGGGGGGAGGCACATTGCGACAGGTATAATCACACGAGCTGTGTCTACTTGTTACTTTCATTTTTTGGGGTTGCGGGGGTGGTCCATTTTTCATTATGAAATTACATATTTCTCTTATTATTATGAATTCCTCATGGTATCTTCCTGTCTTCTTGCAGTGTCCTGAAATTAATTTCCTTGCATTACCGCAACATTGTTCTTGTAAAATTTAAAAAAATTTTCTTGCAAGATAATTATACTTTCTCAAAATTACCCATAGTATAGTCCTAATTAGTTTTTTTCAGTTTGTTTTTTAATTTCCATTTTGCCTTCAAATTCAAACTTTTTTTTTTCATAAAATATTTTCTTACACTACTGGTCCATCATTCTCACAAAATGACACATTTTCTTCTGCGTAGTCTTTTTCTTGAAACATTCCCAAAATATAAAGACAAGTTTTTGTAGTGACATTCTTGTAATATTCTAATCACCCCCCCCCGCCCTAAAATGCTCTTCTCTTTCAAGATTATTATCCTAGAATAAAAAGTCACGTTCTTTCTCTTTCAATTATATCACCTTACTGACAACCTGATAGTTTTTCTTGCAATATTGTGACATTATTCTTGCAAAATTCCACCTTAAATATAAAAAAGAAATTTTCTTGTCATATCGCTGTATTATTTTTGCAAAACTGCAACTTTTTTTCCTCAGAAAATCACTCTTGCAACAATCTCTACATTATTCTCATAAATTACTCACGAAACATTTTTTGTTGAATGACTTTTATTTTGCGCAAGTGATGGTTTCACCTGGTCCCACGGGAGGACGACGGGCCCACTGAAGATGAAGGTAAATCCCATGGCCAGGTGCGCCGCCCACACCAGCAGGCCCAGTGGCCGGCGCCAACGTTGGGACAGCATTTCGGTGCACACCAGCACGAAGACGGCCAGGAAGACGCACAGGCCGCCGCTCGTCACGCTCACAAAGGCGCAGTGCTCCTGGGCGCTCTGAAAAAGTTCACAGCCTCATGAACACCTCGAAAGCATAAGGACAATAAAGACGGTCGCAGACATTCTTATGTAAGAGCACTCAGCCATCAGAGCGGCTGCAAAATCAATAGCGGAGCACGACTACACTCCTAATGGCTTTGAGGAGGTACAGATCCACTAAAATGCTGAGGAAAAAAAAAACATGTAATTATAAGCTCAACAAGCTACTAATACATCTTCCCAAGGGACATTACTTGAGAAATGAAATATAGATTTTTATTTTTTAGCTTTCAGCCACAAACAGACCACCCATCCATCATTTTTTCTTTGAACTTGTCCTTCAATGATGTGATGAATGACAACAGAAACGAAATCAATAATAATATTAAAATAGGAGTTGAATATTATGAAGAAATGTATAAGACAGACAAACAAAACAGCAGCAACAATAACTGGACATTCATACATTCGTTCATTGATTGTGATCGTCAGGGTTGGTCGTCCCTACGGGGCTTTATTAAACTGTATATGTTTATCTTTTGGAAAATGCTACGTACTTTCTGACCTCGTTTTTTGGGCAGTGCTGCGCTGACACATGAAAGGCCGCTAGCTATTCTATTCTTATTAACATTGCACAGGTTTCCTTTACCATAAACAACAGTCACTATTATTACTATATTGATGCATTGCTCGATTGGGGGAGGGGGCGGGTGGACACAATATTTTTTTACGGACTCGATAAGTTATCATATGCATGCTTGTTTACACACACACACGCCTGCCCCCATGTGAAGTTGAATACACTGTGTTGCACATCTGGATGGAATAGAATGAACCCCCTCACATTTGTAGTTCGGCATGCGTAAATTTGTGGATTTCTCATCGGGACTTCTGTTTCTCTGAAAAAGTCACCTATTTGTTGTTTTTTGTTCGAGGCCAAAGCCATTCCTACTGTCAAAAAGATAAATGTTTCGGCACCATCTGGGTGTCAAGTAAGTTGGACTGAGGGAAGTAGCTTCAATTGAGCATTAATTCAGGCCATAGCTTTATTTACAGTCAAAGGAAAAAGGCAATTACAAACATTTTGCGTGAACAAGTCTCAAGTAGTTTCCTGTCTTATTCTTCAAGTCAAAGTTGCCACTTTTACACGCATTGTCAACAGTGTGTGCAATCTGTTATCGTAGGTGAGCATGCAATTTAGCGCTGTCTATTAGGGATCTTAGTAAAAGATGATAAGCTTATAAATCAAGCACGCCGTTAGCATGAGCAACTTGTTAAGAGCGAACATCCAATTTACTACTGCAATTTGGGACCTTAGTAAATCGGGCCCTAGGAGAGCAGTCAGCACACCATACCCTCATTTTGCCACCATGTGGTTCCTGCAAAGCTGTTTAAAAAAAAAAACAGTACATGTGTAAACAGAGACTTACCAGTCCGAGAGCGAAGAAGAGGACCAGGAGGACACCGCAGGAGATCATGGAAAGGCCCAGCAGGAGCACCAGTGGCTGGTACTGGCTGATGCATGAGAACTTGCGGTAGAGTGCCTCGTTCTTGAGTTCCTGGTCATTCAACAAGTATTTCCCTTTGGCTGGCATGGCCAAGTGTGGTAAAAATGTTGGTATTTAAAAAAAAAAAAAAAAAAAAAAAAAAAGGGAAGAAAAAAGGTTTGTGGTCCTTGCTAGCTCATGGCACTCCAATGAAGTTTGTCCCCATCATCTTGCATCTTGAATGTACTCCTGTCTACTTCTTGAATCTGAAGTTGTGTCTGCCAGCTACAGCTCTCTGGAGTAATAAGGGAGGCTCGGAGGATTTAGATACGCAGGAGGGAGGGCGACTGGAGACTGGGGAGGAGAGGTAACAGAAGAACAGAAGCCGACAAGGGCATCAGAAGAGGTCATCAACACCGGGATTGGGCTCGGAACGCAGCAACAAGGACGGTGGCTTCATACTGGCAATATACCTGAATGGAAGAGACAAACTCAGGTTTGAATTCGGTCCAAAATGGCATAGCTGTGGTGGTGATCAAACTATCAGAGTTAATCAGTCATTAAAGCTTGCTTTTTTGGATTGTAGGTAGCAGTTAAGAGAGATGAACGTCTACATTCAAGGCAGCTGCTTTAGCTAACCCGAACTAGCCCTTATGCGAATGCTAACTAAACCGAACCTTAACTAACCCAATCTTGAACTAACCCTAAAACAAATTAGTCCGAATGAAATATTTTAGGCTTAACTCTTCACAATGGTCCGGTCCATTGTGTGATTGTATTGTGGAATTGTGGGTAAGAAGTGGGAAAACAGATTTGAAAGCAAGAACGCGTTGTACATGGTCAGAGACATTGACATTGTGTTCACTCTTTGTAATTGTACTTTGGTTTATCTGGATTTCATTTTTGGGCTGTTTACAATGTGCTTTGGGCTTTCGACTGACGTTCCAAGTGTTACTTAACCGTGTATTTTAGCAGGAGCCTCAATGACGTGTTTGGAAATAAACTATGAACGTGTTTATTGACACACCAGCATGCGTTTCCTAGTCCTTGGCTCACTCAAAGAAGGCAGCCGCATTAATAATGGGCAATGCTGCCCAATTAGTGTCCTTTATTGGGAGCATAATACAAACAATCGACTGGAACGGAATGACGTCCTATAGGAGCGGCAAGGGCAACCCACATGACTTGACGTTACCCCCGGCTGACCTGACAAAAACAAAACGATATAAACTGAAAATGGGAACATAAAAGGTGACTTCTGACAGTGAGCACGTGTATTCCCACGAAGTGGGCCCGCCATGACCTCACCCCGTGCACATGTGACTGACTAACATGTAAATTAATAAAGCTTAGAGGAATACACCTACATTCCTAGTAATACTGTGACCCCCCCCCACCTCAACCACCCCCTCTTTGTACTGCTACCAAACCTTTCATCACAATATGCCGCTAAAGTCGCAAGAGAGCTACGCGAGCGTGGAAGGATTAATTCAACTCCTTTTGAAGTTTTTTAAAAATTTTGGTTAGCATACTTGTATGACAATTATTTTTTTTTTTTTAATGTGACTTGAGTGACGTAGCTCCAGTTAACTCCATCTAGCCCAAACCGTAACTAACCCTAACTGTAAGGTGCTATCCACTAGCCCACCGCGCGCTGCGCCAACTGTACATTTCCAGCTAATTATTTTCAGAGCGAGGCAACCAGGTTGCAAGCTCACCGGAGACAAGGTGGACTTTGCGCCACTGTCAATAGAAAGCTCATTTCCGCCAGCTGTTCATATGTGTAGGACATGTTTGTCCTTCGCATAGCAACAGATGCGACGTGCCATAAAAAGAGAAGGAGGGTCAGGCAGTGGAGCAGCCGAACGGCGTACGGGAACGGACTTTATGCGATGAAGCGCGTCGTCATCATGGAGCGGGCGTGATGACTGGGGAGTTTACGAGCCCGGACAACAATAACAAAGCAGACTGTGCCTAAAGATAATGCCATGAACACAATGTGTGGCTTACTAAAAGCCAGGCAGCGGAAGACAACGCACGTAGGCAGAGGTGGGGAATCACGGTCTTGTCTGTACCATTTTCCCCTTGTCTGAATGGAGTAGAGGAATGAAGCTGACCCCCCACTACCACTGGTTGGCGTCTGTAGCCTCTTTCACAAAGAGTTACTGCAAATTGCAGTACCAGAGTCATAACAAGCGATCAGACATTTATATGCCTCAGGCTTTTTTACGCAGAACACAGCAAAGGTGCGATAACCGCGTGGCCTTTCTCAAAGCAACACCGCATCCCGCAAAGCTTTCGTCACCTTTCTATGACATGTTTACACATGGCAGCAAAAGTCAACCATATGCCTACTTTTACAGATCGTGTGTTTTTTTTAACTTTTTTACTCTGGAATACTCTTGCACACAGGTGGTGTCCTGCCTCGATGATGGCACTGATGCTACCTGACGCTACCTTGCAGGGCAAAATATTGGTATTTGGAAGAAATGCTCGCTGCTTTATTACAGCTCAGATGCAGCTCGTTTTTGGAGAGAGCTTCCTGGCTATTTACACAGCAGGAATCAGTCAGCCACTAAATGTCATATCTAATGTACTTTCAAACCGACTGTACATGAGAGCGGCGTAAAACTGTTTCTTGTAAATGTCACCAGAAATTCCTGTTGAAATAGGTCAGGCATATTATATCTCTCTCTCTCTCTTATATATATATATATATATATATATATACATAACAAACACATGAGACAGTGCATGTGCTTCTGTCACTCATCAATGAAGAGGCCTGTCAGTACTGACACGGTTAGTGCCGATGACATTGACGGATGAAAACCAACTTCCATCAGTGCTTAGTCCAGGGGTCAGCCACCCAAAATGTTGAAAGAGCCATATAGGACAAAAAAAAACAAAAAACAAATATGTCCGGAGTCGCAAAAAAATAAAAGCCTTCTATAAAACTTATAATGAAGGAAACACATGCTGTTTGTATGCTGTCCCAGAATTGTTTGTTATTCATTCCTTTGTTGTGTGTTCACAAACGCCCCCATAGAATTTATTTAGGGATTTCCTCGCTTGATTTTTTGTTTTGGTGCATTATTTCCTCTTTTCTTAGCGTCAGTGAAGTGATCATGAATTTCCGTTTTTCGGAGGCTGTCTTTGAACGCCTCTCGAGTCGAACGAGAAGAGAGAAGGCACGCAGTCGGACACCGACGTGTCTGTGTTTGTCGAGACTGTTAAAAGCATAAATAAAGTGTACGTTTTAAAAAA
>NW_017805135.1:1808975-1811336 GCF_001891065.2 Hippocampus comes | reverse complement strand
TATATATATATATATATATATATATGTGTGTGTGTCTTTATGGTGGCATCCTTGAAAATGTTCAATTCAGTTCCGTGTTGACGATTTAAAGGCAGACATCAACTTTTTCCTGTCATATCAGCGTATCCATATCAGGTCTATGAACGCAACACATGAGTTTAAACATGAATTTAAAGTGTATGGGGAAATTGGTTTTTAATAGATTTTGTGAGCTGCCTACTTCCCAAAATGTGGCTGATTTATTTAATGGCGCACTGTGTTTCGCCAAGATCTGCATCTTCATTTCTAGAGCCGGCTGGACGGTAAGCAAACAGAACCATGTCAAAGCTAAAAAGGTAAGCAGAGCTGCCCGATCAGCATAGACACATAATGGATAGCTAGGCTAAATTGACTAAATTAAGTTGGTTCTCTATTATTATCATTATGTTTAGCAATGTGTGCACTGCATGCACCACATGTAAAAATCTACTTACACCAGGTCAGTCAAACGCATTTTGTTCACAGGCCACATTGTAGTCATTTTGATTGATGTACAATGATCTCATCTCCTGTATTCTCAAGGCATCGAATCGATCAAAACGGGTCAGTTCTTCCTCAGAATTATATACACACACACACACACACACACACACACACACACACACACACACACACACACACTGCAGCAGGCCGCATAATAGTTGATGCAGTCGTACAGATCTGGCCACCAGGCCTTGAGTTTGACGTGTAAGCTTCAGTGGCTCTCTGACTAAGAGCTGCCTCCATGAGTGGAAAAAAAAAAAAAAAAATGGTTGCTCACTCTTGTCTTCAGACTGAGAGCCGCTCACCAAATCACCATGATCAATATCTGCCCGCAGTCATCACGGTAATGAAAGCTTGGCTCCACAGTATAATGGCGGCCAGTGGTTTCAACCAGACTGTTAAAAGTGGTTGTTAAATGTACTGTAATTCTTGATAAGTTGTGCACAGTATGTCTGGAATTGCATCATGTCGGGTATCGAAGCTCTGTGTCCCCCTGAACGTGAAGAATAGACTAGGTGTGGCAAACGCAAGGACGGGAGATTTTACTGCCACACGTCTAACGTTACCATGGCCCCACCAGTCTCGAAGAAGGAACAACAGCGAGGGCCGATGACGTACTGACTGAGAGGGGGGATGAATGGGTAGTCGGGTCTTTTCAAAGCTTGGCAACGGAGGGCGACGGCATCGCAGCCTTTTTCGACTGGCGTCACCGAACCCTGAAAACAAAGCCGAGGAACGTCAGCGAGGACTCGGTGTCCGAGATGCTGTTCACTTAGGCATGGAAAAAAAAAAAAGAAAAGACAGAGAGAGGGAGAAAGAATAAATTCGGAGTCTACTTTTTTTTCATGCTGTAAGAAATATTGTCAAGTCTGTTAAGTCAGCAAAGACCAAGGTTGTGGGTTCGAAAGGTTTATTGATGACTCTAAATTGTCCATAGGTGTGACTGGGACATGTCCCCAAAGCGCTTCCAGTCTTCAAAAACTGGATTTAGGGACCATGAAGTGAACTGCTCTTTACCTGGACTTTCAAGTTAACCAACCACTCTGCGACTCACAAGTTCGCCACTGGACTTGTCGCGGTTATTCAAAGTCAATTCCAACTGTTCCTGTCGTTCAGTCAACAACATTTGTATTTTTGAAAATATTTTTAAATTATTGGAAAAAAAAAATAGGAAAAAAAATCTGGAAATATCCACATCTGTGGGTGCCGGACCTGACAAGTTAGCAGGGGTGGACCGTACTTATCTTCGGAGTTCAGAAGGTTGAAAAAAAGTATCGTGCTCAAGCAGCTTGTATTCTGAGCCTCATGTGCTTAACAACATACTGTAACTTTAACATTTGGTTCTTGATAGACTTGAAAATGTTTGCTCATTTTTAAATGTCCTTTTTGTGAAATTTTCTGTCAAAATGCACTTCTCCTCCAGTTTCTTTCGAACCACAAAATCAACTAAACACCAGCAAAACTGCAAATTCCAAGTCTCCTTCCTCTTTTGACCAAATCTCACACCAAAGTCCCAATTTTCAAAAATACGCTTCTCATTAATATGACACAAGCATAACAAAGTAAATCATGTATTTGCCCGCATGTAATCTTTCGCAAAGCGACAAAGCATGCATTGTCTTAACATCCCATCATTTTTTTATTCCAACATCGCGTCAGTTAATCGACTGTTATGTTTCCCTGTCAACCTAGGCACTAAATTCAAACGTCTATTGATCATCGTGCTTTTATTTACAGTATATGCAAATTTTCTAGCAGATACAGCAGCATATTATGCAATGTCTTAAATACAAAGTAGGCCACTGTGTGTGTGTGTGTGTGTTTGTATGTGTATATATA
>NW_017805135.1:1804559-1808419 GCF_001891065.2 Hippocampus comes | reverse complement strand
TAAAAAAAAAAAAAGGCAGACGTGAACAAATGCCCCAAACCTCTCATGTCTCTTTTAGTGCACACATGATTTCATCCAATTAGGATTCTCTTGTGGGCCACTACGGGTGTAACAATACACTAGAAATCACGGTTGGGTATGCTTGTTTTTTTCTCTTTGGTATCTAAATACAAAACTTAAGGGTGCTTTTCTTTTATGGAAAGTTCAACCTCAACGCTGTCTTTTTTTCAGGGAAGTAATCCGTTGACAATTTCTTCTTTAAAGGTAAGTACAGTGCAAATCAGTGTTTTCATTTTTTGGAAAAGTGCATATCAACAGCCCCTTCCCCTCCCGTCCCCCAAGGACCGGAATGTGCAACATCAATACTTTGTCTTCTGTGCACAAAAGTGAAACATGGAAAATGTGCCTTTATTTATTTATTTTTACGGAACGTGCACGGTACAAACCATTGAATCGAAACTCAGAAGTGTGATGCAGATGTGCCAAGCAATAGTACACCATTCTTCCAAGTGAGACCCGATTGACATAAAATGGCAGCTTTGACCAATGCGAGTTCGACGTTACTTCCAGGCTACCTTCCCAGACTACCCCATGGACCTCCATCAGCCGATGACTGATATGCTCCGCTCCCAGCCTCGTGTACCGGTATTGAATTAGCCTCGTTTGATGCTGGAACCACTAACAACATTAACACAACGCTGTATCAGTGTTGATTTCAAATGCAGCTCGCATAACAATAATAAATAACCGACGTGAGACAAAGATAAAGCGTTGATGATTAAACGCTCGAGCATTTGCATCACGCCGGAACCGCGTGACCATTAATTGACAATTGTTGAGTCCAAGAAGGAATTATTGATTTTTAGGGCATATAGAATGGGGCCTAAACATATCAGCTGTGAGACAAATCCGATATTGAAATAGCCCTGATTGAATTACGTCGGGGCCATTTCCTTCTCAAATGCTGTTTGGTATTGAAAAACACTTGCACGCTCACAAAACAAACATGCTATCATGCATCGCTTATGCCGATGCTTGACTTAACGAGCCAAGGACAAATTATTAAATGTGACGAGGAAATGACGGATGTTGCGTATTTTTTTTCTGTCCCATTTATTTAAGAAGGCTTTTTTGTTTGTTTATTGAATGACTGTAGTATGATTTTCCAGAGGATATTCATTGAATACGTGGATTTACATGGATTTACATACTGGACATTTTAATGTTCAATGTTAATGAAACTGGTGTCCTAGACTTATTTTTTTTCCCCCAGGGGCACAATCGTGAGTGAATCCTGGGAGAAAAAAAATGGTGAGTTTTGGGCATATTGAAGCCCTTTGCATTTCTCCCCATGGAACCTCCGCGCAGCTATTAATTCAACAACTCCCCTATTTGTGGCTGTCAGCATATTTTTGTGCTCTTTCTGTAAAGCCCTGAAATGCTGCCAAAGAGCTGGTCAGTAAGAAAGTAGCCACCGATATTTTGTGTCACTGGCTGTGAACGTGACACACATGCCAGAGTGCGATTATCACTTTGGGTGCATTTATCGAAAAAAATTCTGAATGAGTATTGAATTTATTCATTCATTCATTTTCCGATCCACTTTATCCTCACAAGGGTCGCCGGGGGTGTTGGAGCCTATCCCAGCTGTCTTCGGGCAGCAGGCGGGGGACACCCTGAACCGGTTGCCAGCCAATCGCAGGGCACACATAGACGAACAACCATCTGCGCTGACACTCACACCAAGGGACAATTTAGAGTCTTCAATCAGCCTGCCATGCATGTTTTTGGAATGTGGGAGGAAACCGGAGTACCCGGAGAAAACCCACGCAGGCCTGCGGAGAAACATGCAAACTCCACAGAAAGACCACCGGGGCGCCTATTGAAATTATATTACCATAAATTGTTTTGGGATTATCGTTTGGGCTATAATTTGGGTTTCAGATAATAATAGCAAACACTCTCCATTAATATGCGGGGACTACTTTAATAATAAGTGATTCCAAGGGAGACTTTGCACCATACGGTTCTCGGTTATTAATGATAACAAAAAAAAAAATTTAATCACGTGACTCGAAGAGTCTTCAAGACCCTGGTTCCGTCATGTTTTCAACATCATCATTGCCACGGCGACATTGTCATTCTACGACCTCACAAAGTTCCTAAAGAAGGACTTCAAAGCCTCCGTGCCGGTCTTTACGCACCCAACTTACCATCCTGGTACATCAGGAGCCCAAATGCAACAAGAAGAGTGTTGCCAGCCTAACCCAGCAACAAGATGGCCTTTCTTTCCAGCCTGTGGAAAGGTTTGGCACTTCTCCACAAGATGGCAACGCAAGTGGTGGTCAGCGTGTTTTTCGGTACTATGGTGAAGCAGGTAAACGGCTTGAAGGACCAGCTTTGGATGGTGAACTTGAGGATGGAGCTCCAGTGCCAGAGGGTGCAGGAGCTCTCGGCCGAGCTGCAGCGAAAGGAGAAGGACAACAAGCCCCTGTGGGAGCAGGTCGAGGACCTGACCAATCGGCTCCAGGCCGAGAGGAACGACGCCAACGCGGAGAGGAAGCGGCGGCGAGAGGAAGCGGCCAAGTGTTTGGTGGAGGAGAGGCGGCGGGCGGGAGCCCGACGGAGGCGTGAAAGGGAGGACCTCCTTAAGGATATCAAACTGTTCCAGATCAAGTCCAGGGACAACCAGAAGAGGCTGGAGGAAGAGCTGGCGGCCAAGGCGGCGCAACTCGACGCCAGCAAAGAACGTGGGCGACGGTTCCAGGAGACTCTGAGGAAGGAGAGGGCGTCGGCGGCCCGGGGCAAGGCGCAAATTGGACCGCTTCGGGACAAGACTTCAAGAGACTAAAAGGTGGGAGACACCAACGGTGTTAACAAGACTGGACTTCAACTACAAGTCGTGAGTCTCATGAGACATTTGAAAATCTGCATTTTCCAGACGTCGTGCTTTTTGTTTTGTTTTTGAAAGAAAAGAGACTTTTTGTAGAATGAGTTCAAACATGGAAACTCACGAGAGGGCTCTGAGGGTGGAGTATAAAGGTCATCTCAAGAAACAAGGATCACAGAGCCGAAGAATACGTTTGGATTACAGGATGAGGTTTTTGATTGAATCGGGAAAAAGCAAATGTTAACAAACTACAACATCTAATGCTATCGATCAGCATTAAACGTTCATTTACTTCAGTTTAGTTTACCGATAGCTGATTCAAAGCTTCACGAAGCTTTGTGTCACAATTAACTTATGCAAGGACGGAAACTGAGTTCAAATTGGCTCATGTGTGAATAGTTGTTGTAACTGAACAAGAATGTCCTCTATGACTTGATGTATCACCTGCTTAATCCAAGTAATAACTTCACTTGATTTGTTTGAAAGATCGCGAGGATTCAAATTGACTGATTTGATTTTTGCCGAACTGATTTGGGGCTTGATTGGAACTTCATTAGGCTCGCACGTTTGGAACGTCCACTTATGGCACCTTCCAATTTTTGGTCCCGTGCCAGCACAACACAACTTCCTTATTCAAGGCAAGCGCATTTACAGCGTACACGTTTCGTGAGCACGATATAATGTTGCAATCTTTCTTTGGTCAAATGTTGTTTTGGATACAAAGACAATAAAAACGATTCTGAGTTTGCTTCCGGCCATGGAGACTATATTTTACTTGAGGCAGAGCATCACTCACACACAACTTGGAAGATTGCTGCTTCTGTCCTTCAAAATCCAACTCAATGACTCCGATTATTGTTTTTATTCCAGAACTAAACATTTGCTGAATTGATATGATGGCATAACAGCGCAGCTCAACTTGAGTTTATTTATAGAGCACTTGGGGGGGGGGGGGGGGGGCACCGAGCGA
>NW_017805135.1:1771570-1803750 GCF_001891065.2 Hippocampus comes | reverse complement strand
GGGGGGGGGGAACCCAGCGACAGCTGTAACCAAAGTGCTGGACAGAAGCTCTAACATAAAATGCGGCAAATAAAATATCCTATTCAAATTAAAACAGAGAAGAAGCTAACAATGTGAATTAGTCAGTTTAATAGTCTACTCTTGTAATATAACAATTTACGCACCTTGAAAAATATAAGCTAAAAAAAATTTTACTTGATTGTAAAATTACAAGTTTTATCTGCTGAAAATATAGAACTTTATTTTATTTTGAAAATACAACATAAAACAACTTCATTACTTACTACTTTTTCTCTAAAGAAAAAGAATACAATTTTACGAAAAAACGGACTCATCCGCCGTCCTCCATTATGATTATGCCCAGAAAAAAAACCTGCTTATTAATTCACACAAAAAAAAAAAAAAAAAACCTTAGAATATTGCTACACTTTTGCTTGAGGACACAAATTAAATCTTATTCAGGTCCCTTGAATGGCCACATATAAATTGAAGTACGAATTCTGATCTATCTGGCTACGCAAACGATCCGCAACGTCAGTTGCTGAGATTCGTTCATTAAAAAAAAAAAAAAAAAAAAAAAAGTTAAAAAGCTCAACTGTGGTGGAACAAGACAAAAGAGGTGACTGAAGCCTCATCAGTGGTGACTCATCATGACAAAGCGAAGCAGCGGTTTATGATATCTCACTTGTTTTTTTTGGACAGCGCCAAAGCATTCTTCCTCTGATGTGCCTTGTGTGATTTGTATTTGTCCTCGCAAGGAAAAACCTTGTTATCGTCACGTCCAGAGCGCGGCACCAAACTGTACGTTCTGTCCTGCATCTTTTGGTTTAAGTCGTGAAAAAAAAATGTCATTTGGAGGAGGGGAAAAAAATGGCCTCTCTGTTTTGAAAATGCATCTTGAATTTTGCCTAGCAACTGGATGTTTGTGCAATGGGGTGAGGTGTTAAAAAAAACAAAAAAACATGACAGAATGCCATTTCTGTGGAAATTGCGTGTGAATGCTGATGAGCTGTTTGACCGTGGAGTGTGAGAATGGACATTGGAATGGTTAGAAGTGGTCAAGAAATTTGGCAGGAATAAGAAATAAAAAGGAACGAAAGAGCTAAAACAGCTCAGGAAAAAATTTTGGAGAAAGGTGAGAATTTGGGGCCTGGGATCAAGAGTTGATGGTTTCTGCCTTGAATGACCTTGACAGTCTGAAGTTGGAATGCTTTCACCGGTTTGGAAATGTGAAAGGAGAAGGTAAAGAGGTCAAATGTGTGTGTTGATTTGGGAAAGTTGTCGTGGGAAATGCGAAATCATGAAAATGGGGCGCGCGGGGGGGTTGGAGGATGAAAAAAATTGTTCTGAAGATGGCCTGAATGAACTGAACAGTTTCAAGTTAGGTTCAGTGGAGATGAGGAACTTTTTGTGGAAAGCCTCCTTCCCTCAAATGTTTCATTTATTTATTTATTTTAAGGTGGAAAAAGTGGAATCGGAAGGGTGGACTGGAGATTTTATTGAGTGTAAAAAAAACAAAAAACAAAAATAGTTCCATGAATGTCCTGAATTTTTGTGGATTGGAAGTTTCACTTGTTGGAATCATAGTGGTTAGGAATAGAATGTTAAAAAAGTGGAAAAAAGAATAAGAAAATTTGTTTTTGGTGCAGAATAACGTGTAGCACTGATTTTCCATAATAACATCACAAAATAAAGGTTGAATCGAGGTAGCCGGCAGTGATTGACAGGGACGTTATATAGTACGTATTACACAAGAGCTCAAGAAAAATGACAGATGACCAATCTGCTTACTGTGTGTGTGTGAGTGTGTGTGTGCGTGTGTGTGTGTGTGTGTGTGTGTGTGTGTGTGTGTGTAATTTGATTAGAATAATACTTATGATGGTGACACTGGCACACAGTCTGAAGACCAAAATAAACAAGTCCCCATTTTATTTCAGTCCGTTTGACACACATAGCTCGCTGTTTAAAAACAAGAGGGAGCCTCAACATCCATTCCATCGACATGGAATTTAAAATGTTTTTTCCTCTCACCCTTAACCGTTGCCATAAAGTAACTATATATAGTTTGGTGTGCATTTTACACTGCCCACTAAAACCAAAGGTGCAATATTTTTTTCCTTGCCCATTTCAAGGATGCTGAGCCCAGCTTAGTGAGATATTGTTGTAACTTTGTGTGCTTTAGCGCAATGACACAGCATCCCGCCATGGGATAATTAGATGACGCAAGCGTCTGGGGTGACTTGTAAAATATTTGTTAGACAGCCACAATTGCTTTCCATGCCACAGGGCCGGGACAAGCAAGAGTTTGGAATCGTCATTGGACATTCTGTTATTGCACACAAGCCAGTTTCACACAGTGACCCCTCAAAAAAGTGATTTCACACAGAGAATCCGCAAAAAAAAAACTTAAAAAGTTTGAGGCATAACAGAGTTGGTGTTTAACTTTGCGCCCCACTTACACACTGGCAGCCTTCCACCTCATATGTGACCTCGGAAGGTGGACCAAATCCTGCCCTCACTGGATTCTGTGTAACAGGCAAAGACGTCGTGTTGATGATGCACCTGCTTTGCAGCATCTCTGTTTGAAACAGGCTTGAGAATGGATGGACCACAAAATAGGCTTTGGATTGCGCTTTTGTTTTGTTTTTAATAGAGCGGCTGTTCCATCGCGTCCCACGACAATGGACAGCTCACCGTTAATATCTCCAAAATAGAAACAGACTGCGTGTAAATTAGGTTAGCCACGAGGATGTGGTAGCATGCGTGCACAGAGGATTCAATTGCTGTAAATATTTAAAGAGCGCATTCTCTGTGACAGACGAGCGAGCTCGTCCGATAACAGCTGCTTAAATCTGACGCTCACAACATAGTGGAACCGCGCCACGGATGCATTTTGCGGCTTCTTTGGCTATCAGTAAAGTAGGCGCGTTTAGTTCTTTTTCTTTTTAAGTTTTACAGTTATTATATGTAAGAATGTTAAGAAAGTAAGAGGACTGTGGTATTTTGCGTAAATGATGTTACACTGAAATTACCAGTATAAAGAAATGCGTCATCACTTTATCACAGTTCAGGTGGGGTTTTTTTTTTTTTGGTTTGTTTATTTTAGTTTTCATCAACCAAAAGCGCTAAAACGTAAGCCGTATGATTATATTGTGATATTAAGAGCGGTTTCATACTCGTATCAAAGTTAAGGATGCGACTTGAAACAGCCTTGACCTGTTAGGAAAGTTTTTACGACGAGTGGACCTGGAACAGATTATTCCTATTGACGTGATTTCCTATAGGGACGTACACTAATTTAAACGCTCTAGACGCAGTATGCGGATAGGACAGCTGCTTGAACAGTAAGCTGGGGAAAATAAAAACAAAAAAAAAAAGGTGAGGGGAAGAAAAAAAGAAATGCTCACTGTACGGATTCAGACCTCATAGATGTCATCTGTGCAGGAGCCATGAAGTCAGCAGAGCAAGCTGATCTCATTACCTCAAATGACTCCTGGGAGTTATGGCTGACTGGAGAAGGGCTCGTGCCACAGGATTCGCATATAATAGCATCCTTGTCTTGACGAAAACGGCTGCTGAGGTGTACTCCTGTACCGCTCGGAGACATTTTTCAATACGGCACTACGGCGGACTTTCAATGGAGGTCCTGTCAAAGCTTACAGCTTGTGGCCGGGATCAGGTTACGCTTTCTTTGAAAGGCCACCTTCTATGTTTTGCCGTCCAGAGCCAAGGAATGTGTAGGAAGGTTGGAAGCTGTTTGAACAGTTCAACACTAAGGAATGTCTGGAGGCCGCGGCAGCCTTCCCGAGGTTTCTGTGGCCGAGAGGCGTTTTTCAGCCCAGTTGCCCGAAGCCAAGTTCAACCGCCACAGGGCCAGGATGTCCCAAACAAGCTGTTTCTGAGAATACTGTCGCCATCGGAACAAGAAGTTTCAATGGATGGGCAATGTTTTGAGGAACTCTTTTGATATTCTTAAATGACCTTTAAACAGTAAGCACAAAAAAAAAAACCCACTACATTTTTGGATGACAAATGATAAGCATGCTGTAGGTAGCTGGCAATAAACTCCCTCGAAGTTCTTCAAGTCCTGGAATTTGCCTGCTTCAAATCAAATTCGTCGACTTAAAAGTTCAACTTTGGCCATTGGTCCTTGAGATTTTCTCATGCGTCGTGTTACGATAGACGTGCCCACCCAATTTCATGAAGACTCGTCAAACTGGTGTTGAGGGATGGAGTTTTTCTCAGTCTTACCCTCTGGTAAATCTTCAAAAGGGTTCTCACGTGTTGAGCCATGCTCCGCCCACATTAGATGGTGTGGGCAAAAAAAAAAGCTTGGCAATTTTGCATCAACCATCTCTTTGAGATGATTTGCTTCAGATTTGGGCGAATTCCCTTGTTGGAATTTGTCAAAACGAGAGCCTTGGAATTTGACCAAAGTGGCTGCTTCATACCAAAATGGCGGACTTCCTGTTCAATTTAGGACATGGGTTCTTGCGATCTTTTTTTTTTTTTTGTGCATGTGCATCCTGTTACGATAGATATGTCCACCTAATTTCATTCAATTACCAATGTAAAAAGAGACGAAAAAAAACATATATAGGAACAAAATCTGCACTCAAAGGCACATGCAGCATTGTACTTGAAGTAACACAAAATTGTCGCCACTCTTTTTGTAATTTATTTATTTTTTGTGGTTACCCTTTCGATTTCATCCAGCAGCGTTAACAAGCACTACCGATTGCCCCGAGAGCGAGATTCAAGGCCAACGGTAACAGTCGACCGCACGCGCTCTCACTTCCTTGGCAACCGCGTGACTCATTTCCCCATTCACGCTGCAAGGACGGCTCGGCAAAAACATAAATAAATAAAAAAATGTTTAAAAAAAAAAAAAAAAACAGGAACCTGAACCCAGTGAACAATTAGGGCCTCAAACCCACGGGTGTTGAAAGGAAGCAAGACACTTCATTTTTGTCAGGAACAGCGCAGAATACACGAGGGCAATTGGGGATCAATGAGCTCTCGTTTCAAAATTGAGTTCTGAACTAGACCCATTCAGCATTCATATATGAACCCATTGTATAGATAATGAAATTCGTACCTGCCATGGCGGTTTATCTGCCCAGGATTTAGGCTAGGTGAAGATTAACACACGTAAGCAATATTTTCAGTCAGTTTTCCATACTATCCATCCATTTTCTGAACCGCTTTATCCTCAAAAGGGTAGCGGGGCGTGCTGGAAGCTATCCCAGCCATCTTTGGGCAGTAGGTGGGGGACACCCTGAACTGGTTGCCAGCCAATCGCAGGGCACACAGAGACCAACAACCATCTGCGCTCACACTCACACCTCAGGACAATTTTGAGCGTTCAATCAGCCTGCCATGCATGTTTTCGGAATGTGGGAGGAAACCGGAGTACCCGGAGAAAACCCACACAGGCCCGGGGAGAACATGCAAACTCCACACAGGGAGGCCGGAGCCAGGATCGAACCCACAACCTCTGCACTGTGAGGTTGACGCGCTAACCACTGGACCACTGGGCTGCCCAGTTTTCTATATCACTTATCCAAAACACTATCATGTCAAAGATAACAGGTTATCATAAATTAGGATTATCTTCTCATAAACAGGCCATACTGGAATAATCTTTAAATTTGTCGAGGTGGGGCAGGCAGCATTTTTGTCTGGTGGTGTGTTCCTTCCGCAGACCAGCTGACAACAAGGTTGGTGATGGAGTACTGCCCCCACAAGGGAAATGTTCTGATGTTCATGGGCTGTCTGAAAACAAGTAACCACTTGCCTTATCGCAACATCCCACCTCCTGTCTTTAAGATAACAAATACACAACCTGGGTGGCCCATGATCCTTTTTTTTTTTTTTTTTTTTTTTTAAATTGGCGGGGGTATAACAAGCATGTTTCCTCTACTACAATATGACCCCGCATACTCGCGGTTCGGCACATGTGGATTTTGGTGTGTGTGTGTTGGGGGGGGGGGGCAGTTTTCCCTATTAGTGAAAAATTGTGGCTCCCTCCGTCACTTAAGTTGCCCTGCCGTGAACAGAACCACCCCTCAAATCAAATGATTTCAACCTGAGTCTTATAGGCGGGCGTCAAGTGTACTGCAAATGAGTATTATTGTGAATCGAACCAAAAATCTAGAAACAAAGTTACCCAGGCATCACGAAAGGAGGAAGAATTATCATGACACCATAAATGTCCATGGCTTTTATGGCTTCCATGTAGTCTCATGGGCCACCCTTTTACACCCACTCCAGTCTATTCAAATGAAATGTTTTGTACCAACGGACAGGCTTATCACTCATTATGCAGCTCATTCAAATTGTTTACACGTGAAATGATCACTCTTTCCATTTTAAAATCTTGGAAAGTTCTCCATGAAAGAGATAACCGATTAGCCCTGCAGTGAGGAAATAAAGAGAAAGACAAAGTGGTGGTAACGGTCCATTTTGGTGTCGTTTCCCAGGTATGTGAAACTGGCCCTAAGCTCTTTCCGAAGGCCCTCGTCCAGATGAGACTCTCACCGGCATTACATAACATCCTTGAGCCAACGTAAGCAGAAAAATATTCAAAATGTGGAGATCGAGAGAGAGCGAGAGAGAGAACAAGACACCCACACATTTGCAGAGAGAGAGAGAAAGAGAGGAAGAACAAGACACCCACACATTTGCACCGCCTGTGCTACTCAAACACAAAATCCACAGGAGGCCCGACATTGGCTCGTAGTGTACGCTTCCGGCTCTTTTCGTTGAAGCAAATAGGGGTCAGGGTTCAATGCAGAAAGTTGTCCCCTCCACCAAAGGAGGTTATGTTTGTTGCTTGGTCTATGAAAATGATTTTTTTTTTTTTAACTGAATGGTGGAGAGGTGAACAAGAGACAAGGACAAGTGTTGCTTCTCTTCCGGTAACCAACCGACAGTGTTGGCACTATTTAAAAAAAAAAAAAAAACATTCAAAAAGGTAAAGAGAAAATGAATTCCTTTTTTGATGAAGCACAATCATGAATTCGCTGGTTATTATCATATTTTTCTGAATTGCCATCACTCTTGCTTTTCACTGGAGGGATCACAACAAAGCCAAAAGAAGAAAATTAATCTCTTAAGAGTTAAGCCAGGACTTTTTTTAGTTCGGAAAAAGTTCCATTTCCAGGTGGATGATAATGGTCACACTTTTTAAAAGAAAAAAAACTGTTATACTGTTTTTTTCGCTCTCAAGATATCTGATAAATTGTATTAAGATTTAAATGTACATTTGTCACTGTTTTTTTCCAATTTATACTATTTAACGAAGAGGCCTAGTTTTTCTGAAAAGATTTTCTAATTTTATATCATCAAGGTGTGAAATTTTATCAGCACTGAGTAACTAAATTTTTTCAATTTAAAGAAATTATTTTAAATTATTTTTTTAATTAGTTATCAGTTAAAAAAAGTCTTAATAAAAGTCTTAATAAAGATAACTAAAAATTAAAATTAAAATTAGTCATCTTACTACACAAAAATGGTACATTGAATTCACTCATTTTATACCATGCACTAAATGAAATAATTTAAAACTAGATATATTCATTAAGTAGATATATATCTGCTTAAAAATGTTTCAAAATTCAACACACCTTTTTTTTTTTTTCTCAGTGTAGAGAGTGCTCATTTTAGTTCAGAATGGGGAAATGCGATTTGACTGCTGCTCAGTGCAGGGGCGTATCTATTCTAGTGAGACAAAGGATGGCAGAGAACCCCCAAATCCTGAAAAATCCCAAACTATTTGCCTTGTCATCTTTAACAGTTCAGTTCAGGGTCATTCAGGTTGCCCAAAGTCAACTGGAATGGGCTCCAGCTCATCAGTGACCCCCGTGAGGATAAGCGGTAAAGAAAGTGGACGGATCAATTTTTTCTCTTATTTATCTAGATTTATTTATTTATTTTTTTTAATCAAGGGATGAACTTATGAGTGTTTGAATTTTTCTTTGTGTACCTGTATATATGATTCCAATACCATAATGGCAGCAGAAGCATGTTCAAAGACATTGGTGGCGACTGGACATAAACTTGTGAGTCCTGTAACGTCTGTTTGCCGGTGTGTCGCTATCAAGTGCAATTAGGAAAGCCTCTCCACTCTACCGCAAGGCCTTTGCTATTGCAGTTTCCCTGGGAGACTTCTCCCTCGCCCACTGTGTCATTATTACCTAATCTGCCTTCAGATGCACTAAGGGCCACGGAATGTTGTTTGAGTGGAGGCACGCACTCAAAACAAATCAATTATTTACACAGCACAAAAGATATCATGTTTGCCATTGCGTCAATTTCTTGTCGAGTGTATCATGTTTATTCTTTGGCCTTTTTTTTTTTTTTTTTTTGTGATTCCACTCCCCAAAAGACACTCGTGGTGGCAAAGATGAAAATTTGGCAATAGCCATAACACAAACGAACTGGACATTGCAATGCCGAAAAGTGGCCCTAGTACAACAGCTGAAATTTATTTGGGGTTCAATCAGAGGCACTTGAAATGGTGGCAGGTGTGTTCTGATTTAATCTAGCATGAAATTGAATGTGATCGCTTAATTCTGAACAGAAATTCCCAGTTAAAAGGATGCGCACACCAATGCAACTATGACCCTTGTTGTAGTATCAAAATGCCAACTAGTAATTTTGCCTCACTAGCAACATGTAGCTGTCCTCCAGGCATTTCTTATTTTATATCCTTGATATCACGTTTAAGGTCCATGGACTAGTATCTTTGTTCTCACTAGTAGGACAACTTTACATCAACAGTAGTGAAAAAAAAACATAACTAGTAAGACGGAGTCCTTCAACCAGTGAAATCTAGACCTTACTGGAAATGGATATAAAATAAATGTTCATACCCACTCCATGTTATGTCTATCATTGCCTGTATTGCAGATCTAAGGATGTGAAAGAGATGTGAAATCATGCGCTTGCGAGAGAGGCATTTGGCAACCGACATGTTATCACAGCAGAAATCACATGAGGAAGGAAGGTAGCAGTTCAGTTTTAAACTGCACCATCTTTACATACTCTCACCGGACACAACATTAGGTACACCTGCACAAGACTAGAAAACGGCGCACTGCAGCAAAGTGGAGACTGTGGAGTGCGTGTACAGTACTGCAACAGCAAAACGGTTAGCGTGTGCCTATTTTGTCTTTTGTAGCTGCACATTCTGAAATGTTACAATGATGTGGTGATTTTACTTGAGATTAGACTGAGAGAAGCAAGAAACCGGAGCACTGCAGCAGAGTGTAGACTGTGGAGACAACATGGTAAAATGTTGACATGCGTGTGGGGACACACCCCCCCCCCCGGGGACACCCCCCCCGGGGACACCCCCCCATGATCATTTTTAACAGTGACACTGAGGTGGTGCTCAAGAGAAAAGTGAGGGAACATTGCAGCCAAGTGGAGACTGTGGACTATGATATTGCAGCATACAAAGTTATTGGTAGCATGTGTGAGGGCAGTGCGAAACAGGAACTTTGCAGCCAAGTGGAGACTGGGAAGTATGATACTGCAGGGTACAAAATTACGTGATTTTTTTTCTTAATTCCTTACTGTGTAGGATCAAGTTAGAAAGATGTCAGAATCTTATTTCAGACAAAACTGAGGACAGACAGAAAAACAAGAGTGATGCGGCCAAGTGGAGACTATGGAGTACAACAGAATAAACTAACATTAGTATGTTTTGGGTCATTTCCAGCAATGCCTTCTCAAATGTTCACTGATGAAGAACTACGTTTAAAATGATTTGTTCCCTTATTTTTCCCAAACTGCCGCATCTCTCCGAATATTATACAACAATAATTAGAATCACTCAGCACCTGTCAGTCAGTTAGACACGTACAGCGACAACCACCGAGAACGTCGATCAAGTGGAAATTCCCCTTTCACTCGTTCAACAACCACAGCAGCCTTTCGTCGCGATTGTTGTCGTTAAGATAGAAAACGATGCCTTTGAAAGTTCACCTTTTTCAATTAAATCACTTTCAATTGACTAAAGCGACTCGCGTTTGCGTATATGTGTGCAACCTTGACGTAACATCAACATAAAAAGCAAACGGAAAAAAAACAAGTGAAGCAGAACGCATACATCAAAATTCCACAAAAAAAAAGTTTGGGGTACTACCTTGTGTTCCACCATCACCAACGTGTCCCGCCAACGAATGCTCCCGAAGTGAACGCGGAAGGTGGTGCCATCGTCCGGGTCAAGAGTAGCGAGTATACGGTGTCCTCCTCCGGATACGCGTTTGTGTGCGCGTGGGTAAATTTGTGTGAGCTTGTATACGTGCGTGCGTGCGTGCGTGCCTGTGAATGACAGAAGCTCCCCCGGACTTACCGACGCGCGCTGCAGCTTTGAGAGTCCAAAGACCCGCCCCCTCACCCTTGTCTGTCAAACATAACCCCGCCCACTCCAAAAACAAAACAGTTGTAAATGGGGAAAATTGTCGTTTTGTCTAAAAATATCTGATGTACTTGATAAGCCTTTTGGATTTTTTTGTTACATGTTTTGACTTTCCGTGTTTTAATATTGGTTACATTCTTATTGTGTGGATTTTCCAGGTTGTGCTTACTGAGTTTTCAGCTTTTAGTGGCATTTAAATTGGTTTAATGGTTTATTAACCCTTGTATTGTGGCAGCATGGTGTAATGGTTGCGACACAGTGTATCTCCCTCACAGTGAGAGTTTGAATCTGTGGCTTCCCCTCACATTCCAGCAATATACATGTTAGGTTTATATTGAATACCCTAAATTGTTAATCGATATGAATGTATGTGCTTGTCGAGATAGATAGATCCGTACTGCCTATCCTCAAGAGGGTCGCGGGCGTGCTGGAGCCTATTCCAGTCCTCTACGGCCAGTTGGAGGGGTAAACCCTGAACTGGTTGCTAGCCAATTGCACACATAGACGAACAACTATGCATACACACAAACAATCACACTGAGGGACAATTTAGTGTTCAAATAACTGACCAGGCATCTTTTTGAATGTGGGAGGAAACCAGCGTACCCAGAGAAAACACTCACAAGCACAGCACATACATACGTGAGTACATATAGTGTATATATGAAAATTAGGAAATCAAATTTAAAATATCTAAAATAAAGGGTAGAAAACATGTATTGGCAATACTGTTTGTTGTTGTTGTTGTTTGTTTTTATTGCATGAAATTGGTGAAAAGCAGCAAAGACGATACAGTCGATACAGTTGGGAACCTTCCTCGACGACCTGGAAGGTTTGTGTTCGCTTCGGGACATTCACACTTTACACGGCCAACCCTTTCAACTTTATCCCGTACTCCTATTGTGAACATAATCATATCGTCATGTCCTCATATACCACAACACAAGTGCTTAGGTACTGCATTTAAATCTAGTATTGTATTAAAAATGGCTGCCAAGATTTTCTAAAATGTAAAATACAGACGTCTGTATTTGCTGGCTGTAATGTGGTTATAAGGAATAACAACTGGATATTTCTCATTGTTGATAGTTAATAGTAGGTTGCAGATATTGTGTCGAACATTTAAATGCAGTACGAGGCCAAAGGGTTGTGGTTTCACAGTGGGGTACTAGCACCACCTACAGGTTACACGTTGTACTGCAATGACAAAAGACAACTGAATTGGGGGCTGTCTTAAACTGTTTTTCCCAAATTTGAGGGGGGTATTGAGGTATTTTAATGATCATCCAAACACATTTTCGTGGCAAAAGTTGTCACAGTTGTAGTAAATTATTGAACGTTTGAGAAAATTTTCCTTTCGATTCACACAACAAAATGTAACCTCCCTTTTTTCACCCAAGTAGACCAGCCACATTAAAATCAATAAATCAAAAAAAAATATATATATATATCATGACTCGTAAAATGGTCTGTCACACTTGTCAACTTGGTCACAACTGCCAATAATAATTAGGAAGAAAAAAATATTTGTTGTCATTGTACCTGATTAAACCTTCCCCACATCGCAGCATCTAAACATATAGCCTCCTCAAAGGGCTCATATTGTATATATTTATCCATATATCCATATACTATAGCCATATAATCCATAAAAAAAATAAATACATTTAACAAATACACAAGTTTGTCGCCACAGTTGTATCGCTAACACATTTTTAATGTATATAGATCTCAATAAAATTGTGTAAATTCCGCTTAAACTCCACCCTATAGGGCAGGGTTTCCCGAACGGTGTAGTCAGGGGGCAGGCGTGAAATCGGTGTTTAATTGATCGTCCATTTTTATTTATTGTTTAGTATTTTTAGTTTATGTACAGCAGGTGTTGCATTTTCAGTAGGTTTGTGTGGAAAAAGTTGGGGAAACCCTGACATATACGGACACGTGCAAATACCAAAAAAGGTTAAACACGGACAGTAAAAAGAAGGATGCTGATGATGATGATGATTGGTCATGTTGGCATGGCAACGAGACACCCGTGAAAGAAAAAAAAAAGTTGTGGGTGAATTTTTTTTGTAAAAAGATCATCCTATGAAACAGTTTGTTATTTTTTTCTTTTTAGTATTTTTTTTCCTACAAACTGTCCTATGACCTGTTCAGACATAACAACAAAAATTATCCCCCCCAAAAAAATCATGCATAAGTTACACCTCAATGCTGTCATTTAAAAAAGACAATATTTTTTTTTGTACATTTGAAGCCGTTTCCACTATTTTTTTTCCTTTTTATAGAAACTTTTTTCCCCAACAGCAGAAGTCTGTGGTGTATTGCTCCAAAAGAGAAGATTCCTCTCCTGTACATCAGGAGGCGCTAGAGGCAAAAAAGAACAATAGAGTGCTGGCTCGCAGAGAGAAAACTGCTCGTTCTTCTCCTTTTTTTTTCCTCCTTTAAAGAGTCATGGCGGGTGGGGTGACAAAGGCTACTTCCCTATCTGCAGAGCTCCTCTGGTGCAGAGTCCCGCAGATTTTTCCTCTTTTTACCGTTGCCCTGGTGGTGTGGCCGGTTACTTGGTTGACTTTTGCTGTTTCCGGAGGAGCGAGGGGAGCTCTGCTGGGCGCCCTTGTGATGAGAGCGGGTCTGAAAGGTAGACGCAGGGAGAAAGGGTGTATGTCGATTACCTGGAGGCACTGATTCAATCACAATTATTTAACACTGTATCAGGGGAGGGCGGCACAGTGGTTGACTGGTTAGCACGTCCGCCTCACAGCACAGGACGTGAGTCCGTATCCGTCTCCAGCTAAACTGTGTGGAGTTTGCATGTTTCCCCCTGTGCCTGCGTGGGTTTTTTTCCCGGGTATTCCGGTTCGGTTTCCTCCCACATTCCAAAAACATGCACGGTAGCTTAATTGAACACTCTAAATTGTTCGTAGGTGTGACTGAGTGTGAATGGTTGTGCGTCTATGTGTGCCCTGGCAAGGATTTCAGGGTGTACCATGCCTACCGCCCAATGACAGCTTGCCTATCGATAGGCTCCAACACACCCGCGACCTGAGTGAGGGTCAGCAGTTCATACAATGGATGGATGTATTAGTGGAGCACAGTGACCTAGCAGTTAGCATCGTGGCCGCGCAATTGAGAGGTTCTGGTTCAAAAATAAACATTCTGGGTTCATTGAAGACTAGTCTGTATTGTCTGGAGGTGCAAATTGAAATGTGGTATTTATTTGTTTGTTCAGGGTTGGATCTGCCAACTCTGCTCAATACTAATAATAAAACTCTTATTTCCGCCACTCAGAAAAATGTTTGGCCACTGTCCCAAGTTCACCGCACAGACATTTGTTGCAGAGGCACACACTCAGTCAATCAGATATGGTTGTCATCGAGGAATTCAGAAAAAGTAAAAAGATGCACATGGTGCGGGGTCGCTTTCAACAACAACACCAACAACAAAAAAGGACAAAAGTAACGTTTTATTACTGCAAACCAATTACCTAAATATTCGATGGAATAATTGACAAGATAATCGATTTAAAAAAGGTTACTTAGCGTCCGCTGTATTGCCTTGTGAATGATTGGCAACCAATCGATGGGGAAGAGGTCTCGCCACAAACGTTAGCTTTGAACCTAGTGTATGTATTTTTGAAAAAAAAAAAAAATTTGAGCGTTTCGTGAATGTAGCGTACTAGAGACCATCGCCAAAATCCACACAGGAAGGCCAGAGCAGAGATTTGAAGGCAGAACCCCTCGACTGTGAGTCAGACACACAAACCACTAACACACCATGCCTACTTTGTGATTAAAAGTTGAACAACTTGAGTGTTCTTTCAGGTCAATGTTGCTGCATAAACGACATCATGTTAGCGGAGCACACCTTTCCTCCCTTGTTGCCTGCTGCTGGAGTGCTGGTCGTGCGGTTTTGCGTCCGGTGATTGGTCACCACGGCTGACTTTTCTCTGTGAGCGCTGGCAGCTCGACCAGACTGCTGCTTGGCCGTCTTGCATGGTGTGCCGTCCGAGTCCTGGGAAAAAAAAAACACACGATGACAATGAGGACTCCGCTGTACAACTCCGAAAATAACGTACAGTAGCCTAAGATCTTCCATTCAGACGTTAACCAATTGAGTATTTAACTTGAGATCTTAAAGAAAGCTGCTCATCAACCACAGCTGCGGATTGCGCTGGCAAAAATCGGGCAACTTGATCATCATGGCATGCATGCTAGCACTGACATTAGTTGCTCTGTGTAGGCACCACGTGAACGTTGGTGTCACGGTCGCATTCCGATATTATTGCAGATTCACCAATTGTGGAGATAAGACGACACAAGAAGACGAAAGTGAGTTATGTCTCTTTACTCTCCACAACAAAACTGACAGCTTTCACAGGAAGCAGCCAACCACTCACTTTGAGCCCGCTGACATGTATGACTTCCTGAATGGTACAAGTCTGGTGTATGTCTCTCTTCTGGGTCACCAAAATAACTTTTTTTTTTGTTTTACTTGCACCATTTTTTGCCTTAAAACAATAAATGATGTTTGTTTTCACCTTCAGGCCAACCCTTTTTTTTTTTAAATTCCAGGAAAAACAAAACATAATAACAATGTATATTTTGTAAGGTCACAAAAGAATGATGAAAACAAACAAAATCATTCAATAAATAAATACTTTCCTGTTGTCGCCATGTTTGGGTTCATATCATTTTATTTACATGTCATTTGTTTGTTGTCATCAAAATGTATTTTTTGTTTAAAAAATACATTTTTTTTTTAAAGCAGTTTTTTTTCCAACTTTAAGGCCTTTGTTGTATTTCCCCCCCACCCCCATTTTTTACATTGTTGAAAACTACAAGCATGTTTAAAAAGATCAAGGATTTTCTTTTCATTTCCATTAGATATGAAGAGAAAAATCTTTAGCGATGTTTGCAAAAGAGTTTTGAGGGTGTCCCCACTGCACTTGCATGAAACAAGAACATGAGGTTCAAGATGAAGGACTAACCCCGTCACTGGAGCTGGAGGATGTGGTGGAGGGCGAAAGCGGGGACAAGGACGGCGACGAGCGCAGGGAAGGAGACGGCGACGAAGAAGAGTTGGACGATGAGGTTTTGCTCCTCGTGGGCAGGATCACTACCACGTCGTCCTCCTCGTCGTCCTCCTCGTCTGGAACATTGTTGTTGCACTGGTCCAGCTGTTGGGACTCGAACAGTGTCACGTCATTTCCTGAAATAAGCACCAAAGGGATTCATGAGCCAAGATTTCAGGCTTTAGAGGCAAATTTAAAGCTTGCAGTATGTTTTTTTTTTTTGGGCCTCCCACTTATTCTTATAGCATAAAATTAAATGTGACCTGCATCAAAAGTTGATGAGAAAATCTGCAAAATCTGTAAGACGGTGCAAAAATGCTTCAGGTTCAAAATACAAATGTAACTAAAGTTGAATGTTACGAGATATCACAGGTTTTATTTGAAACACTTACATGACGCTCCTAGTGCAGACACTAGTCACAAAAAGGCTTTCAAGCGAAATTTCAAAATGAGCCTAGAAAGCATGACATTTACAGGTGAACTTCAGTTGACCTCTAAACTTTTGAACATCCAACTGTTCAGTCACAGGAATATTTGCACATCTTCTTCTCTAAGGAGCTGAACGGCAAAATTCACAACAGGTGTAGGACTGTTTAAATATGAAATTTTAATTGATACAGGAAATGTATTGACGGTCTGCTCCCATCTGCCTTCGATTTTTCTCTCTGTGGCCCTCAGTGAAAAAATGTTTGGATATCCCTCGTTGAGTGTGAGTGTGAGTGAAGTTTTGTTTTGGGTGACGTACGGTTAAGCGGCAGATCCTTCTGGGACGAGCTCCCCCAGTTCTTTCGGATCCACTCCCTGTACTCGTCCACTTCCTGAGTCACGCGGATGATTCGGCCAAGTATGCTGCGAGTAAGGAACAACAGTGTTGACACAGCAGAACGCCACAGATGAGCTCGCACAACGGAATGGGAAGTATTTAAAGTCTCATTACAAGAAACGCAGGCAGTAAGAATGTAAATTCCTCGTGCCTTCAAAACAAGCTACCGAATAAATGAGGCTGGCTATTTGCCATGAACAATGAGATGCGCTTACCTCTCTGTGTCATTGTTGGGGTAGTATTTGGCGATGGGTGACACGGCGTGGCTGAGCACCACGTAGGCGTAGTCAAACGCTTGCTTCACCTGCATGGCACCGTAGGAGCTGCGTCCAACGTCGTTGTCTGCGAGAATAACAAGAACATAGTTGAGAAGACGGGAAGCTGCAGCCAACCGGAAACTGTGGAGTTCAATACTGCAGCGTCCATAGGTAAAGGTAATGTTAGCACACGTATTTCGTTTTTGTCATTTCTAGACGCTTATCCTAAAATGATAAACTATATTGAATTTAGAACTTCATTCTAGAGGTGACTGAGCGGCACGAGAAACATGACCGCTGCAGCAAAGTGGAGACTGGTGCAAAAGAATGTATGTAGCGTGTTAATAAATAAATTCCCACCTGGCTGTAGAGGGTCCTCGATGTAGAGCATGGAAGGCCTGTAGCCGTCCATCATGTTCTGAACCTCGTCTTTGGCCACGTAGCAGCCGCCGTCTTTTATACGGATGCCAGTTTTTAAGTAGTTAAAATGGCGTCCGTAGAGCTCAAAGAACTCGATGAGCAGCACGCCGAAGTTGATGTTGGGGCTGCAAACGTCCTCCCTGTAGTGGAGCTAGTGGAGGGAACAAAAATAAGAACAATGTCCAGAATTGTAAATGGTGGCCCTGGTGGATTAGTACAGCAACTCTCAAACTTCTGGTTTGTGAAGCATCACTTAAGGGGCTACAAAATAATTTTTGACGCATCATTTATAAAATTGCATAGAAACACACGCAGACCCAGAATTTCTCTTCACATTGTTGACTTTGGGCCACTTAAAAGCTCTGATGTGAATGTGACAAATTACAAAAAATAACCAGCTCTACATACGTGTGGCATAGGCAATTATAAACCTTTTTTGGAGGGGGGCGGGGGTCAGCTACTTGCAGTTTTTCACTAATGGTGGCAGGGTTTGTTCCTATACCCTATAACGGGACAATGTTTGAAGAAACAAAATGTTAAATAACAATAAAATAGTGTACCAGTATCGTAAATACTTTAGAAAAGAATGTTTCAGCCAGTCAGGGGCACATGTGCATATAATCAGAATGGTGTCTGTCTCCCCCAATTTGAGCCAGGAAAAACCCGGTATAATTGGCTTTCAAATAATGACTTGGCCCTTGAAAAACAAAAATAACATTCCCAGTGTACCCAGAAAGTTTAAGAAACACTGTTTTAGTGTGTTTGGAGCATGAACACACCTGCAGGAAGCTGACGGCCATGAGGAAGAGACTGTAGGATCCTATTCCGCCGGTGAAAACCTCATTGAGGTCCCTCTGCAGGAGGAACTGCTTGAGCACCAAGACCAGGTAAGGCAGCACGGGGTATTTCTACACACCAGGAATAGCATGTTGGCATATCTCGGTGGCCTCAAAGCGAAGGCTTCTTGAAGCAACAGTACCTCTTTGAATTCTTTGATGAGGCATGCCGCTTTGACGCCGCTCTTCACATTGAAGCTGATGTCCACTTTGACGTCCGTGTAGTAGTCTGTCAGCTTGATGATGGGTACCTGGGAAGACAGGACACCAATGACAACGAGAACTCAATTGTAATATCCTACTTTTTTCCCCCCATCTCTTTGAAACTCTTTTTTTAACGCGACACGGTTTCGAAGGTATTTGCCGACTGCCAAAATAAAGTACTGGAAGATAAAGAAGTAGTCATGGCAACGTGTAATATACAGTTGAGTATTACACATTTGTTGCCATGACTGCTACCACCACTTTATACTTCTACTTCGATTTCTTCTTAATTTCTACTTTATTTTGGCAGTTGGCAAATACTTTGCATACATTTGAAAGGCAAAACGACCGAGGAGGATTCCACCTTTGGCCACAATGCAACACAGGATTCTAGTTGAGGGCAGCCATTTTAAATTAGAAAGAACTAAAATATTTCCATAGTTTGAAGTGGAAGTTTCGAACCCAACCGCACTTTCGTGGCTGTTAACACGATTAGAGAATGGGGATTTTGGGTGCGAGTCCGAGCGCTGTTGTTCTTGGTCAAATTAATTTCCCCAAAAATGCAACATGTTTTTTTTTCTTCGTCATGATGCATTTTTTGACTGGTGCGACCGGCGGAGCAACTTAGTCTGGAAAAATAAGATATTTGACAAAGTTGGTTCACAGCTGCACATCAATATGCAACTGTTCATTTCTATAAATCTTTACAAGAGTTCAAGAGTTTTTCAAATAACCACTTCTACAACATTCCTAGGCAATTACAATGTCCCATCACGAGTGAGCTATTTTTAGAAGAGGCCTGCAGGCAACTCATGTGGTTCCTGGGGGCGACCTGGTTTGATATTTTAACCGCAATTGTTTGTTTATTCATCAATGGTGGACAATTATGATGTACTATTTCAGATAATGAGACAATGAAAGCTTACTAAGAACAACAGAGGGGGAAAAACATCTGTTGCAATAGAAAGGGAAAAACAAAAACACTGTCACCCGCGTTCACCTTACTCGTTCCTTGTCCAAGGAAGGAAAACCGAGCACTTGTAAAATACAAGGATGGAATGTTCTGAAAGTGGGGCAAGCAAGGCAACGCCATCACAGCACTTATTAGCCTGGGAGATCATTCCTTGGGGTTTCCCTGTCTGACAACTTTTCGCTTTTATTTCGAAAAGTGAAGACAATGTGTACTGAGAGTATGTTCACGCTCACTGTGGCTTTGTCCAGAACTTTGATCGAGTTCTTGTCGGCCACGTTCCTCTTTCGCAGAGCCTCTTCCAGTGTCCACAGGGGGAGTGTCTCCCACTTTCCAAATACCACCAAGTCGATGTCACTGTGGAGGCCACAAAAGAAAAAAAAAAAAAACACACTCAGAACTTAGGCAAGCAAACAGATTCCATGAATTTTGGCGTTTTATTTTTTGTTTTTGAAATTTGATGATGTCAGAACCAGAGATTACCATTGATGAGAAAAGAAGAAAAATGTGGTAAATGCAACACATGTAAGGCAACTTCTCTGTATCGTTTTACCGGGAATTTACTGACCAAACTGCAGATGGGCAGAGGTGTGCATTAGGGGACGCCTTGTACAAATATATTGTTAATGGTACAGGACAATTCGTGTCAGGTGAAAAAGGAGTTTAATAAACAACAAAAACAAAAAGAGACTGAAAGGAAAGAAATGCAGCAAAACCGGGCGGAATGATTATCTCGGGCCTGAACACAACACGAGGGAGTAACTACATTGTCAGAGTCACGTGGAACGCTAACTGCCATTAAAGGCGTCGTCTCCACTGAGATAGATCAAACAAACAAATTGTGAAATAAAAACAAGAGGTACACACATCTCTGTTCACTTCTTTTTATACTTGTAGGACAGCTACGAATATAAAAAGGCAGGCAAACTACTTTAAGGTTGAGAGTGTACTTGATTAGTTTTACATTGTTTTGTTCATTTCATGCGTTACAGGCTCGGCACTTGTTTGACAAAACATGCATTATTAACGGTATAGTTGAATATATGTCGAGTGAAAATCTAAATTAGAAAAGCTATTGGTGAAAATGCAGCAATGCTTGGCAGATTACATAAAATACAATAACACCCCATTCAACCTGAGAGACTGTTTGGGTACCTCAGTAGGTGCTGCTAGTTGGTTAGCAACATACTTCAAAGGCTTTAACGTACTGTATACTAGCGTGAATTAAGTGAAAAGGTTAATGCCACTAGTGGTATTTGTCCTCATTTGACTATTTGTGCCAACAAAAACAAAACAAAACGTCCTGTGCATTTATTTAATAATTGTTTACTGATCCCGACAAGTGTTAGTGGCTCACCTTGTTGGCAAATAGAGACCCGTGCTGAAGCTTCCAAATACCTGCACCTATAAGGAACAAATATAATTGCACCACATTCATTACACAACAGAAGCAAGCATGCAAATACAGCGAAACATCGGTTACAATTACGGACTAATGGTAGTTGGCGAGGACAGGACAGCTGGAAATAAAAGAGCGATAAAAGAGTTTATTCCACCACCCCCCCAAACTTTTTTTTTTTTTTTTTAAACGCAAATGGCGTTCTCCAAACTCCCATGAAGCATTCCACAGGTGTGGTGCAAACATTGTTTTTGTTTTGTTTTTTTGTACAGTTCATCAGGTTCCACCCACCCCAATTTCCAGCTAGTTCCAATGAGGAGCATGTCGTCGAGCAAATCAGAAGTGACAATAAAGACAAAAATAGTACTTAAACCCAATGATCTCGTCCAACCTTCCACCTTTTAAACCTCCTGTTGAGCAACTCGCGCTGCTTGCTGAACACAAATAGATTTAAGCCCTCTCTTAAACCCCGAGAATAAAAATGTAGTGTCTGTGTGTGCACGGACGTGGCTAAGCCGATTGCAGAACTGTGTTTCTGAATGAACTCTCGCTGACCAGTACCCGTCCGCAGCCTGTGCACGGCGATGCCTCACTGGCTAGTGTTGTGTGGGGCGTGTGTAGAGGACAGGGGGTGCGCCAACTCAATGGGAGTGCAGAACGGGGTGTGTGACGTCTGAATTTTGCAATAAAACGTTTTTCTGCTTTTTTTTTCCCTTCCACTTAGGAGTGCTCTAGTTTTCTTTCTTCAATGTTTCCATTGTATGAAAATGATTCACTGACAATTTAAGAGCTGTGTTTTGTTACTGCACAAAGGGGAATTTTCTGACTGTATATTTAAATGAAATCTGTTGACATTACTATTTCGTGCTGCAGCACTGACAGCTTACAAATACATTGCATTTGTTTACTTGGTTCGAACCACTGCTCCACTCAAACGATAGCACAAATGTATCCCGGTATTTATTATGATTCAGTTCGGGTTGGTCTGCAACAACTGTCAGAAAATCAGCAAAAATGTTGATGATTACATGTTTGCAAATGTCTTAGGGGGGGGGGGGATAATCAATCTGCTTTCATGGAGTACCAGAGAAACCTGAGAATACATACTGGTGAGAGGCTGAAATTCAGAGGATTCGGACAATTTTAAGTTTAACAAGTATCTTCACAACAGGGGGCAAACTCAAGGCCCTGGGGCCACATCCAGCCCGCCACATCATTTTATGTGGCCCGCGAAGGCAAATCATGTGTGTCACCTTCCATTATCCTTCCTAAAATCTGGACCGAAATGTCAAATGCCCGCAACACAAATGAGCTTGACACCCCTGCTCCACACATAATTAATTGTTGATGAATAGTTTCACTTCTCCAATTGAGACGATTTGGAAGTGATACTCAAAATGGAGTAACTGTTGCAAAAATGTGTGCTTGGGACATCTGCAGCATCAAGAGCTAAGACAGAGCTCAGTTCTTTGTGATCATTTTTGTCATTTCTAGCTACGTATCGTCAAATGTTACATATATTGTCAGAACTTTATCGAAGGGAGACAGAGTTGAAATGCGTTGTACTCAAGCGGAGACTCTGGAGTAGCTATACCTCAGCGCTCGGCCAAAGGTTGTGGATGACGCCTTTAATTCTGTCCACAACCTCCAGCCTCATCTTCTCCTCTTCCGGCCGTGGCGAGATGTATGCGTAAAAGTCTTTGATCTCTTCATGTAACCTGAAGGGGGGGAAAAAAAACTGAAATTAAAAACTTGCAGCTATTAAAAGTCAAATATTACTATTAGTCGGCAATGAATAGTACATCGGAATCAAAAATTAGCATCGCAAACCCATCATGACAAGAAATCAAGCAATGAACATGTGCAGCCTGACAGCACATACCTCCGGTCAAAATTTTCCAGAAAATAAATCAAGAAAAATAAAAAATAAACGTAAGGTGCACACAGAGCTCAGATTTCAATCGGTCATAAACACAGGTACAAAAACTGTTCAACGGGTCACGTTCTGCTACTGCAGAAAAAGCCACAAACGCTCATATGGACTGACCTTTACTCATAATGTGGGAAGTTAATAATTCGTAAAAACAAAAGAGGAATGTGCACCCATGACAAAGGAGAACGTACGGCGCAAGCCTGCGGCTTAATGAGCAACCAGGCAACAATCAAAATGAGGAATCCCAGCTGCGGCCCATCAGCGGTGTCATGTGGCCGCAGTGCCGAGGGCACACGTCCTTGAGAACGGGTTACCCTGCCCGCATACGGCGACCTCTTTCTCTGACCACCTTTATCTGCGAAGGGGGGGGAAAAAAAAAAAAAAAAACGGAGCACGGCTGCAAAAACAGCCGCTGAAATACTGCTCCAAAAACTCACAAGAGCCATAAACAACCCAAGCTCGACTCATATCAGTGGATTGTGAACCAGTTTGAGAATGGTTTGGAGATCAAATAAGCTGGTTGGTTCCATTCAGATTCATCATCTAAGTATGTTTTCAACTAGGGCCACAACCAATGATTAGTTCAGTAACTGAAATAATCTGTCATTTATTTTGTCGATTTATTGGGCAAAAAAAAAAAAAAAATCCTTTCCATTACTTCATTCAAAACATGGCATTACTGTATTTCCAATTGACAGGAGAGAAAAGGCACAGTATTTAGGATTCAGTTCCAGGTTTGGTCTGTAACATTTCAGAAAATATTTATACATGTTGGCCATGCTTTGCCAAAGTAAAAAAAAAATGTTGTCAAATGGCTTATTTTGATTAAATACCAAGATAAATTAGCTTGGTTTCATGGAGGACCACAGGAATTTGAAATTTCAAGGTTTGGGACATTTTTCAGTGTCTCCCTGCAGCGTTTTAATCTTTTTAAATGGATTTTATATCACTGAAACGATCATTGTGTAGTACAAAATTGTGTCAAATGTTGCCCACTCTGCATCCTTTGCAGCCTGGTGATCCTGGAAGGGGGATTCTCCCATCTGCGGCCCCTTCTCAGGGTTTCTCTTTTTTTTTCCCCAGATGTTTTTTTTTGGGGGGGGGGGTCCTTTCCCTCCTGCGGGTTAAGGTGAGGGGATGTCGTGAACACTTGTCAACTGTGGGCATGTGAAGCCCCTTGAGATTGTTTGTAATTAAGGGCTATCGAAATAAATGTGACTTGACTTTTAAATTAAAAAAAGTTCTCTCAACAATGAATAGATTGTGAAAATAATGATCAATTATCCCTTTAGTTGTTGAGGAATCCTTGCACCTCTATTTTCAAAGCTTTGTTGGGTGTAGGTCAGGGAAAGTAAGTGAAGTGTGTCAATGACTGGTCTTCAAGTGTTCGACACCTCATCAGAATTCAAAGCGACGCCCATTATTGACATTCACTTCTTTGCAACTGAGGAGCCTGTTCAACTACATTGCTATTTATGAAATTGTTTTTGTGTGTGAGCCCTGATGAATTATGCCAAGACAAGTCAACAAATGTATATAATACTGTCCCCACACTGAGTTTCTCACCCACAATTTGGAATTAGGCAAGGTGTGCAATATTAATGAGAATACCATGCTCAGACTAGTGGGGTGGGGGAGACAGAGAATACATTAAATATAGTACAGACGATTTTTCAAACTTGACTTCCCCTTTAAGGAAGCGAAAAAAAAAAAGCTATCTTGTAGTTTTATGTCATATATGACAATATAAAACCAAAAACTGCCCATTTTGAATCGCTTTAACTATCACACGGAGATAGCCGATTAAGTTTGTTTGCTTTAAATCATCCAAAATAGCAAGCTGGGCAAAGCTCCAATGTAACGACTAATCCCTTTTATTTTTGTTTTCCTTCTCTCCCTTCCCTTGCGCAAAGTGCAGTATCCAGCCTCCCATCACAGGACCATTAGGTTTCATTTGACACTAAACGAAAGTCAATTTTCCACTCTGCGTGTTCACAACATGGCTCTGGAGCTTTTGGGGCCGAAATGAAACGGCAAAACATATTTTATATATGATGCTGGTTCAATGTCTTTGAAAAAAAAAAAAGATTGATCAATCGTTCGATCGATAGATGTTGGGGGGGGGCGGGGTGACTAATTAAGGCTTTTAGTAATCCAGCAAAGCATACTCTATTTTAAGTTTCAGTCATAAATTTCATTTCACGGTAAACGGGCCAGGCCACAGAAACTCTCCTCGCCCACACAATCTCCTTGGACTGAATTACAGTTCCTGTGGCCCCACGGCACCGTTTATCCTATTAATCCCCACTAGCCTGGATTATAGTAAGGTTATTTAATCTTTTGCAAAAAAAAAAAAAAAAAACCCAACAACAACAAAAACAGAGTGCTCCTGGGTGAAGGAAAACGAGTGTTTCCAAAACACCATTACGCTCCACTTGATTGCTGTGAATAGTAGCATTTCTCACCGAGTGCTAATTTTGCGAAAGAAACCAAATAATACTTGAGCGAAAAAGAGAATTAATGCTGATCCATATTCGGATTGTTTTACTTTGGCTGAGGTTTGCGTTCTGCTGGGTACCATTCAGGCTGACACATAGAGAGTGTACAAACATAACAGCACCAGTCTTAACAGATAACTAGGGCTGTAATCAGATGCTAGAAATTGCATTAACTACTTTAGTTTGAAGGTGTGGATTCAGTTTACACTGGGTATAGTAAAGGGGAAGAGGAAACCATAAAACGACTTAAAACTTTTCTTATTAGGAACGTGCCTCATACGTAAGTGCAAGAAAATATTTAGAAGTGTCAGAATTATTTTGCTATAAAACTAAAATGTGACGTTTCGCACCCATCAACAAGTTTAACGTATGGCCAAAAACATATCGCTAGCTGGAACATCCTTACGCCAGAGGCTAAGCAGTAGCGTGTTCGTTTCGCTACCATGTTGAGGCAGTTCCACTTCCTCTCCTTCACCTAATGTGTTCCGTGTGGGAACTCAGAAGTCCTCCACCAAGCAAACATTCCTTACCGAAAAATCTGAATGCATATTCCAACTAACAACTGTTTCCAGGTGCATGAAAGTCCTCCACCAAGCAAACATTCCTTACCGAAAAATCTGAATGCATATTCCAACTAACAACTGTTTCCAGGTGCATGAAAACGCCAATATTGGAAAACTGGCTATGAGGTCAAAGAGGTGTTTGTGTTACCGTCTAAACAACAGAACTGGTTACCACATACAACGCCGTGTTAGCGAACAACTAGTGCATGCATACATTTATCTATTAAGACACCTTGGAATGCTTTTAAAATTTCCTCCCCCCCAAAATGCAGCATGTGAAACCAAAATAAAATGTGGCCCCCTAAGTGGAAGAAAGTCTGTCATTATATTTGAGTCTTCTACTTTCATGTCACCAGACGTCATGACTCTATTTTGACCGATGTGGCCGAACCTTTGCGACCAAAGATTCAGAAGTGTCACGTGATACCGCCAGCCAAGACTTCAAGGTGGAAGAACCGTACATGGCACGCTGCTTCTTTAAAAAGACGACAAGCATAAACAAGAGGCAAGGAGGTGTCCGTGTCTCACAGATGGCAGATTCTTAAATGTTTAATCCATGAATTGATCCGAGGTGCTAATTGTTGGCCGCAGGGACACGCAGCACCAGCTCCTGTTACACCGGCGACTACGGTGTTTGTCTGAGACCGTTTTCTGCTTTCAGCACCTGATTAATTTTATTATCCAAGCTCGCATGCCCAAAATTGGAATCTAGCATAGCCGTGTTCTACTGTAAAAGTTAATGGCAGCCAAAAAGGGACATTGCTGAGTCATGTTTTAATGCTGGTCTGGATGGAGGGAATCGCAATAAGATGCAACTTCACACTTGAGGTGCAAAGAATTTCATTTGTTGTAATGACAGGCAGCCTCATTGGCCGTGCGCTCAACCAGGCAATTTCACACGGAGAAAATTGCAGTAGAGTCATAACAGCAGATATGGAAACACAGAACCCAGGAAAGGTGGGTGCACTTTCACACCAGAACACGACATCCGCCAATCACATATGAGATGACCTCAGTGTTCAAGGAAAATATGACGCATTAAATACTTTTTTACAGCACAACTGGGGACATGTTCGGGTGTTAAACTTCTAATAATATTTTTGGAAATACATTTATAGATGCTATGTTTCATAGTTTTCACATTATTAGTAATTCGCCCTGCCTGCTATGCTGTTTTTATTGCGGGGACTATTGGAACACTGAATTTCCCATGTGGATGAATAAAGTACACTGGTGCCTTGACATATGAGTGAGCCCACTTGTGAATTTTTTGAGATAAGAGCTGTCAATTGGATGTTTTTTTTTTTTTTTTTGGCTTTGTCTTGCAAGTTCAAACTTGAGATAAGAACAACTCAGCTCACATCAAATTAGCAACACCATACAATGAAATACAACTTGATTAATTAAGATTGCGCTTTTCACAACAGCTGCAGTTGTAACAAAGCACACATAAAATAACAATAATACTGTACAACTATATGAAAACAGTAGGAAACCAGGAAACAATAGAACAGCGTCAGTCTCATGTTGGGTCGAAAGTGGAAGAATATGTGTTGTTACGTGCTGGTGAGAGATTTGCAGTGTAAAATATGTGCATTGGCTCATTACAAAGTTGGGAAAAAACATATTCAACTCGTACTATCACCACCACTGCTTGGCCAGAGCGGAAATCTTCTTGTCCCTCTTCAGACAGCAACCTACTACTCGACCAAAATCAAAGTCGTGGCACGCTCCATTCCGCCACAAGTGCTTGGAGACATGATTAATCAATTTCACACACTCTTTACGATTCATCGATTACAACAGCCCATCTTCCGCCGGCAATAAAACATTCAAGCAATCAGCCTGTGTCCGGCCCCTTGAACAAAAAGTGCAAACGTTACTGGCTGTATCAGTGTGGGGCACATGCAGGCTTATCAGCTGGATAAGAACCACACGGGAGGCCTGAGTTATGTTGTCCACAGGCATCTCAGACTGGACCTGGTGGCACCAAGTATGCAGGCGGATGGGGTCACATCACACAAGAGAGGCACTCAGTACAGTATTTAGTAATTGACACATTTGTATACAGGGGCGGTATGGGTGTGCTGGGACAATTAAACCACAGACGCTTAAGTGATTAATCGCTTAGTGCATTAGCCCAGAATCACCGGGCATTGTTTCATTGCCTTTGACTCAACCGCCATTTTAGGAGCTGAACAGATGTGGTCCAAGTGTGGCCTGTGGGCCACATCGAACCTGCTGCGTTTTTTTAATCTGAGCCCTGAGCATTTTTTTTTAAACTGTTGTAATGACTTCATGTTTTAAAAACACAAAAAAATTGGCATTTGAACTGGGGTGTGTTGACTTTTTATCCACTGTACTTTATATCCCATCGATGCTGTGTTATGTTTCTAAGCTCTCGATGTGTCACCTGAGTGTTTTAGACCGTTTTAATGTTTTTACAATAAACAGTGGTTTATGTCTTTTTCACTTATGTACGAACATAAAGAATATTAGAAAAATTTGCCCGTACCAGAAGTCAGAGGTTTTACGGTGGCCACAGCTAAACCAGGGAACAAATTACTTCTCTTCCCATTTTTTCATTCTGGGAAAAGTAAAACAGGACTTGGGCCAGCGTCTGCTGGAAGTTCCTTAATTTGGACCAGCTCAACAACAACCGACTATAGAGCACAGTTCACGTGAGAAGCTCTCCCTGGCTATGCTGACTTCCTGGATCCATATAAAGCAGCTCAACAACGGAGGTACACCAACATAGGGGAACAAATAGGGGAGGGAACTTTCCCCTTATTGGACGTCCACAAAGGGGGCTCAGGTTTCTGCTTTGGGTTTGCGGAAGTCAAGTCTGTAGAGAGCATGTCAAAATTATGAGACGGGACGCTCGGGTTGGACTTGGAGAGAGAAACAGCGACAGAGCGATAGAGAAGGAGAGACAGAACAAGAAAAGTGGGTGTGGAAAAGAAATAAGTACATGCCTTTGTCTCACATGTCCAAATATAGCGTAGACGAAACCCGGGGCGGAAAACTGCATTCAAGACGTACGCCCACCTTCACCCTCCTCGCCTTTGCTTGCGAGGACACAAATCATGCTGCGATGGCTCGCAGATTTTCAGCAACTTGTAACCTCAAATCACAGAGAGATGAATTTATGCAGTGCAATGCAAAGAGAAGCAGCACAAAAAAAGGCTCTTTTAGTCCAAAAAAACAAGCCCGAGTCGTAAACAAGCACACACTTCGAAGCTCTTGGGCTGGATTTATATCCACGTGGTTCAAGTGACACAACTGCAGTTTTTGGTCTCAAGTGGTGAAAATCAGCTATGCGCAATGGCAGCATAAAGAAGGAAAAAGAAAACTGAGACGGAACCGGACATTTTCAGGTCACAATGTCCTCTTTCAAATGTGGGTATAAACTCGATAATGTAAGGAATTTCCAACAACATAACACACCCGTGCCTACCCAAACACACATATAAACAGCAAAAAAACAACCTTTGTGAAACTACAAAAGAAAATCGAGAGACAAACTTCACAAAATAACCCGGGTGACGAACGATTCCCTTTACAAACAAAATGTGCCATGATTAATTGTCTCCATTTACAAACCAGTCCTAGCATGGAAACAGAAAGCTCAGTCGTGCTCTGTTACACACCATGTAAACATCGTTCCATGCATCACATGTTACACCGGCTATCTTTTTTTTGGGGCTCCAAATTAAAATCAAAATTTAAAAAATACAGTCCGCTCATGATTGTGTTTGCAAAGCTACATGTTGTTATTTTGGGCATCGCAACTGATGTGCACTGCTTCCACAAACAACATGGTTGCAAACAGAGAGAAGCTTGCTTACAAAAGCAGTCCATGTTCATGTCAACTCAGCAATTTGGTGACAAATTTTCCAATCTCTCTTAAGTCTACTTATAAAAAAAAAAAAAAAAAAGTCAAAATAGTGACCAGCGAGTGTAATTCCTCTTTAGAAACAGACATGAGAATAATTTTCCCCACATACTAATCGACAATAAAACAGATATAAATTTGTTTTATAAAGTGAAATCAAGCTAAAGGTCACATCCACACACTGCCACATTTGAAATGTGATTTAAATAGATTTCAGTAGTCTTACTTCATTTTAGCAGTTTCAACTTGTTTTTTTTTTACAGTTGTATGAAAATTAAGTTAAAAAGGTGACTTCAAACATTGTCTGTATATTTGCTGAAGGTTTTATGATGGCTACAATGTAAACCTGGAATCCATTTTTTCTTTTCCCATGACTTCCTATGAGAATACTTGCTAGTCAACTTGACCTCTCCTGCGGTGCAGCACCTGTGGTAAAACAATACATCTTGTCACTCAGCCAAGGGCGACCACGCTCTCACTTGTACTATACTGTAACACGGGGGCCACGAGGCGGCGTTTGACGTATTGACTAACATGCCGTCCTACTATATATATATACACACTGTGCATGTGACTTACTGTACACGTGCCTGAGGCGGCATCGTAAAACAGTTTCAACTACAGGATCTACTACGAGCACAAAAATGATCAACTTGGTTATATTCCCTTGAAATAAAATCTCAATTATGCTTGATTGCAAAATAGTCTGTGTGGAAACCCAAATAATTACACCAACCATATTACATAAATGTAGCTGCAGAGGGTTATCATCATTGTTATAGCTTGAACGGAAAAAAATGTAGCAAGCTTTCACCAGGCTGCATAAAATGGCACGGAAGGCCAGAGATGGCCTGCGGACCACACTTTGCCCACCGCAACTCTGCATGCACATGACTTGAAGGCCCGTGAGACTTGCTGAAATACGACCTCTGCACATGCTGCGTGAAATGTACTGCATGCATGTTCGAGAGTGGGTGGATCACGTGCCTAGTGTGTCAAGTATGGAGTGGAGTGGGCGGACTCGGTCGCATTGGCTGCACGTTGTGTACATATGCAGCAGAGCTGGCCCAAGGCATGAGCCAACCAAGCACCTGCTTAAAGCCCCACGACCACAAAGCCTGGACCATTGAGGAAGTTCAGAATAACATTAAACTGAATGTTTTAATATAGTTGTTAAAGTCTAATGAGTACATTTTATATCTGTTTTTTTTTAACTATATAACTCGTGGTACATGTAAGAATCACTAAATGTAAAAAAATATACAAACAAAATAAACAAAGTAGAATATACAGTATGCAAAACATGAAACGTATCAGAAAGAAAAGTCTGTGTTCACAATTTGTTGTCCTTGTACATTCCAAAAGTACAATATCAGTTAGTACATAAAAAGTGAATACTCTGAATTGGTGTCGGTCTGGGAAAAAAATTGTACATGACATCCCTTTTTAAAAATACGTTTATCATGACAATTTGGACTCCCACACTCCCTTCTCGCGCATTGGACTAGTCCAACTTGGTATTGCACAAGTAAAAACAAACGAGTTGGTGCTTGGCGAGGAAAATGAGTTTTCCCAGTGGAGCAGAGAAGAGGAGAAAGCAAGTGCAAAACAAACAACTTTTACAAAACGACAAAAGGTTTAAAGTTTTATCGGGGTGACACCAACGGACAACAGCACAAGCCAGATACTTTTTGCCGTCGCTGGAGCACTGCTGTCAGAGTCATCCGAGATGAAGTGGACGGTGACAAAGTGATGCTTTTCACCTCGAATTTTAAAGCTGACAAATGTGTCATTTTAATAAAAGATGCCACTCTAAATTACAGTAAAGCGTGTAGATGATTAGTTTGTTAGACATTCATTCATAGAGATTTGAAGGACTTTATCGAAATCAGCAAATGAGAGAATCGTCCCAAATGTACTCTTTTTAGTTAACGATAAACACGTATATTTATTGCAAAATATTTGCAACGTGCGGATATGGAGGGCCCCTTGCTTGGGTTGGCCTTGGGCCCTTAAATGCTTAAAATATGCACCCCAAAACACAAACTTTCTCTTACCCAACGATCCCTTCCGAGTAGTTCCTGCTTTTCCACGGCGTGCCCGCGTACACGTCGCGGCCCTCCGTGCCCGGGCTACCGTTCAAGAGACTGGAGTTGAATCCGAAGGTGCTCGCCTTGTTGTCCCGTTTCCGCTTATTGGGGTGCCCGTCCGCCGGGCCCCTGCTGCTCGGCGGGGTCGCTCGATGGTTGCGGTTGCCGGTCTCCAGCGGCAAAAAGTCCCGCTGCTCCATGATCTCGCCGTCCCCGGTTGGACTCGTCATGATCGACTCTGACGGCCCGGTCCCAGCAGCGAGGAGGACGGCTCCTGACGCCGCGTTGAGGCTCGCTTTCAGGATGCCGAAGCTGTTGTTGACGTGCAGATAGCCGAGCCCTTGCGTCGTCTCCCAGATCTGCATCCACAGGTTGTTGGCGGGTCCACGTTGTTCTGGTTGGAACCAGGAGATTCGCGGATCCATCAAACGAGAGTAGACAAGAATCACACCCCCCCTTCCCCCACCCCTCCTCCTCCCCTCCCTCCCGTGAACAGCTAGCCAAGCTAGCCTTAGCTCGCCTCGCTTTGCCCCCCAATTACTTCTTCCAATTTAGTTCCTTGGAGGTGGCGGAGACACACGGCGATAGAGCACAGGAAGGCGACGAGAGTACCGAGAGACAGTTACCGGTACCTGTTACGGCTGTTATCCCTTTTTTATCACCCCAGGGGGGAACACGAGACTGAACGGTTCCGACGTAGAGCCTCTCTCTCTCTCCCTGACCCTTCCCTCGGAATCGTAACTCCCTCAATGGCGGAGCTTGGCCGAGCTGCTGAGTAGTGCACATGCG
>NW_017805135.1:1714881-1771557 GCF_001891065.2 Hippocampus comes | reverse complement strand
GGGGTGGGCGGGGAGAGCTTGTTACGTAATAGCGTTTTTTTTCTTTGCGTGCTCGTTACGTAACGACGTCGGGTTTATGTGAACCCTCCAGATGTGTTGGAAGTGATAGATAGATAGATAGATAGATAGATAGATAGATAGATAGATAGATAGATAGATAGATAGATAGATAGATAGATAGATAGATAGATAGATGGGATTTACAAAGTAAAAATAGATACAGTTGTAATAAATAGCTGGTCAAAGATACAATTATCGAATGTGTTGCTGAAGAAATTGAGCTTGAGGAGTCCGAAATTATGTTTACTTCAAACCAGGCTCATGTATTGAAACATTTCGGATGAAATCGTGCAACATCGATTGACAATATGCAGTGTTCACTAATGTCATTGAAAGTGTGTGTGTGTGTGTGTGTGTGTGTGTGTGTGTGTGTGTGTGTGTGTGTGTGTGTGTGTGTGTTGGGGGGGGGGAACAAGTGCACTCATGAGATCTGATGTATTGGACCACCAAGCGGTCTTAACCGTCTTAAAGGGTGTCACTAAACCAAATCAAGAAAATAAAAATGTAGTTGTATACAGACAAAAAAATCGATAAGGTAATTATTCACAAAAAATAGAAACGTTGAAACAATCTTTTTACAGTGTCTATATGGACAATGGAAATTCAACTTGAGTTTTCGGGGAGACATTTTTTGCACTTCATGATAAACATTGCCCTTTCTTTTGTAAAGAAACCAGTAAAAATTTTGCTGAAAAACCCGGAGTGACAAAGTATTCAAAAAGCTTGTAAGAGAAAGAATAAATGGTATATATGATGTTTAAACATTGTGCTGCAGTTCAACGACTAAAATATCCCACCTGCCCAACTTTTGTCTGACATCCGACAACCTATTGGAGTTTTATGGGTATTGTTGCACTAAGTGCTGTGTATTATATGTATGTACTATAGTGTATGAACAGTAGTTTGACAAAATTGTCCTTTGTAATTTTGTGTTCAACTGATTACTGTACATGAACGGTGCGCTACATGTGTCCATATGTTGTTTCAATAAAACGTCAACCAAAATACATTTCACAATCTGCTTTTATTTAAAAAAGGCAGTCACAAGATATAAACAATCATAGGATACTAAGTGGCAGACATTGCAATTGTCCTCCATTAAGCGATTTTACTAGTATCCCAATTATAAAGTTATATGCTAAATGTACATTATTTTTGCAGATCAAAAAAGCAAATTTCACCATTTACAACACCTGCTGTTTTAGGAGACAATACATAGGCACAGAGACCAAAACATTTGCGGTTTTACTGAATATTTCACAAAAACTTCAGTCTGCAGAGTTGTCCAACTGCTTCCTTAAGGCAGCTCATTTGCAAAAAAATGACTAATATCTAAGAACCACATCTTCGTATAAATAAGAGGATGTGGCATGCAAAAAAAGGGGGGGGGGAGTCACACTTGAAAAGTTGTCTTGAAAACTTAATTTTCAACATTTGACAATGACAGTCAAATGTCAAGGATACATAAACCTGCACAGCCAGGTTTGTTATTGTCATCAAAAAACAGACTGTATAATAGAGAAGGATCAACCTGACAAGATGCTTTGCTTGTAAACACTATTCGACATCAGGGGAAATTTACACATCACCCGACAAGTGTAATTAAGGGTCTTAGTGATGAGTTGCCATTGGCCTAGCAGAAGGAGCAGTGGCTCACTTGCATGAGACAGGGCCAAGTGGTCAACTCTCAAAACAGGCTAATTTCAGGTAGGCTCAAAATAGGATATGTAATTCTTCATCCCAGGTGTATTGTCATAGGCATGTTACCAAAACACCTGGGGACAGTTTCAAATTACGGAAACAGTGTATTCCTCCTTAACCCATTCACTCCCAAAGACATATTTATATGTCTTTTCACACTCCACACGTTCAACCCCAGATACTTATTTTTTTCAATTTTTCCAAGATTTAGGGTAAAAAAAAAATGGGGTCTAGAATTGGCTGGTACTGAATGAGTTAATTACATTTCTTTGGCATCAAGCACAAGGTGACTTCGGTGGAGTCCTCAGTTTCCGACATGAGGTTACAAATGTCGAAAAAAAAATGTGATCATGTGGCATGTTCAATCAGTGCCAAATTTACTGTTACTGACATTACTGTATATCATTTTATATTTAGGCCCCAAAGTGCTTTCATCCAAATATTTACTGTAATTGTGACTTTACAACTACATTAGCGTTGGTTAATAATGAAATGGGGCACGTTCTGACTTGTGCCACTTTTCTTTTTGAGGATTACTACATGAAGGTAAGTTTAAGTTTTGGGGAAGTAGTCTTGTCTCTATTCTAAGTAGTCTCTATTCCTGTGTTAGTACACAGGAATAGAGATTTCATGATGTTGGGCCCTTCTACAAACCATCAGACTTAACAGTTTTGGTAATAGAGTTTGAAAAAAAACCAAAAAACTTCTTGTTTCACAACGTAGCCCATTCATGGAGTAAATTGACCATGGCTCAATTGTAAACTAAGAACCCCATAATTTTATGACACGTCAATTCTCCAACGTAAGGGGTTCCTGGACACAAAAAGGATGAGAAGCCTGTTGTAAGGCACTTGATGCATTAATTGTCCAATTCTATTACATAGTGTATGGCACTTAGGAAACCCCCAATAAATAATAAAAGGAAGACATTTTTGGATCCTGCACTCTGAGTTTCGGAAACCCTGATTTATGATATCAATCGAGAATGATCTCTTACCGTCAACTTCAACCAGCAGTTGATTTCTTCACAGTAAAGAAACCTCAAATATAAACTTAGGAGTCAGGCCAAACCAAAATAAACAACATTAAAAATAATAAATACTGGATGGTTTTCACCACCATACTGCGGTCACTTCTTGGCCAGAGTCTCAAGGTAGCCGATGAATCGCCTCAGATTGACTCTGACGTTGTCGAGCACGCACAGCTGTTGCGGGCTGTACTCGTCTCTGCCCGCCTTCCGGATCTGATGACAAAAAAGAAGCAGCATATGTACCTACAACCACGTCTTATCCCAAATGCAGTCAAAAAATGCACACACAGGAATTGCTAATGTCACGTGTGACGGTTTGAATTTCAAAACAAAAACAAAAAATACAGTACCTTGGCCTTAAAGACAGGCTGAAGCATCTTCAAAGCAGGAAGTAACTGGATGCTCTTGGCCGCCGTCTCGGCCTCCTTGCCATCCGCAAACACATCGAAAAGGGCGTCTAAGGCCTCGCCGTTAACGACCAGGTCAGCATCATTGGTTGCGACTTGGAGCAAGCCGCTCCCAATCATCTGTAAAAGAAATGGTTCTTTAAAATAGATACAAGCCTTCGTTTTACACACAGATCCTACAAAATAACGGTAAAGCGGGATTTATCACTTTATCCAGAGATGGAAAACTGCATTGTCCCGCCCATTCGGCGTCGGTGCAGTTCACACAACAGCAACAAGGAGAAATGGGTAGAAAATGACAGCTTTTCAATGCACCACTGATACAGAATAACCAAATAAAGATGGAAAAATTCTGACTTTTACAGGCAATGTGAAACGAACCTCAAGGGTTGGAGCTGAGCCTTTCTCTTTGGCGAGGGTGCTGCCAGTGATGCCCAGGATGGCGACTGCGTTGACTCTCACGCTGACAACATCACAGCGGGAAGCAGCTTCACTGAGGCTCATTAGCTGCTGCAAGTTTATCGACTAATAGAAACGAAACAAAAATTGTCAAAAAAATAACAATAAAGATGATATCGCAATCACCCCCCCCCCCAAAAAAAAATTGACATTCGTGTTACCAGAGGGATGTTTTTCGAGGTGGTCATCTGCAAAAGAGCCCGCATCGCACTGATGACTGCCTCCAGGAACTCCTCATCTTTAGGGATCTCTATCAGAGTGGTAAAAAGACAAAATATAAGGTGTGCACACTTTTGGGAAAGGAGCACAAAGTGCAATGTTGATTGGTTGGAGTTGATTGGATGACAGCAAGAAAAAGTGTTGTGCCGTTGGTTATTGCAGGTTGGTGAAGATGCGTGGGTTTGCAATGCTGACAGTGAATTGATCGATCTCTGAAGCTTGGCTCCAGGAAAAGTAGTAAAGTCTGGACACTCTTGATCTACTGTACGTACTACGTGTCTCTAACCGTACTGAATCAATCTATCAATAATCCAGATCAATGGAGTTCACAGCAGTACCTGGTGCTCCAAAAACCAGCGCGGACAAGTGCTGCGCAGCCTGCTGCAGGGCTTCTGCCCCGCCCAGAGACTCGGCGTCCATGCCGGACAGGATGCTGTGGAGGCACGTGAGGGCACGAGACTGGACGCGCCGCATTCTGTCCAAGGAAAAGAGCAGCGTCACTGAAATCCCAATGGCTTTAAAACCTCTCGTGAGGAGTGAGTTTACTTCTTTTGAAGGCCTCTCCAGTTGGTAGTCTGGCGGCACACGTCCATGGCTTCTTGCTTGGGGAACAGCGTCTTTTTGAGCACCTTCAATCAAGACAGCAAATATTAGTATAGTACAAATAGAAGACAAATAATACATACATGCGTTATGAATGCACAGGCACGCATGTGGTTGGACATTATAAAGGTTTGCATTCACCTTCACAACCATATTGACCTCCTCCACTGAGGACATTTTGTTCTTTCTTGGTGGGCCTATTTAAATTTGCGAAAGTGCAAACAATGCATGATATGCAGTTGTTTTTTTACTATGCTCACCCAATCTTTCACACTCACAGCGACTTTCTGGTTTAGCCTTGGGAGAGGACTGTTCACCTTGAACTCTTATTTTCATGATATTAAAACATATCGATCCACCTCCTTTAGTGATTTTCCTCATTAAGGCTGCAGATGAGCCAGAGCCTATCTTAGCTGACTTTGAGCAAGAGAAGTAGGCTCCAGTAATAGAGACTGAGCCATGCAGGAAATTGTGCATGCGTGCGTGTGGGTGGGTGGGTGAGAGAGTTGGGGGGGGGGGGGGCAAGAGTAAATTGACACCCCCCCAAAAGTGTTTAGAACTGTTGATATTTCAACCATAAATACACACAAACTACAAGCCCAAACATTTGAATGTTATTTCGACTCATCAAACATTACATTAAATAAAGTGAAACTGAGACTTGTCACTTTTTCAGACTTCCAATTGCTATTTTATAATTATAGAGGACTTTGGCGCTATCTTGAGGAATCTTAACGTTACAGAGTACAACAATGCAACCAAAAGCCCCAAATCTTTGCTAACAACTGACAATAGGTTTAAACACACACACACACACACACACACACACACACACACACACACACACACACACACACACAGCCACATACATACGGGATTCACACACACATTCACACCTATGGATAATTAAAGAGTCATCAATGACCCCAACATGTATGTTTTTGAAATAGGAATACCCGTGCAAGTACATGACGAATAGATTTCACTGTGCTGTATATTTCTCAAATTTGCCTTTTCTGGGATGTTGTGGTTGATGAGGGCAGCGTGCACCTCTGCCGACAAACAGAGCGGCGACATGAGGCTCGAAAATCCATCAGCCGTCGCTTCACTTTCATCGCCACTTGACGATTCCTCCCACTCGTCGTCTGAGGGATCTGAATGGACACACATCACAAGGCTCTTCGAGAAGGTGTCGTCATTACATCTTTCACGAAATGCAAAAAAAAAAAAAAAAAAGATAACATGGCGGCCATGTCAGAGGGAATCATGTCAGTGTTAGCCTCACCGTCAGAGCAGCACATGTTGACGAGGATCTCCAGGGACGTCTGCTGGGCCGTCAGCAAGGCCGCCGCCTCCCTCAACTCCTCCAGCTCCCTCTGGACGCAAACAAGCCGCCTTGTGAGTGAAGACACTGGCCAAGATTGTTCAGCTGGTTAAATCACAACATCCGTGTGTGTGTGTGTGTGTGTGTCTGTGTGTGTGTGTGTGTGTGTGTGTGTGTGTGTGTGTGTGTTTGTTTGAATAGACAAAGCCTGAATGGGGGATCTCAGATGGATGTTTGGAGTGGCTGCAGCATACCAAACATCCACTTCAATCTCATCACTTTAGAGATGGCTGAGGGTGACACATCTGTCTAGCCAAGGTCGTGGTACTCGCCTACTGGGTACCCTAGACAGTAAGTACCAGCCTGAACATGACAGCTGGTTTAAAATAAGGTAAGAAAACATTTATTATTTTATTTATTTGTCTCACAATGGAAAAATGTCCAATTTACAGCAGCAAAATTATGAAATATATATATATATATATATATATATACATACACACACACACACACACACACACACACACACACACACACACACACATATATATTACAAATTTAGCCTGTCAGTGTGGTATGAGTGTCTAACAGGGGCAAGACAAAATATTGATCTGATACAATATTGATACAGCATTTTGTCACTTGCTGTCGACTGAAAATGACATCGCAGTGCCCAAGGGGTCATGTAACAACCACCAACACTCATCTGTCTTCTGGGTTTGGTCATGTAACGTTTGCAAGAATACCACATTTAGAATGGTGGGGTCACATTGAACATCTTATTGTAAAGATGTTTAGGGACTTGACTTTCCCTTTAATGTGAATATTTTTCAGTAAAAGTGCTTTTCAATTTCAACTTCCTGGTGTGTGAGACAGTATATTCCGAAATGCTGAAATAGTAGAGGAGTATAGTTTCACACTTTTGTTGTCCTACTGGATTGTAAAGAATTTTCAGCGTTCATACTTCACTCCAGAAACTGGCACAATTGAACTATCTGTACGGAGGATCGTGTGTCACACATTTGAGATGACTGTCTGTCATCTTCGTTAAATATGGTATAAAAAAGGCGTATGCTAGGATATTTAGTTTTAAATCGTATGAGCTCTTGTCATAGAATAAAATGCTGATCAAAACCAGATCGTGAACTTACAGGCAAGAGATCAGAAAAGTCATCATCGGAATCTCCATTTTTCACTCGCTGTGCTGTTCCCTCCTCATCCATCTCCTCCACAGCGGGCTCCCCGCTCACGTGCGCCTCTATCCCTGATGCGGGGGGAGCATCCTTGAAGCGTGCCTCCTCTGCTCTGTGAAGTTGAGGGATGAGCTCACCCGCGTCCAAATCCAGACATTGGGACACTGTGGTGAGCACAGCTGTGAGGGTCTGAGCCTGGCGAGCAGCGGGGAGGCTTCCCATCATGTTCCACAGTGATCCTGTGCCAAAACATTACATTCAGACGATTTCATGGAAACATTATGCAATCTGTAGAAGTACCCCCCCCATCAGCTTCACACCCGCATTCTGTGTTGGTGCTACCTTTCCAACGCTTTGACTACATGCGATCATAACATTAGAATCTAATTTATCACAACCATTTAGAATTTGGTACATATTTAGTACTAAATGAGGGCATGAAGAAGTGATAAAGAGCACCTGCAGCCAGTGTTCTGAGGAGAGTGTGCGCCATGCCAGGCTGGTTTGACAGCAGTATGCCCTCGAGAGCTCCATGCACATGGCCATTGATGCTACACAGCAGCTCGGGGTTGTCCTCCGACACCGTGTGCAAACAGTGCGCTGTTTAACCGCAAAAAATAAAACATTAGCTGTAGCTTAAAGGTTTGGGGATTTCAACCAAACCTTTGGATTGAATGTCAATGTCACCAGCAGAAGTGGCTAACTCCACGTTGTGGGGGTGTCTCTCCAGACAATGGACTACCACATCTAGAAGACCTGATTTGTTGAAAAGGAACAGTGCCTGGTTGCTGCTCTCGCTGGAAAGGACATGACAAAGAATCAAGCAACATGTCACATAATGAAGGACAATAAATGGATATGGTTTGGGATGTTGGTCTTCTGTAAAAAATAAGGTAATTTTTTGGTGACTGTCTGGTTTAAAAAAAATAACAATAATTACAAATCTTTATGCATAGGAATGCATTGAATCTTGCAAGGCTGTTAACCACATCCCAAACCAACAGGTGATATTATAACCCCAAACAAAGTCAATGTCCACAACTTTTCTGTGTGGTGAGAGTGGCTGCCTTTACAGCAGCTCCTATACTTTTTGTTCTTCTCCTTTCTTCCTTTCATAACTTTGCTGCTGTAAATTGGGAATTTCTCCATTGTGAGACAAATAAAGGTTTTCTTATTCTTATTTTCATGGATTTTCATGACCGTAATAACCCTGGTTGAAAGTGAATAAAACTCAGTAAAACTATTTTAGGCTATCACAAGCTGAAAGAATTTGAAGTAACATCTGGAAAATGCATAGTAACATTTGTGTAATGAAAAAAGAAAAAAAAAAAAGGACTCAAAAATTGGTACAATCACTTGTGGAAAGGCCACAATAACAAAACCATGAGGAGGGTGTCTCACATTCAGGATGGATTGAAACATCAGTATACCATAGAAAGAATACAAATAGAAGTTGAAATTTGAATAGTGCCGGCTGCTCGCGTCTGGCACACCATCAGAGCTTTGAGGACATCTGAGGGCTTCCGTGTTAAAATAATCCACCGGATGACCACCACAGCACTATAACAGCCATTTGTGGTGCTGTCCAAATATTTACAGTCTTGCCGTGCACTGCAGTATCATCACCTCCCGAAACACAAACTACCGATGGATTTAGCGGTGCTTACCAGAGATTCCACAGTAGGCTCACTGCCTCATTGAGGACGTTCTCAGCTTGGTTCTTTGGCTCTTTGGTCGGTACTGCGGCACCGTCGAAACCTGCGCAACACTGGGAAGGAAACAGACAGCTGTATTGAACGGACGGGGAAAAAAAACTCCAAAGTATTCATCCGCTTAATTTGGCTAGTCATCAAACAACATTGCCATGTGCCATCCACACGCTTGAGCCAATACACTTTTTTAACATGACAAAAATCTCACAGCACGCCCCATAACACACCACCTTATCTATATCTATATTTGTATTGTACTTAATTGAACGGTCTACATTGAAACTGTAACATTCATTTTGTGAATTTGTGAATGCATACACTTTGTTTTTCTTCTCTCTTATTTCTACCCACAATCTTGCTGCTGTAGACTGTAAATTTCCCCAGTGTGGGACAAATAAAGGATATCTTATAACATAAAAGTGGCAAAAAACATTTTTCTACAGTATAATTAAAGAATGTAGAGGGATCCGTGAATAATGGACCCCCAAAAGAAGATGGTGGTAAAGCACTACTTTTATGTGACACTGGACATGGCCTGTCTAAATGAAGCTCCTCACCTTCATTCACGGTAGTTCCTCGGCACCAAGATGTCACAATATGGTGCCAAAGCAATTGTTTTATATTAGACACGGTTATGGACTGAGACAAATACTGCAAATAGGTGAGTCTTTCACCAAATAGCAGCGGATAGGTTCCCGCAAAAAACAAACAAAAAAAAAAAAAAAACAAATCGGTGAATATACCAGAAGGAAATCACTAATTTGAAAAATACCATAAAATGGCCACTTTCGATCATGGGTTCTTGTGACTCATATGAAACAAGCCTGCTACGTTCACCTTGGCGAGTGACTTCAAACGTTGTTTTTTTTTAAAAAAAATAGCTGCAAAATTTGGTGTTTACCATTTGAAAAGCAACGTTAAAAATGACTCAAACATTACATTGGAGCAATCAAGTTGAAGCTCAATCCCAGCATACAAAGTTGATGATGCCGATGGCTGCCGTCAGCCCAATGCTTAGACAGCTGCTGAGCAAGAAGAAAAAGAAGTGATGCGGCCAGTGGTGAAAAGTGCTCACGTTTCTGAGCAGTGCTGTCAGAGGAGTCATGACGTCGCGCTTCACCATGTCCTCGCACACCTGCGGGCCACCACATGCGCTCAGATTTCTGTCGGTGGAGACACAAACGCACAAGTGCAAGCAGTTTGTTATGTTTGATGGTGAATTGCTTTTTTGCAACTTTTCCATTTTAAGTAATAGTTCTTATTTGCCGATGAAATGTTTGCTATCGGCGGAGACGACAGAGGTAACTCGATGACAGAACGCAAGTACAAGACCATATTGATGTACGTTTCCTGGATAACAGACGTCTGGACTGAGGAAGTCACTTGAAGGAGAAAGCTGCTTTGTTATTACAAGGCGCCCTCTGTAGGTAAAACCAGAGAAATACAAACACAACACTGGAGTCTGGCAAGCTTCAAGACCCTGTGAAGTGAATTCCGTGATTTGATTCTAAATGCATCATACATGTTTGACGATTTTTTTTGTTGTTGCTGAAAATGTACAAAGACTTGGAACTATGTACTACTCAAATGTAGTGAAGTAACGATAATCAAACGTCACCATACGATATCATGACATGAACCTCAAGATAAGATAATCATCACGATATTGTGGGGAGATTGTCAATGTAAAAAAAGCTCACGATACTGAACAAAAGCTCGCAATATTGAGAAAAATATATATATTTGAGTCGTCAATGAGTCGCCGCTCACCCACTATATAAGAAACTGATCGCCTTTGTTTGCATTGCCCCCAATTCAGCGCAAATGTGACATGCAGTTAGCTCGCAAGCTTTGCCTCTGATGGCCCCCTGAGAGTGCAAGGAAAGAAAAAAAAAAAAAACTTTCATGCTGCCTCCACGAGGAAGATTCTATTTGCACCTGAGTGCTCCGGCGGCGGTCTCCCTGACGGCCAGGCTGCTGTCCAGCAACATGGGACCAAGCCGCCTCACTGCGTCCCTCTGTAGAAAGCTCGGGATGCTCTGACTCTGCTGGACTACCCGAGAGATGCCGGCGCATGCACACTCCCTTACATCCGCGCTGGGACTCTCCAACTAGGGATGGAAACACTCGTTAACTTAATGTGATTTTTCCAGCATATAAAATTTGAAGGTGGCAATCTCAGACATCAGTTGAGAAGATGTAATGTTGTACTGTATGTAGAAGTGCAATGATTGAGTAGCTGACAACGAATCAATGTTTTTTTCTGATAATAGATTATTTATTTCGATACCCTTTTTAATTTAAAATTCTCAAAATCCTCAGATTTTCAGCCTCTCAACAGTAAATATTCCTCGATTTCTATAGTTTTCCATTAAAGTATACGAATTATATTTGTTTTGAGTTAAAATAAAACATTTGCCTTTAATTTGGAAAACAATGATCAACATTTTGGCCCCTTTTCCGACATGCTAGGGATGAAACCAGCAACTGGAACATAGTTAAACTTCTGCGCATGTTCTACTCTGTCAATAAGAAATAATGACCTGCTTTTCAACAAAAGGATGGAAACCAAAAGCTGTTCATTTTCATCGATTATTGAAATAACTGTTAGTTGCACGCCTTGTTACATGCATACGCATGTGTGATGATCACAAATGGTGCCACCTCTGCCTTAGTTCCAGCTCGGGAAAAAAACTTCGTGAATTTGGTCATTACTGGAAAAAGTAAACAGGACGCGAGGTCATTCTATTGAAATAATGGAGTGTTCTGTGTTCATTTATCCAGAACAGCATTGGTGAGGTCATACTCAAAGCTTACCACTGTTGGACTTTAGTCACATTGCGATTATGCACACTGACAGCTACAAATCACGTTGAACAACACAAGGACGACTCTGGCGAAGAGAATATGTTGTGGAATTGTCCAAATTTGCTTGTAATAGACTACACTTACTAGTTTTGCATTACAGGGCAGTTACGTCATTAAGTCGTTTACATGCAAAAGTTGTTTTTAAACGAAAATTGGTTGCTGCTCTCTCCTACTTTCTCCAGCAGTTCCACCGCCGGGCAGTCGTCGTCGTCGTCCGCGAATGCCTCCTCCTCTGCGGCCGCTTCCTTCACGGCGGTCACAGGTAGTCCGACAGCATTGAACTGAGGACGTTTAAACTTTGTCGTCTTACTTTTGCCCATTCTGAACTTGTTTTAAAGTGCAAATCTGGAAAATTCGAGGTTAATCGGTCGCAAATTTCAGGAAATAACCCTCAGAAATGACGATGAACGAGGAAATGGCCATGTGGAAGATAACTGCCGTAAAGTGCGAGTTTTGCTGTTGTACCGTAAAGCAAGAAAAGGTGTCGCAATCGTATTGAGAGAGCGGATAATAGATAATACAGTAATAGATAATACTATACAGTAATAATAGAAACGTAATAAAAGTAATAATTACCTTCATAGTAACGACTCATCGATAAAAAATATCAAGTTTTAATTCATAATAGTAGCTTGATTATGAATGCGGGTTTACAATAAAAATAATAAACATGGTGGTGTATACTTATGTTTTTTAATTATATCTTTCCAACCTATCCTTGTTTCCTTCATTCCTCTCATACCACCCTTTAACCATCCTTCAAAACGATCCCTATGTCCTTGCTTCCTCCAATCAATCCACACTTCAATCTTTCCTTCCAGTTATTTCTTTATTCCTTTGTTACCATCTGTGTTTTGCATCTTTTCAATTAGTTCATCCTCCCTCATCCTACTTCTATTTCATCCCTCCTTTTCTCCCAACCTTTCATACATCCTTGCTTGCTTCCTACTCTTTTTTTCCTTCTTCCCTTTCATACTATGCGTTAGAGTCCTTCAGAGACAATAATAAAAATAATACATTAATAAGTGATACAAAAGACATTTTCATAGCTGGTATATTTATTGAGTAAACACTTTTAAAAAATAGAAACATTTTGATAAAATACATGATCAACAAACACACAGATGTACTGTTAAGAGGAATTGAGCAGCTTCAACATAAGCACAGCTACAAAATGGCTGTGTCCATTCTTCTCTTTCTTGACAAATCGTCATCACCATAAGAGGTTAATGTCCCCCCCAGATGTCTTCGGATCACCCACAATCGTACACTTACTGGATGTTCGGCCGTGGTTTGAGTATAAGCTTTCCCGTCTGGTAAGAGCCAAAAATAATGAACACATTGAGACCCAGAAAATGACCCAAAAACACGTGTCAAGAAATGCATATTAACTCACATCATCACAGGACATGTTGTATTCCGCTAAAACTGTCCGACACCTTGCAGCTATACTGAGGGTGAAAAGGGTCAAGGAAGTATGATAACCGTAGAACAGGAAATTTGATGGAAGGGAAAGGTCCTGCCTATTCAGTTCTATTCTATTACATTAAATTATGTTTTGAATAAATACAGGATTGAAGAATAAAAATACAGTAAAAGTAGCGTGAAAAAAACAAAAGTAAAAATGAAAAAAAAATCCTTTGAAAGGACAATTAATATTGTGCTCAATTTTGGTAGTTCCCACTGAAAAGGATACATCGACGGCGCCACCACTCGCTTATGTATCCCGGCAAAGAAGAGTGCGATGAGCGTGATGCAGCTGATGGTGAAAAAGGGATGATTCCACAGCGATGAAAAGAAAGACACCTGCGGGACAAGAGGAGCACAGCCACAACAGTTACAGACACAGTTCTCAATCTGCTAACATGGTGAGCTAATGCACTGCTGCATCACAATCCGGCTAAAATCTTGAACTATATATATATACAAGCAAATAAAAAGTAATGTTTTCATCTCCATATGTCCCCATTGAAAGAAGAATTTAATGCATACCTTCTGTGTATCGGGGTCGATCAACCAGTTCCAAGCGCCGGTGGCTGTGCAGACTGACACCACGATCAAAATCACTGAGAAGAAAGAAAAGGAAAAAAAAACAAAGTCATTGTTATGAAAACATAATTAAGCGGTGTATGAATCTTTTGCCTGACTTACTTCTCCACCTGCCTGTTGCAGGTTGTAAACAAGAGACATATTCTGTCAGTCTTCTCTCAAAGGCTTTCAGGTCTGATGGAAGAATGAGTAATTGTGATTAACAACGTTGTAAATTCGGAGTCAAGGGAATACATGTGTCATGCTGTGTTATACAGTACATTATGTGCACATCTGGATTGTAAGAGCTAACATGTCAGCCACAATGCTACATGCTAACGTCGAAGGGAGACGAGAATTAAATTCAACGCCGCGTTCATTTTAATGCCTTCCTGAGATATTGACATTTAAGAGTGATAATCGAATAGGTCATTTAAAAAAATCGCTGAGTGTTGAATAAAAGAGCTTTTACAGCGTATTACCTTCGGCCTGCTCCAATGAGTTCATGTCTATTAGTCGTGGTCACGTGGTGTGTTCCTCAGCAGCCGGCGGTGGGTTGTGCCGTTCGCTGCTCTTTGCATGAAAGACAGGCCAAACGGACCAATTAGCACCTGTAGATTGATAAGACTCTCGCTCAATAGGCGGGTATAGTGAGTAAAGCCCCGCCTTTTCGTCGCTCTGGCCCAATCACCAAGTTTAGTGTAGTGCCGGACCTTGAGACTGATGCCACTGCTGGAAGAATCAAATAAATAAAATAAATGTGTTACTATTGATAATAATAATAACAATTTCATAAAGAAATTAGAACTGTATTGTGAAACGTAAATACATCAACAAAAAATAATTTCAGAAATAAACTGGATTTAGGTGTGATTCATGGCATAGTGACTCACACACTCGCACACAGTAGTACATGTGATGATGTATGCCTTGAAACGGCATGGTGTAATGACTGACGTCAGGAGTCCGAAATCACTCTTTTGTGTGTGTGTGTGTGTGTGTGTGTGTGTGTGTGTGTGTGTGTATACAGTATATATATTATACTCTCCAGTACATTTGACTTAACACTATTATTAATTTTAGTACTTGTTTAAATTCCTCACCTTTGACAATAAATGTATAAATATAAAGAAGTCAAGTGCATATTCCAAGCCTTTAATATACTTTTTAAAGTAATCACAGGAAACAAACAATCAAGTATTTTATTCAAAATACATATTTTCCGATCAAAAAATATGCAATTCCACATCAGGAAAAAACTATGGAATCACCAATCCCAGAGGATGTTCATTCTGTTGTTTAAATTTGTCGACAAAACGCGAACACAATGCAAAACTACTGTAAAGTCATTTCAAATGGCAACTTTCGACCTTTAAGAGGGTTTTGTGTCACATTTGTGATTTATTTTCGTCTACATATTTCAACAACTGTCAGACTTCAGCCTTCAGTAATGATATAGATAATGCTAAAATGATTAATGCACTCACTCACTGCAGGTGAAAATCAAGCCAGTTCTCAAGATTAGTTTTAAAGAAATATATAATTCTTCTGTGGTTTGTTTGCTAAATTTGCTTTTTACATTATAGTTCAACAACCACATTTAAAACCAAACAAATGAAACAGGGAAAGCAGATTTATGTATTCAATCCCTTTAACCTGACCCAAAGGTGGAGAGGAGTAACTACTTTATTATGTTTGTTTTAGTGACACGCATGTCATGATCTGTAGGGAGGCACTTTTTAAAACATTCCAATATAATAATCTGTTGCAAATTATTTTGCAGACCCCCAAATTACGGTTCGCGGACCCTTGGAGTTCCCACGACATCAGTTTGAGAACCACTGCTTTAGAGTGTGTACTTGTAGTGGTTGTTCACAGGCTGTAGTTTGTTCGGCAAACGGATGTTGAACTTGTCTTGAAGAAGGCTCTCTATCTCCTCACTGGGCACGTCCCTCATATCATAGACGTCCACGCCCTGGTTAACCTGGAATGTGACTTCACTGTAGGTCCATCCGATAAGAACCCTGAAGCCTGTTGGCGTTTGCAGGGAGCAGATGGACTTGTTGATAAACAGCGAGGTGGGGTTCGTCTGGAGACTGTGAGTGGCATCGATGAAATATCCGGCATCGCGTGGCGTCAGAGTGAAGCAGTACAAGTTCCTGATCAACTGTCTATTCACCAGATTGGAATTGGCAAACTCAGGATTGACAATCTCCGGCTTCCTGTCTGTCTTCTCCAGAATCCAGAAGTCTCCTTTATCAATGAGACGGAAGGTTCCGGGTACCTGAACTTGCTCCTTCCCGGAGACGAGCTCCAGCGGCTCCCACAGTTGCGAGGACCCCCCGAAGCTGACGTCTTCTATGTAGGGCTTCCCGTCAATCACCACCTTATTAATGAGGTGACCTTCCAAGGGGGAAAAGTCACCGATGGAGCGTTTGAACACCCTGGCGGCCAACACGATGACGTCGTAGCCCATTTCTCTCAGCGCCCAGGACAGCAGCAAGTTGTTCTCCATACACCAGCCACCACGGCCCTGACGAACTATCTTGTCGAAGATGACTTCCACGTCCATGCCGATTGTTCTGCCACAGTGCATGTCGAGGTTTTCAAAGGGGATGGACATGATGTGCTGCTTGTGGATCAACTTCAGCGTGGTGAGGTCCGCTTTGTCATGCGGGCCCTGGAACCCGATTCTTTTGAAGTATTCCTCAAGGTTCATCTTGCCTGTAAAAGAGAGGACATATTTTTGACAAAAATTGTTATAATACAGTGGTACAATGACTTCAGAAAACTTGAAGTTTATCAAGTTACGAGCCGTTGCTTTGTTGCTTTTTTATACACATTGACACCATTCATTTATATTAACTGTAGATTTAGAGAAATGTTAAATTGATCCGAATGCACGTTCTACAGGATCGGTCTTTGTAAAACAACGCTTGATTCGCACAATCACTGCCAGTTGAAACGGCTGTGTGCCCTGCGATTGCCTGGCAACCAGTTCACAATCACAAGAACATGCAAACTCCGCGTCAGCATTTTTGTATAGTGCCTGTCTAAACGTTGTCTTACTACACAGGAACAATGTTTATTGTGGCTTTATTTTGTAAAGGGAGTCTTACCTATGTCACATTTGCACTTTGGCGTTTGTGCCAGTGTATGTGCGTGGTATTCTCGTTGCGAAAATTAAAAAGAAATGGTATTGTTGCACAAGGCGCGGGCACACCGAACACTCGAAATTTACGCAACAAAAGAAGCGTTATGTATTCCACCGGTCATCTAAGTACTTATAGTTGCGCATTAAAATTTTAAAAACGATTGTTTCCACCCTACCTTTTACTTGCAAAAGTGATGCGCCCAACCCGAAAAGTCATTAATTTTGCTCTGTGTATTCACATCCGCTGTTGCTTCTCCAAATAAAATAGCTTCGTCACACTAATCAAGTACTGTATGCGAACTTTACTTCCGCACCCTCAATTTACAGAATAATTTTTTTGCTGAGATTACATAGGCAAGTCTTTTGGGGTTATGTCTCTCTCTTTTGCCCATGTAGAGACGGAATTTTTGCCGATTTCTCTTTGCAAATCAGCGACAGCTAAGAAAAATTAGATGGAGGGCATGTGTAAATAGCAGTTTTCAGATCTTTGCACAGATTCTCAATTGGATTCAGATCTGGATTTAGCCATTCAAAACCTGGATATGTTATTTTTGAACCGTTGTAGATTTTGCTTTATGTTTCTCATCATTGTCTTGTAAGAAGGGAAACCTTCATCTAAGTTTCAGGTCTTTTGCAGACTCCAACAGGTTTTCTTCCAAAATTGCCCTGCATATGTTTCTCTGCTCATTCGGAGCATCATCATGTCCATTCACTGCTTTTCGAAAACCTGTTTTAGCAGGAAAAAAACATATTTATGTTCTCATTTATTTTTAAAAAGTCATCCTACGCAGTTCGACTTTGCACTTTGGAATTTGTGCCAGAGTACGTGCGTCGTATTTTTGTTGCAACAAAAGAAGCTTTTTTTAATGTATGTATTTATTGCACCAGTCATCTAAGCAGTCATATTTACACGTCAGTTTTTTTCATAATCACGTCCACTTCCTGTTAGTTGTTGCAAAAGTGAACGTTCATGCCATATCTACTCACATCCGTTGTTGCTTTTCAAAAATAAAATAGTTTAAGTGAATGAACCAAGTACTCTATGCGAACTTTACTTCCTGGTGTTGTTATTTATTTATTTTTTTAAATCCTTGTGTTTTATCATTGTTTGTTCCAGCTCTCGTATATTGTGCCATATTATTGTTTGACATCAAATACTTTTTTTGCTTAAAAATTATAAATATGAAATATAAAGCTGGACCAAAGCGGGTTTGTTATCGCCACCCCCAGTAAATTACGCCTCAGCGGAAGACGTAGCGTAGCCACTACCTCTCAGCAGACCGGCTTTACATTAGTGGTAAGATTTACTTTGACGAAACTGGTGCTTCCCAACTTAATCTCTAATCGTGTTGTGCTACATTCCAACCACGGTTGGTTCTACTGTAGTTTGGGAGCTATGGAATGTCATTAGTTTCATAGCGTGTGTTACACGGTGTGCTGTAACTTCGACCACGCTTGTTGCTAGCTGGAAACGTGCCATAGCTCACTTGCAATGCTCAGCAGCCTCTACGTAAAATCGCATGACCGTGCTCAGATTTTTTTCACATATTTTTCACGATCACCTTTTTGTCTGCAGTGTGTTTACAATGCTTTGTTTAAATGTTCTTAAAATAACAGGCTCGTGATGGAAACTGCACGCGCGGAAACATGCTTGATAACAGGAGGATGTGGATACTTCGGCTATCGGTAACACGTCTTTTAAACATTATGTTGTTGTTACTGGTACTTATCACGAGATGGCAGCACCACATAACTTAATAGGTTAAATGAACTCAAATCAGTTCAATGATTTTGCATGTTTTATATGTACATTAAAGCAGGGGTCCCCAACCTTTTTTGCCCCACGGACCGGTTAAAGTCAGACAATATTTTCAGGGACCGGCATTTAAGGTGTGGCGAATTAATACAACAAAATAATATGGTATGAGCTGCATGAAAACTGTGGTGTTTTCGAAATATAATAATAAACACAAGGAGCGTCTAATCTGGTCGCAACACTCTTATCGCTCTGGTAATGTTTAATGCCTTCAAAATACGATACAACGCAAATTCAAAGTGCATGAAAATGACGACTCACCACAGCCCCGAGCTTGATTTTCAGCAACAGTGCTATTGTGGCGATCTCAGAGTATTCAGCCATAACTTTGATCCAGTTGTTTCGAACGTACTTTTAAGGCCGCTGTCATTTGTGATCTCCAAGCAGCATTTTTACTCATTTTGCGGGCTTTAGTGTTTTGTTTTTAAGCGTCATTGGTCACGTGACCGAGAAGTGTGGCTTGACGTGAGTCAAGCGTGACACAGACGGATGTAAAAGAGAATCCGGTAATTTTTCAAAATAAAACATCTTTCGTGTTCCGAAATAAATAAAACAGAAATAAGGCAAGTTCTTTCTGTGCGGCCCGGTACCAAATGCCCTGCGGACCGGTACCGGTCCGCGGACCGGCGGTTGGGGACCCCTGCATTAAAGGTTTAAATAGGATGTAAAGCTATGAGTAAACAATTTTACATTTACATTACTTATGTATTTTATCGAAATTGATTATGAATACAGTGAAGCCATTATCTGTGTAATATAAAAAAAAAATTATCTTTTGTTCACATTTTAACTTTTTTTTTTTTTTGAGGGAACGACCTATATGAATGAACTTTGTTTGATTTGAACTTTTTTTGTTTGAGAAAATAAAATGACCTCTATAGGATCATATCAACATTACTTGAACTAATACTAAAGAGGGAAAAAAACTTTTCCTATACTACAGAAGTCAATGAAACAGCTATTCTTGATCATTAGTAAACCCCAAAAAACTTTTTTTTAACTGTGACGCAACAAAACTAGTCAAAGGCCAAATAATTACACATTTGTCCTTAAATTGGGCAATTGCAGTATATTTATTGTATACTTTTAATTCAGTTATCTAATTGTGTATTTGGTATGTTGATCAGTTGTAAACAATAACATATGCTGGTAGGTAAAGCAAATAGTTTAAAATCTATTTACAAATGTCATGTATTTTATGAATGTAGTATTTGATTAATGAATTGTAATAAAATTAATTGCATTTGATACAATCCAAAATGAGATTTTTTTTTCTGAAAACAAATATTTTGCAATTTCAACACATTTTAACTTTTTTTTAAATTACCCGTATTGCCATTATATTGACAAAAAAAGAGAGATTTCCCAGGAAATTGTGTGCCTTTATGATGTTCAGTAATTTCATAAAAGCTAAGTATGACGTGAGAGTGCAGATGCTTCACCCATTTTTTCAATGCATGGCCCTCACCCCACAGCTTGGCAGCCCACCTGCATAAAAACGGAGCCAAAGTCATCCTGTTTGACCTCATCCCTCTGAAAGGTGTCATGCTGGAGGGAATTAAGTTTGTCCAAGGAGATATTCGCAACTATGCGCAAGTGGTGAGTGCCGTTTCGGGCGTTGACTGCGTGTTCCACGTAGCGTCCTACGGCATGTCCGGCAGGGAGCAGCTGAAGCGGCTTCGCATCGAAGAGGTGAATGTGGACGGGACCCGGAACATCTTGGACGCATGCATTCAGTGTGGCGTACCGCGGCTCGTCTACACCAGCACTTTTAACGTGGTCTTTGGAGGGCAGGAGATCCGAAATGGAGACGAGAACCTCCCGTACCTGCCGCTCGATCTCCACCCGGACCACTATTCCCGGACTAAGTCCATAGCGGAGATGGCTGTCCTCAAAGCTAACGGAACGGCACTGAAGGGCGGTTCCGGGGTGCTGAGGACATGCGCTTTGCGCCCGGCCGGAATCTACGGGCCCGGGGAGCAGCGGCACCTCCCCAGGATTGTGGGGTACATCGAGAAAGGGATCTTCAGGTTCGTCTACGGGAAAGCAAACAGTTTGGTGGAATTTGTCCACGTGGACAATCTGGTGTCGGCGCACGCGCTCGCAGCTGCAGCCCTGACTGACCAGAAGCATCACCGCGCCGCCGGCCAGGCCTACTTCATTTCCGACAGCCGTCCTGTCAACAACTTTGAGTTCTTCAGGCCCCTGGTGGAAGGTTTGGGGTACCCTTTTCCAACGCTGCGCCTCCCCCTCACCTTGGTTTACTTCGCTGCCTTCCTCATTGAAACAGTCCACCGCCTGGTGGCACCACTCTACGATTTCCAGCCACTACTGACCCGCACTGAGGTCTACAAGACGGGCGTGACGCACTACTTCAGTACGGCCAAGGCCCAGTCCCATCTGGGGTTCCGGCCCAAGGAGTATGACCTGGATGAAGTGGTCCAGTGGTTCCGGAGCAGGGGGCATGTGAAGAAATGGCAAAGCTCCGGCGCCAGTCGGCTGGTGGTGAACCTTCTGGTTGTTGCTGCTTTTATGACCGCGTTGCTCTCTTTTTTACCAGTTGCTGGCAGCTGATGGTCTTAAAGTATGTCATAGAATTTCAAAGCACATATAAGGTGCATTTTTCTCACCATTTAATGCAGTTCTCAGGTGTTTGAATAATATTTCAGATTTTTTTTTTTTTTATAGTAAACCTCCGCTGTTCATGGGGAAGCAGGACCGAGCCCTGCCACAAATTGCTAAAAAAAAATCATATTTTATGCACCCCTAAATGTGTAGAATTTCCTGTATTATTTAAAACATAATATACCTTATACCACAACTATGATTCCGCAGTTTAAAATTTCAAACTCATTTTATAGCATTACCCTTAAAAAAAAAAAATAATGGCTTCCAGATTTTTCGGGGAAAAAATGCACCAGCAGTGTGTGTACAGTAAGTTATAAACTGTCTCGACACCCATGATATTAAAAAAAAAAAGAAATGTCTTGATCTCAATCGTTTTAGAGTTTGTACAGCTCAATTGGGGAAAAAAAAAATATTTAAGCGGGGATGTATTAGAGGAAAAAAAGATAGTTGCACGTGTGTGTGCACATCTTATGATGGGTGCTCTCCACATACTCCAGCTACCTCTCTCATTCCCAAGAAAATCATGCATGATATGTCAATCATAGACTGCAAATTGTCTTGTATTAAATGCCCCAATGAACCTTTTGTTTTTCAAACTAAGAACCTTTGAATAAAACTCATTCATTCATGCTGATGGTTCTGTCCATATTTGTGATTGAGCTGTTTATTTGCCTTTACTCTTGATTTCCAGTCACACAACACTCCTTCCAGACCAGACTGAATGTGGCAAATATTCCTGATTAATTCCCCTTACATGCTTGCGTTATTAACTACTCCAATGTAAAACTACACAATTTGGTGACACTGATTAACTTCCAGGATGACTGTGAAAACAACACTAGGTGGCAGCCCTGCAAACGCCGTCCGGTTCTTTTTTCTGCTTTGGCGGCTGCAACGTCTGAGTAGTTTTAGTCTTTTTCTTAGTTCCATCATGCAATACATCTTAAGCACTTTTACAACAGCTGTAACTTTAACAAAGACTTTCACAGACCATACAATGTTTTAACTTGTTTTAGCAGTGTGACTATAATGGATGTTGAAAGTTACAGCCAATTAAGGTTTTATGATGAATGCACTTTTAATGTAATTTAAACTACAGTGTGGGGCTGTGTCTTGCCACAAATAGAGAAAATGAATGAGAGATGTGTTAACCAACTCAAGACAGCAACATTTATTTGACAGCACCTAAGTGAGCAATAGTAGTGGAGCAATCATTATTAAATGAACTTAAGTGAGTCACATTTAATATTTGGTGGCATAACCATTACTTTCAAAAACTGCATCAAGCTTGAAACTCATTGACTTCACTAGACTGTTGCATTCATCATTTGAAATGCTTTTCCAGGCCTTTACTGCAGTCTCTTTCAGTTCTTAATTTCTGGGATTGGGGTGGGGGGGGGGGGTTTCCTTGTCAGTCTCCTGGAAGAAAAATGCATGACATGACCTCCACCATGCTTCACAGATAGGATCCAAAAACACACAAGCCCTTCTTTCTTCATAATTTGGCCTTTCCATCACTTTGGTAGAGGTTTATCTTGCTCTCATCAGTCCATAAAACTGAAAGATGAGATCAAAACCAGTAAAAGGCAAGATGGTTAAAAGCAGCAAGATTTTTCAGTTTAAATCATGTTCCTCAGATGCAATATTAACAAGTACAATGTGTTTAGACTAATGGGGGCACATAGAACAGAATGTGATGACATATTTTGATTTAACTTCAACTTCAATGATGTACCAATGCGTTTGGAGCCTGTTTCAGGACACAGTTCCACTAACTTTATCCTAATTTGTACTGTTCCATTAAAAAAAAAAAAAAAAAAAAACATTTAGTGTTCTGCACTGTGTTAACCTTGTTTTGGACTGTTTTCAGCATTTTACTCATGTAAAAGCACTGCCGGCCGTTTTAAAAGCTCTCTTGGGCCACATACGCCCCCGGGGCCCCATGTTGGTCTACCCCCTTGTTGTGTCGGAGGGCCGGCAGCCCCTCACTGAGTTGGTCGCGATCATTGTTCCTCCGCAGCATTAACCACATTCCACTGGGGCGCAGCGCATCCCGTCTCCATCCCCCGCATTCCTTTGGCGCGAACGAGTCCCCCCAATCTCCCTCCACGGAAAAACTCATTTCGGCTTCCGTTTACACTCTCAAAACTCTTTCGGTAACGTGTTTTTTTCTACCCACTTCATATTTATTTCGTCTCTAGTTCCCGCTCACTTTGTTGTCCGCGTAGGGAGCAATGCAAGGCGGCCAGACACCAACCAGCGAGGTGAAATTCCTCCGCGCAGCGCGCCATTGACTGTAAGGACCTTTCAACTTAAAAAAAAAAAACCTCAAGTTGACAAACCGTTGGCGCAGTAGCGCGGTTCAGGCTTTTTTTTTTTTTGCAGCTGCAGTAGGAGCGGAGAGGACGGACATGTGGCTCGCGACGACAGGGAAAAACACCTTAGCACCGGGTCGTTTGGATTATTCGCCGTGTTTTATTCCTCCCGAATGGACCTCCGCTAGTGGTCCACGCTAACTTGTTTCCGGACTACAAAAACTACAACAACAACAACATGGAGCACTATCAGCACGACGTGGATCTCCGCGCCGGCCAAATGATGGACGAGCTTTCCTTGTACGACGCTTACCGCCGACAGGACGCCGCGGGAAGGGATTTGGACTCGACGGCGACCGCGCTCCGGCAGCAGCATCACACCGTGGAGAACTTCACGTCTGCGAACAAAGTCTACAACGCGGCTCCAGTGCGTCCGGTGCAATGCAGCCGGACCGTCCCTGTGGATTTCTGCACCCCGCAAAGGGAGGCGGGCTACGCCGAGGAGGGCTGCTGCAAGTCCGAAGTGGCGCTGCCCTGCTACACCGGCGCCTCCGAGAGGCAACGACGTTACTCGCTCGAAGTGCACCGGTACAGCACCGGCTCCGCGTTCGACGCCCTCCACAAGCCGTTGCCTCTGCCCGGCAACAGGTGCAACAGCGTGTGTATGGACGGCAGGCACCACAGCCCGCGCTCAAGCCTGGCATCCTCATCCGTCTCATCGCAGGAGCAAAGCAAGCATGCCAGCCCCCGGGCGAGTCTGGTGGTGGCGGTGCCCAGCCTGGTGCACTGCGAGGGGTCCAGCGTCCTGAGCCCGAGGTCCAGCTACGCGAGCACAGCCAGTGACACCAGCAAGCACTCCAGCCCCAGGACCAGTCTGAACAGCTGCGATTGCTGCAGCAAGCCCAGCAGCAACCGGACCAGCGGCATCAGCATGGGCTATGACCAGAGGCACGCAAGCCCCAGGTCCAGCACGGCCAGCCAGTACTCCTTCACTACCAGCCCCAGGTCCAGCTACTCGGACTCGCGCTACGGACCCCACGTCAGGGATGAGTTTGAGGGGGCCGCCCCGCTTGTGGCCAGCCCCAGGTCCAGCATTTGCAGCCAGGATGGAAGCGCCAGAGCTCCGGTATGTGTGCTCAGTCCCCGCTCCAGCATCTCCAGCCACAGTTCAAGAAGCTCCCGCAGCTCCAGGGGTTCCATGAGCACCTACCCGGACCTGCAGCTGCCCTCCCCCAGAGCCTCCATGCTGGGGGGACACGACGACTCGCTCCTGCATGAGCTGGGGGACCCCAACGGGATGCACCCGCGTCTTCATGTCCAGGAGCACCCCTTGTCCCTAGAAGTGACCTCCAAAACACCCACTGTGGGCCAGAGGTTCAAGGTGCCTTATCAGGTGACCCCGAGCCGGGAGAGCGGGCCCAGTCAGGCGGAGAGGCGACTCGAGGCGCTCACCTTGGAGCTGGAGAAAGAGTTGGAGATGCACATGAAGAAGGAGTACTTTGGTAGGTGCTTGCTTGTATGTTGTGCTTGCTTGGGTTTGGGGAACTTGGCCACATATGCTCAAGTTGTTGTTTCTGACAATGTTGAAGTTTGGACTTTGGATTCCACTGTCAAAAGTTCGGAACGGTGGCTAGACACAAAGCAGTCAGTCTGTTGATAGGTGTTCAGATCGGTTGTTCTTACCAAAATGTGTGTTTGGTTCACAAAAAGCTTTTTGTCTTTGATGTGGAGAAAAAGCATCTTGCATCAGAATCATTGAAGATTGAAACATTCCATATTTATGAAAAAATAAATGTTAGGTTCACTGGAGCCTAGACTTTCTTGACTGAAAAAGGTACATTACGTTCATTAGACAGCCTGAATCGTCATCATTTTTACAAACTGTCTTACGTCAGGTTAATTGCTAAATTGCTCTAGATGTTCCCGAAAGTACAATAGTTTGGTTCATTTTGTTCAGTACAAAACATGGATGTTAAATCCATCTAAGAGTAACAGTCTAATCTCAATACAAAACCACATTATATATTTGAAATCAAGTTTTAAGTTTGGCTCTTTGAAGACTGTAAAATAGTTTTTTACTTTGTGTCAGTTCAAAAAAAAAAGGTTTATCGAAGAGTCTATTGTCAATGTTGTCTTGGTAGAAGATCCTAAGACATCTTTGATGTTATCAAAAATGTATGTTAAGTTCTTTGAAAATGCATTAGGCACTAAATGGTCTTTGATTACAAAAATGTACATTTGTATACAATCTGTAAATTCTATTTAAGAACATTTATGTTAAGGTCTTTAAAGCCCTTGACCGGTCTTTGATATGACCAAAAATGTACATAATGTAGTTTTGGTGTAAACACACACACACATGCACACACGCACAAATCGTCAATAGTAGCGTCAATGAAAACCTGAACTAGTTGTTCAGGTGCATTATTTCTTCAATTAACTAAATTGTTCTCGCAAGAAAAGGTAAGGTGAATGGAATGGAAACAAGACCAATAGAGAGGGATCTGTTTCCTTACTGACAGTGGAGAAACTGCTGCGCTTTTTTTTTTCTTTCTTTCTTTTTCAAAGGGTGCGCGGTGCAGAAGTCGTGGCCATAGTAGTAGTCGTCTTGTTTGTTGTGGTGGTAACTGTAAATCAACAGTTTGTGCAATACAGGCCTGCAATTGAAGCACCCCCACCCCCTCCCCTCACCACCACCACCACCAAAACCTCCTTGCTTCATTATCTAGCTAGTTGGGAGTCTGGCACGACCAGAGCCTTGGCACACGCGCAGCATCGATGGCGGTCCAGACAACGGTGAGGGGAGTCAGAGTGGTTTAGTCCAATCTGATCACCTGCCCTGACCGAACACTATGTCAAAGATAACACAGCTCACTTTTGATTAACCTTGTCAGAGGTATTCATTGAACAATATGTCCACGGAACTTGGAGCTTGTTCTGTACTTGAGTGCAAAGGTGCAGGAATGCAGTTTATTTTTTACCATGTCTCCCTCCCCCTGGAGTTGAATGCTCAACATCCTGTGCTTGCCACACAGAGGCCTTGCAAAATGGGCACACAAGGGATTTGGCATCCTGTTTTGTTTTTTTTTTTTTTTAATGTTACACGCCCGGACATCCTCGCTGTCTTGTTAAACACTAACCAACATGTTTGTCCTTGCGACCTGTGGGTATTTTTACTGTGATTCACACACACAATATGTCCACGGAACTTGGAGCTTGTTCTGTACTTGAGTGCAAAGGTGCAGGAATGCAGTTTATTTTTTACCATGTCTCCCTCCCCCTGGAGTTGAATGCTCAACATCCTGTGCTTGCCACACAGAGGCCTTGCAAAATGGGCACACAAGGGATTTGGCATCCTGTTTTGTTTTTTTTTTTTTTTTAATGTTACACGCCCGGACATCCTCGCTGTCTTGTTAAACACTAACCAACATGTTTGTCCTTGCGACCTGTGGGTATTTTTACTGTGATTCACACACAGCAGATCCAGGAATGAATTAAAAGAAAACACCTTTTGGCACAAGGTTAAAGCTCCATAAAAATCTGTGTGATTATAGAAAGGATTTTTGCGACGAAGTTGATACAATGTAAACCATCGGAAATACAGAGAAGATAACACTTTGATAACCAGAGCGAAATTTTTGGCATTACAGCAGCATTATCGGGTAAAGCAGCACGCAGATAAAAAATGAAAATATACAAATCAACACGGTTCAAATGGAAACGAATCAATGTTTCAATGATTCATTTCATTTTTAGCGTCTTAAAAATGTGTGTTTGTGCCGTCAAATGGCTTTATCGAGTTAAATGGATAAAACTCAAAAGTTTGGGGTCAAAAGCAAGAATGTGTTAATTTCATCATATTTATTCATGTAATTTGTACTGGGGCAGTTGGGCCGGTGTCTGTAGTGGACAGATACAATGCCCTATTGGCCCCGGGCCATCAGGCCACCATCAATGTTGAACCCAATAAACAAATAGAATAAAAATGTTTCGTAAGACGCAGAAACTACTGTGCTAATTTAAGATCAGTGGCTCGTTCCCTCTGAGAACATCCTATTTGAAGCCTCACAATTTCGAGACGTAACGGAGATCAGTTGTTAGGTTTCATCATAGTGTCAAAATGTAAGCAGCATGATGAAGAGGACCCTTTGAATACCAATTGTAATAGAACCAGGACAGTTGAAATTTGAATTTCACCGCAGGCTGTAAACTGGCATATATTGCATCCAGTCTAGGATACTGGATGTTGGAAGATTATCAGAAGTAGTTTCTCCGTGGTACTGTTTTTTGTTTGGTTAAACTTCCCTATATAACCAGCAAACACTGGCAAACTGTTAGCAGTGTGTGAGAAAACGAGGAAGGTGCGCTCTGTACAAAGGGAGGAAGTAATCAGCAAAGAAAAATGAGTGACTACGACGTGAACGACAATAGCTTTTATGATCTAGTGTAAGCAAAGTGTATCAGTGTTCCTCCTTTTTAAATATACATAGAGTGGCCTTGTGTTTCCTTTGATGCGCTCATGAAGATTTCAGTTAATTGCTGGCTTACTGCATTAGTTTAACACCGTCAGCGAGAATGAGCTTTTTCAGCTTGTAAGCAGCTCGATTTTCATGTAGCTTTGGTAAGGCACCGTATTTATGTTATTAAATTTATGTCACAACATACATGACGGACATATATTTTTCGCGAAGACGTCAGACTCAAAGTGCAGAGGTCGTGGGTTCGAATCAAGGCTGCACCAGCCTTCCTGTGTGAAGATTTCCTCCCACGTTCCCCCCCCAAAAAACATGCAAGTTAGGTTGATTGAAGACTTTAAATCACAAGTTTCAAACTTAGGTCCTCGAGGGATCGTTACCAGGCTCCTGTAGAGCTTGCCCATGAGCTGATCATTTTCATCAGTTGTGTTGGAGGAGGGAAACCTCTAAAACATGCAGGATAACAGCCCTCGAGGAATTTGAGACCTGTCCTCTAAATTAACTGTAGGCGTGAATGGTTGTTTGTCAATTTGTGCCCTTCAAGTTGCTGGTGACTAGTTCCGGGTGTCCCCCACCTCTCTCCCAAAGACAGGGAGTGTACTGTAGACTCCAGCACGCAAATATAAAACACCAATCAAGCCTGTCAGAATGTAGCAAGAGGGCCACTTTTTCCTTGCCTTGAGAGGTTCAAACCATTCTCTGCATTTTTGCTATCCTGCAGTATTTCAGAGATAATTCGCTGATTGTATTTTTTTTTTCTTGCATGGGGAGGGAGGGGTGGCAGCCAATCGAGCTCACGTTCTGTCGACACCGTGACCCCGGACTGACCTCAACCAGGCTTTGACCCCGCACTCCTTGAGGAATGTGACCTCAGGCTAGGTTGTCCTGTGGATCTACTGCTGCCTCAAAATACTTTTTTTTTTTTTTTTTTATAATATAAATTACAAGTTCAATGTGCTCTGTAGTTATTGTTAGTCTTCTTCACCTGTACTGACCATGTCTATATTGACTACACCAGTCGATCCAGAAACTAGGTCTGGTGTGTGCCGTATGTAGAATGGTCAAATGCTTAAAATAAGATCATGTATTTTGGCAATGACAATTTAAAATTGGAAGAAAAAAAAACTCCATGATATTGGAAAAAGCATAATATACAACTTTTGGGGACGTGAACACGAACTGCAAAATAACGGGGAACACCGTACGGCATTGATGTACATTTTCACAGGGCTCACATGTGCACACTTGTCATTAAATCAACCCGTCTGTGTTCCTTTTCTTCAGGTATCTGCATTAAATGCGGCAAAGGTGTGTACGGCGCCAGCCAAGCCTGCCAGGCGATGGGGAATCTTTATCATACCAACTGCTTCACCTGCTGCTCATGTGGTGAGTGGAAAAACAATATCGTACAATAATACTAATAAAGTGCGGTGCAAGGTACTAAATTGACCGGCTGCAATGGTGACCAAACACGTCTACATGTGCGGTTGCCATAGTAACTGATGGATCATGCTTCAATGCACTCGTCCTGATACATATTTCAAATGGCAGTGTGTGTGAAGTCTCTTCATGTTCACACTTAGACGCAGAGCAGAATCATTGCTCAGGATACTTCACAGAAGCTACGAATATCATTTAGTGTTTATGAACGTATAGAATCGCTTTTTTTTCTTTAAATTGGTCTCATCCCCAAAATCCCCATTTCCAAATCATGGGTGCGTTTGGAAATCCGCTGTGAGCGCCCAGTGCTCGATTCCGACCGTTCAGAAAGTCAGAGCTTGGTTCAAATGTGTCATTTGGTTCTTTAGAGTGCTCCAAAAAAAAAAAAAAAGTGCCAGAGACTAATGCCACATAGTATGAGGAAACAGTCAAGCACAAGGCGCTGATTGCTTTATAACATATGCTGCATTCGTAAATTATTGGAACGGGAGCGCGTTCTGTCTCTTCAAACGCACACACACACACACACACACACACACACACACACACACACACACACACACACACACACACACGCACACACGCACACCAAGTGCACTTCGTGTTGATGGCAGTGAATAAGTTCTGGTTGCATTTGCGGAAACATTTTTCTTTTTAGTTTAAAATGACTTACCTTTTAACAAGAATCCCCTGTTGTAGTGTGGCCAAAGGTAGAAGAATCCTGGTCGATTATTGCGCCTTTTGCGGCTCTAAATAGTGAATTGTTGTTGTGAATGGACAACGCGCACCAGTAAAGAACAGAGCAGGCTGGAGCCAAAACTTTGCCTCCTCCCCATTTGAAGTCTCGCAAGATTGACTAAAATCTTGCCCGACCAAGTTTTGTTCGGCTTCAGAGCCGTGTCTTTCTGATAATTCGTAATTCAGCGGGGGTTCACTGTATTGAAATAAATAAGCAGCCTAGACAGATGTGTGTGTGTGTGTGTGTGTGTGTGTTGTGTGTGTGTGTGTGTGTGTGTGTGTGTGTGTGTGTGTGTGTGTGTGTGTGTGTGTGTGTGTGTCTCTTTAAAAATAAATAAATAAATGAAAATACTGTATATAGAGAGAGAGAGATACCAAAATTCAGTTTCTCACTAAGATCTGCTGAAGCTTTCTGCACGTGATATGACTCAGCGACCCGTAGATGATTAAAATCAACTCATTGTCAATTTTATTAAAGTCTGCTAGCAGCTTGTCACTCATTTTCAAAGCAACTTGGAAAATGCCAACTCACTCTTTGTTCCGCCCCTGAAAATTAATTAGCGTTACCCTCCGGCTGGCTGCTTTAGAAATTCCTCCGGTTTCTGAAATTCCGCTGACATTATTTGTCTTTGGGGCCTGTAATTAAATCCTCAATTCAGTTCAAGTACAGTGCGCAGAGTGTGTGTTTGTGCGGTATAGAGGTTCCTGTCACCCGACTCCAGCACCCCCCCTTTCACCCTTCCCGTTTCCAGGGGAAACCAGGGGAAGATGTCGGGAGAAAGCCTTTTAGCCAGGTTGCTCCCATTCATATGTACGCCGCACACGGATACTGATCCGCCTCTGGAAGCGCGGCCCTATAAATTTACACGAAACCAAAGCCGCATACTTTCCTGTTTATTGTGTGAGGAAGAGTGTCCGGTTGCTGGGATTGTGGGATTTTTGGACCGTGTCGCATCCGACGTGAGAAATATGGTTGCATCTATTGGGGGAAATCACATCTCCCATTAGCAAATGCTGCTTGTTTGAAGCTTGGCAGGCCGCCCTTTCTCTCCACAGATGGTTTATGGCTCATGTAAACTCTTCTGATGTATCATTTGACCTCAAGTTCAATGGGAATGTTTTCGTTTCAGCAGCAGCCTTGTCATAACACACTTTAGCGATAAATCAGGAGCTTCGTCCGTGTGACTGTATTCATTTTTGTTGTTGTTTTGTTTTGTTTTTGGCCTTTCTTTTTATTTTTGTTGTTGCCCAGACAGCTTGGGCTTTGTTTAACCATGCATAATTGAACCCTCCTCTTGGCTCACTCCCATGGTTGCACCCTTTTTTCATGAAATGGCCAAGAATGCAAAAAAAAAAAAAAAAAAAAAACTCGCCTCCTCCACTGGAGCCAACCTTTCCCGGAGGACCTCAATCAGACGATCAGGGAGCGTACCAAGCTCTGGCATGTGCTCTCACAGGCAAAAAAAGAAGGGGGGGGGGTGTTAAATTTGCCACAATGCGAATGGAAAAGCTGTTGTAGGGTTGAATAAAACGCAGGTACTTTATCTTGTTTACATCAGACCATCTCTCAACCATTCGGTGTTTGTGAGGGTATACGTAATATTCTTTCATGCCTGTGAGTTCACTTGGATGCCCAAAAGATGGCTAAATTAATGCAAAAAAAAAATTCCATGTGACAGGAAAAAAAATTTTTGGGGGGTGGGTGCTGGATCGCATCAATGGAATTTCAATACCTTTTTAATGGGATAAATGGATTTGACATACAAGTAATTTGAGTAATGGGATACTCAGATCAAATTAAACTCCTGAATCCAGGTGCCACTCTCTCTATCAGGTTGGAATTTGGTAGTAATTAGGTGAGTTTTGCTCCGGGGAACAGCTCAGGTACAATCATGAAAATGGCCAACGGTGACTACCTCAGTCTATTTTTTTTTGTGTGTCCTGTCATGATGAACGTGGCGGCAGTAAATTCTTTTGAACAAGACTAAGAGTGCGCGCTCAGCAAAAAGTGAACCAACAATTTGTTCGGTCAAGGTCAAGGTCTTGTCCACAGTTTATCTTTGGCCTTCTATCCTGCGACCAAGCAAGAGTTAAATTTAACACACTTGAGGATTATTATTTTCCACGGGACTTCTCCGCATGGCCCCGGGTGAGCAGACTGTCAGTCACTCATACGATGACTCAGTCCTAATTATAATCAACAAAGTGGCCTCAGAAAAGTAGAAAAAAGCCCAACAGTTGTACCTGCCAGACGGCGGCAAAACAGGAAACTGGGAAAGAAGGACACATTCCGTTCTGTATGCTTTTGTTCCTGCTGTAGTCGTGCATATCATTAGAAGTTCGAGATAACGTAATCAAGTGTGTGATCTATGCCGATCTCCTCTTTACATGTGCCACGGCATTTAATCCAATCAGCAGTTTTACAGACTTGTGTTATGTGCAGAACTTTGTAAATGACATCGGATTTTTCAAGAATTTTTTGGGGGGGTAGTAGACTTATTCAAATTAGTTCAGTATTTCGTGTTTTCCTACCGTGTCAGAATATGTTCACGTTTAGCTCTTTGAGAGTTTGTACTTATAAAAAGAAGCCCGTCTGTCGCAGAAGAGTTCTGTGTGCTCTGTTTGGAAGCCGCCATATTTCCAAGTGGCTGTCAAGGCATAGCAGAGAAAAAGCAGTCCGACGACATTCCAATTCACCGTTTATATGACAAAAAGATTACGTTTGGATTGGTTTGTCAAAACGATTTTTCTACCCCCTGGTGTGAAGTCAGATTAAATTCCAGTCAAACGACATCTCTTTATTTGGCATGAGGTGTTCATATGGGATATTTTTTTTAATACGTTTTGGGGCTTTTAACCTGATGCTCATCTGAACGCTTCATATAAACCAGGTTATGGTTGTCTAACACTGCCTGCCAGGAATAGATATGGTTGGGAATGCTGATAACGCCATATCATCATTAAAACTATGAAAACATTTTGGGTCATTTCTGAAGCCGACCCTCACATTCTTCACGCAACATAAGTGATCATCCAGTGTTTGAAGAACCCACCGCCTTTGGCGGTCAGGAGGGATGAAATAGAACTGCGCATGTCACCACATGTTCACGTTGATCCGATTGTCCGGAAGCGCTGCTCTCGTCTTTGCCCCCCTCCCAGAAATTTATCAGTTTCAGCTCGCTTATCCCTTGATTGGAACGTTGGATAAGACATGGCTGGAATGTTGTTTGGTTTTGACATTTCCCCTGAAGGGTGTGGCAACAGTTGGTGGTCAGAACTCTGGGAGGGCATCACTCAGGGTGTAAAGTACAGTCTGCCGAGGAAGCGAAGTTAAAGTGTTAATGGATGACTTTTCGTCAAAATGGCTCAGACATGCCAAGGTACAAATTGTTCAAATGAACAATGAAACACAATCAGACAATTGTTATTTCTTTTGTATCTTTTTAAAAGTGACCGCCAAATTCTGTGCGTCATTCGGGTCTAATTCTACAGCACAGGTGTCAAAGTCAAGGCCCGGGGGCCAGATCCGGCCCTCCCACGTCATTTTAAGTGGCCCGCAGGAGCAAATCATGTGTGTCAACTTTCATGATTCTTGCTGAAATCTGTACCAAATTGTCATGGGTAATAAATAACGTTGAGAATTTGCAACGGCCCTTCGAGGGAAGCCGTAACTCCGAAGTGGCCCGCAACAAAAAATGAGTTTGACACCCCTGTTCTACAGTATTAAATGTACTGGCTACACTTCCTTAATGCAATTAATTAGTCCTCCGTTCCGATGGCAGCGATTGAATACGCGCACAAGTCAAAATATAAATGTGCTGCAGTCGATCACTAACCGAAGCCAGCGCAGTAGTTAGGTCACGATAACGGTAAATATTTGTATAAAAAAAAAACACATCTAGGCCATAAATATGTAACTATCAAGTGGGAAAACATGTAGAAACAAGTACAGCGGTAATTGAGCATGCCTTGGAGGGCCGACATATTCTTACGGAGCTGCACAAACTACTTCACTGTTGTGCACTGCTTGTAACCTCGAAACCTCGAGCATCGGGTTCGTTACAACTTTTCTTTTTGACTGATACCAGTACGCTGATGTCGTAGTGGTACACTCGCCTTACTTGTGTGCAGGCAGCGTGGGATCGGTTCCCGCTCTGTGACGGTGTGTATGTGTGTGCGATTGGCTGTTTGTCTCAGTGAGTGCCCCGAGACTGGCTGGCGACCAGTTCACGGTGTAGTCCGCCTTCCGCCCATAATCAGCTGGGGTAGGCACCGGGCCATCCTGCAAGGGATAAATGATGTTGAAAAAGACACATGATGCGACCGGTTTTCACTCTTGGAGTATTCAGTGATTTCGAATATCGATACCTCTAGTAATTTCGATTTAGATTTCATTTAACACAATGGGGAAAAAATTGTGAAAAGACCTTTTGTGCTGATACAAATGATGAGTTGCTGATGTGTCAATCTCCAGGAGGATATGCCAACTACTGCCAAGGAGAATTTACTCATCAAATTGATTTATTTATTTCGCCTTAGTGAGCAGTGTCTGGTATCGGCAGGCTGTACGAGTACCTGATATCTTAAAAAATAAAATAAGAAGAAAACACACGCTGGTATGGACCCGATAGTGATACCTGGTGTCTGTACTCTCTCACCCCTACTGATTCCATAGTCTTTGAAAGCTTCAGACAGCTATAAACGCACCCTCTGCCCCCTGGAAATGGTCATCAAACTTTGATGCGATGCTCAGCCCAGCCCACATAAGACGATGTTGGCAAAAATGCCCACTAGGCCTCGCTTTGCGCACCCCAGCCTTAGTGGTTCCACTTTATTTAACACTTTGGTTGTCCCAAAACTGCCGGATTGCAGAAAATGCAGCTGGTTCTTTGCGCCTCTGCCGGGTTTGTCTCCTGACAAAAGGCTGGAGGAGAGCTAGTGGGCATGGAGGGGACCCCCCCCCACCCCCCTCACTTCCCACCTCACCTTCCCCCACCCTCGTTCGGGGGCGGGTTTGAATGGGTCCAGCTAGTGACCTCAGGCAGAAGGAATGTCCCCGTTTGCTCAGTCGGCCCGCGTCAACGCCGGGGCCCTTTTGTGTCCACCTCCCAGACTCCCAGAAACCTTGCAACACCACGCCAAACCCCCACACCCCCTTCCCTATAATCTCACTCTTCCTGCAAGGTTAGGCCTTTTGAGGACGCGAGGGTGGCTTCCTCCCTCTGCGCTGGCTAGAAATGCTAATTGCTCCTCAGTCTGCCTCGTCTTAAAAGTCTCACCTATTGTGTGTGCAGCATTCCTGGGCTCCTCGGCCCATTTGTGTGGGTGTTAACGTATGACCGTCACCCGGCGGCGCGGTGACGTTTGAAATATAGCGATTGCATAAATTTCACTGTTAAATGAGAGGACCTTTTTAGCCATTAAATCAACGGTGGCCCGGGACAACAATTAAATCTCGACTAACGCTGCAGATTTACGATCCTCAACACTGCCCATTCATCCCCGCCCCCCACCGCCAGGCTCGAGTGAAGTCATCACGCTGCCGCAGAGATGCGGCGAGGGTGTTAAATGAATTTGAAAAGGGGGGCATGCCCTGAAAGATGCAGGAGGGGCGGCATGGGCACAAGAAGTCTGTTGCAGATTTTCCCTTTGAGATCGGACTCAGGTCTCATGAATGAAGACTTGGCCGTGGGAATTTAGCTCAACCTCAGAGTACGACATGAATTTTAATAATTTACTCATATTTATGACCAATGATAAAATAATATAGTTCTACGAAGTGGTTCCCCTAGGTCAGGCTGCCCAACTTTTTTTTTCACCCAAAATCTACTTTTCAAGCAGTCATGGTCCCGAGATTGAACAATTCAATCAGCATGATGACAAGCAATTGCCAAAACTGACCCTAACAAAAATGAAACAAAAAAGTAAACCGGATACAAGACTGGCAGATCTCTGAGTTTGAAAAAAGGAAATCATTGCCTACCTTAGTGGGAGACCTTAGGAGGGACGCACATTTGTCGTGCGGGAAGCATTTTTGTAGGAACATCCTAATAGCATCTCCCGTGTATCTTTTTAAAATGCCTCTCCAGATTTCCTTTCTTTGCCCGTGCCGTCGTTGCATTACCGTCAACAAATAAGTTTTGAATGAGAAAATAACTTAATCGCTTGTAAGAGGTTGTCAAAGTATGAGCCCTAAAATTCACCCAAAATGGCTGCTTCAAATCAAAATAGCCAACTTCCAGCTCAAAGTCAGACTTGGGTCCTTTAAACTTTTTCATGCACTCCGTTAAAATTGACATGCAGCCCAAATTTCGTGTCGATCTGTGTAACTGGTCCCGGGGACTGATTTCTTTTCTTACTTTCCATTGGCCTTCATAGGAGCCATTTTCAATAGTCATCAAATTATGACAACCATATTTGATGGTCGAAGCTAAAAGCATCATAATTTAGTGTAGCTCACCTGGATACCTGCTTTCAATTGGGGCTTCTTTGGTCGAATTCCCTTGTAAGAATTTGTCAAAATACGAGTCCCTTTAAATCTGCTGAAACAGCTTCCTTAAACCAAAATGGCCGTGGTTCAGTATTACAGCCCACAAGAACCAAAATGGAAACCCAGAATCTCTTGTCAGGCTAACCGCAACGTTGCCATGGTGCAACCAAAAACGCATTTCAAGCACAAATGCTCATGATGTAAATGGCTTTTCGGGGGGGGTGGGGTCACACAAAACTTTGAAAATGGCCTCAAAGCCTCCCAACATCCTTCGTGTGTCAACGATGGACTTCCTGTCTCCGTTTGGCTATTCTCGGCGTGTTTGTGAGCGGCTCGCACAATGCACGGAAGAGGAGGCGGATTGGGTGTGTTTTGGGCGGGCGGGACGACAGTGGGGGGATGTCGAGCAGTCTGCTGTATTGATCGTGAATGGATTCCTATTGAGATCAGCGGTCAGAGTAATTAAGTTGAGGCACAATGTGGCCTGCTTTGGGCCAGACCATCTGCTCTGCACCAGACCTGCTGCTGTCTGCTTGAGCCACTTTAAGGCCACTGTTTAAAATAGACGCACTTGCATATGTGCCTAAAATATGCGTGTGTAAAAAAAAAAAAAAAAAAAGTTTTCGTGTGAAGTAACTCAGTAAAATGTGTTCAATTTAAAGAGGGCGGGGGGGGGGGACGGAAAATTGCCAAAGAAAACGCAAAAACATATCCAGAGTTCATCCTCTATTGGTCACTTAATCAAGGTCTCACACTCATGTTGTTCATGCGTTGTATTTCTTTTTTTTTCTTCTTAGGGAGGAGGTTGCGAGGGAAAGCCTTCTATAATGTGAACGGGAAGGTCTACTGTGAGGAAGACTTTTTGGTAAGTCACTTGTACAAAGTCAACCCGGTAATGTTCAATATTTAGATGTAGAGTAATAACAGGAAACCTCTTCGCGTTGCTTGTAAAAGCTGGCATTTCACCGTCTCTTTATTTTTCATAGTTTTATCATTTGAAAAAGAAATCAGCAAATGTCCTTGATCCCCTCGAGACACTCAAACCCAGATATGGACACTGCAATTAGAGTTTGGGAACACCCATCCAATTCGCGCTGATTTTCCTGAAATTAACCTCCCTTGAGGAGGTTAATTAGCTTGCCCCCCTTGTGGAGGTTGATGACAGATGGTCCATCCAGAGTGTGGAGATGCACACATTTCCTCGATTAAATGTTTTACGAAGGCTGCGAACGTCTTTATCACAGTAATGGGCTACATAGGGCCCCTCCAGATCATTGGAGCCTCGCCCACGGTGTGACAAGAAGTTATACCACCCCCATCTCCACCCCCCAAAAAAGCCAAAATGATGACACTAAGTCTTGCCTCTGATTTCTTACCACAGTACTCAGGTTTCCAGCAGACGGCCGAGAAGTGCTTTGTGTGTGGCCACCTCATCATGGAGATGGTAAGCTAACCAACGTTAGCAATGACGCCAGTACAGTGGATTCGGGATGAAACCATTTTACGGTTCACTGATGACCCTGATAAGATTTTCAACTGTTTGTATTACTGTTTGAAGTTCTATTGGGAATACCAGATTTAGTAGAGTATATTTTGTCTGGAGGCCGCCCGGTGGTCCAGTGGTTAGCGCTTTGACCTCACAGTGCAGAGGTACAATTCCAGGTTCAATTCCAGCTCCGGCCTCCCTGTGTGGAGTTTGCATGTTCTCCCCGGGCCTGCGTGGGTTTTATCTGGGTCCTCCGGTTTCCTCCCACATTCTAAAAACATGCATGGCAGGCTGATTGAACACTCTAAATTGTCCCTAGGTGTGAGTGCGAGCGCGGATGGTTGTTCGTCTCTGTGTGCCCTGCGATTGACTGGCAACCGGTTCAGGGTGTCCCCCGCCGACTGCCCGAAGACGGCTGGGATAGGCTCCAGCACCCCCCGTGACCCTTGTGAGGATTAAGCGGATCAGAAAATGAATGAATTAATATTTTGTCTGATCCCGTGAAGATAAAACAAGAGCTGCACTCGGCTATGTGTGCCCACCACGACGTATATCACTGTTGTCTTTGTCATCAGTAAATAAGCCAAGTACATTTTATGGGGTCTTACGTGCTTTAAAATTAGCATTTCTTTTCGCAATACTGTGACAATACCTCACGCCATGTTCGTTTTGGTCACGGTAATTGTGATAGGAAATTCTTAGATCTTTTCTTATTTACAGTATGGTCAGACACCATCCAATTTTTCCAACATTTTTGAGGTTCCGCTGTGGTTGTTGTTGGGATCGTCACCCACAGTCCAGCCGCATGCCCTTTATCCCTCCTCGATTTCCATGGCTTCAGTCCCACTTCTCGTGTGCTTTCCTATGTGGTGATGAAGATCCTCCAGGCGCTGGGCAAGTCCTACCATCCAGGCTGCTTCCGCTGTGTGGTGTGTAAAGAAGGTCTGGACGGGGTGCCCTTCACTGTAGATGTGGAGAACAATATCTACTGTGTCAAAGACTACCACACGTAAGAATTGCTCTCTGCTCTCTACTGACGCTGCCTGGAAAAAGGTGGCATTTTTCTCTCTTCTCGCCATAGTTTGAACGGCACCGAGGTTTGCGTTTGACTGCGTCAACTTGTAGTCATATTTATTCAGCAATTGCAGCAAAATGCTTTTAGTCTGATGATTTTATCGATCCGTATGTTGTTGTTTTTTTTAAATAATAACAATGTTGCAGGGTTATAATAGTGATTTTTGTTCATTATAGATTTAATTTCGATTTCAGTTATTTTTAATGAGTTATTAGAACCAGTTTGGTAGTTTTAATTGTTTCAAAAATACTTATATATATATATATATATATATATATATATATATACATACATATATACATATATAAATATATGGAATGCTTGTCGAGTGCTAGATGAAAAAAAAAGGTCACTAAGTATGATGTAATAAAGTGATAAATGAAAACGAAAACAAACAAAAAAAAGGGCCTTTTGGCAAAAATGATGGTTATTTTTATCAATGTAAAATGTACCGTACTGTGAATTAGTTTTCATTTTTTTAAGAAGCATTTTCAATGTACTTTATTTTGTCAACTTCAATGTTTTGTTCAAGTTTAGTTTATTTCATTCGTTTTTGTTAACTTGAATAACCGGACAATGTTGCTCAGTGGTCCTTTTCCATTGCAGGGTTTTTGCTCCCAAGTGTTCCTCCTGCAACCAGCCCATTCTCCCAGCTCAGGTACCCACAATATAAATAGTCTTTACATGTGCAACAGACTCGAGTGCTAACATTGTGGTCATTTTAACATTGAAAACTGCCTGGGTTTTTCCCATCAGGGCTCCGAGGAGACCATTCGGGTGGTCTCGATGGACAAGGACTACCATGTGGAATGTTACCACTGTGAGGTGAGGTCTCAAATGGGCTCAATGGTTCCTTCTTGACACCCAATTTTGAACAATAGTGCATTTTATTGACGATGCGAACAAGGAGCCAACTTTATGTGGGAGACATTTATTTTGAATAATGTACATGGTGACTAATTGTGGTTATTAGAGGCAAGGCCACAATTTAAGGAAAAACGTGGGAATGGAAGAAGATATTGCCCTTGTGGCCCGATTCACTCAGCAACATATAATCTGGTAGGCATGTCTATCATGAGCAGAACCACAAAAAAGACACACGAAGCCTCCAGATTAGTTTGGATCTGCTATTCCAGGTTCCTTTTGACGGTGGCCAAAGGCCCTTTTAAGGGTAACCGCTACAAGTGGGGTTATTCTATTGATCTGTAACTGGTTGGTTGTTGTTTCCACCAGGACTGTGGCCTCCAGCTAAATGATGAGGAGGGTCACCGCTGTTACCCTCTAGACGGCCACCTACTCTGCCACGGCTGCCACATCCGTCGACTGCAGTCTGAGGTTCCGGGGCACCCGCCCCCTAGCTACCCGCTTCACGTCACTGAGCTGTGAAGGGGAAGGGGAGAAAAAGGGGGCCTTGCAAACCCCCTCCCCCATGTACCTCCCCACGTGGGCCGAGATGCCAACCTGCCCCACCTATGCAGGATACACAGTTGGGGTGATGTGTCCTTGTGTAGTGCCCGGGTAGTGGATTCGCCACCGCTGGCTGGACCAGTCAGCCCTTGTGTGGCCATGTCGTGCCTGTCTCCCAGCGACCTGCTTTGAGCTGGGAAGGGGAGGGTGGGAGGCAAAGCCAACCCCCACCTGTCACCTGTCCCACCTTCTCAGCATCCATCTTGAGTGTCTTCCTCTTTTTCTGCCCTTGATGACCCACTCTTATTCTTATGACCCCCTCCTGGCTGGACCGCTAAGATTCTCTCGGGTATCGCCCGTCACCTTAGTATGAGATGGGGAGATCTTACCCACCTACTGGATAAAGCTTCCATAGCGTGATGGACTTACTTTGCTGCTCAACCCCCCTCCCAATGGTGTCCCCCAACCCTTTCTTTCGAATAAATAACTGTCGCCCAGAGGGGCCATCGCTGGCCGGAGGGGAATATCCCAATGCGGCTGTGTTGTGCCTTTAGAGAGGGGTGTCCGTGTGGCTGCTAACACTGAGCTAGTGCCCACCACCCCAACTTCGCCCGTGGCAACCCTTTCCGTTTACACTGACATTCCGCGTAGACATCTTTAGATAAGACCTCCAGAGATTCACTGTTTTAATGCGGAAAGAGGAAAATGCTGGACACACATAGATAGATAGATATACACACACACACACACACACACACACACACACACACACACACACACACACACACACACATATATAGAGAGGGTGTAAATTGTTGCTGTCCTTGTGTCATTTCAGCGCAAGACTGAAAGATGTGGTTTGTCAACGTCTTTGAAAACTCGGAGCTGCTGGTCCCGCCCGATTTTTTCCAAAGGAGTCGTTTCCGCCACTTCCGTTGGCTGGCGCTAACGAGTGTCAAGTTGTCTGTTTTGATTGGCACTTTTCCCAACCTTGCTGTTTTTTTGGCCGAGTTGGTGCACCGGTGGCAGGACCACCTTGATCTGCACCTGGCTGTGATTGTGGGGGCAGCGCAGCAGCACCCTAAAAAAAAAACACCAATGTCCGTTTTTCACCAAGACCTCCGCCAAGGCTTGTAATGCAATTGGAAATAAAAAGCACAATTCTGAGATTTGACCAGAATGTTGAGTTCACATTGCAGCCAAACTGGGTTTGACATCATAGTACCTGTGAAGCCATAAACAAATCAGATTGGACAGATACTGTAGATACCCACTGATGTGGCATGCTTTGGATCTGAGCTTCGGAACGTGTCATCATTCATGAAAGGGGGTAAAAAAAAATGTAAAGACAGGACTTTGAAGATAGCTTCCTTGGCGGAGGCAACAGAAATCCATTCCCATGTCATTTGGCACTGTTGACTAAAACCCACACAAAATGGGGACATTCTGTACTGTACACGCTTGTCCATGAGCTCTTTGGCTCTGATTGGCCAAAGTTCACCTTGGCTCCGCCTCTCAGGTGCAGGATGGTGGAGACAGACACCATCTTGTTCCCGCTCAATACTACTGAGTAGAATGTGTCCATGAACAACACACTGACCACAACTAACTTATCATGACGCGAATGTAACGCAAATGATTGTTTCTACCCGACATTCCCAGCATCGCCTTACGTTCATTCACCTTTATTATTATTATAGTTATTATTATTATTATAATGATGATTGTTATGTTTTCAAACAAAATACTAGCACACGCCTAGCATCCCTTGTACATAAAGAGTCTAGTTTTGTATTTTTGTTCTCTCGGAAAGAGAGGAGAGGACGGACGGCTCCTCCTCCGACTGGTTAGTTGCCACAAAGCACATGTCACATGATCTTTTTTTTTTTTTATCTCAATGATGATGATTATTATTATTACCTAGATGGTTCATACGAAAAAAAAAGACTAGAGCTATTTATCTAAACATGGAGAGAGACAAATTATTTAATGTATTAAAAAGAAGTCAGGATGTATCGTTTTAACTGTAGAGGACATAATCTGCTATTCAATAAAGTGGTTTTGTAGCTAACTGCAACATTCAGACTCTTGTTGTTGAGATGGTTGAAATCCGGAGGGTTCTTGTTCTGGTGGATGAATTGTGACGCAAAGTTTGAAGACCGAAGTGGTCATGAACTAAAGTCGCACAGATGTCTCCACCATGACACCACATTGACAAAAGTTGACAAAATTAAAAAACAATTTACAAAATAGAGCAAATGTAGCAAACATCAAAAGGAAAGAACAGCAAAAAAATGATGGGAGTAACAAATGAATGGAGCTGGTTGCAGCTGTTCACTCAAAACACAAGGCAAAGAAAAAGCAAAGCAAGACAGAAAGGTTTGTGTAACGTGGACACATTTTCTCTTTGTACGTTGCCCCACAAGGGAACGTTCAACATCAGCACAACAACACACCCCCTTCGTCTCGCTCTCTCATTTCAGCTCCACAAGGTGCGCCTGTGTGTGTGTGTGTGTGTGTGTGTGTGTGTGTGTGTGTGTGTGTGTGTGTGTGTGTGTGTGTGTGAGCCAGCATAGTGCATTGCAGTGTGCCCTCTACTTGGGCCCAACATTTGGGTAGCGCTCTGGTGTTGGTTGACAGTTGGGCCATTTATGGCACAAAGCATCCTTTATAAGTGTGTGTGTGAGTGTGTGTGTATGTTTGAGTTTGAGAGGTGAGCTCTGTTACAATGTACAAAAGACTACCTTCCTCTCTCTCTCTCTCTCTCTCTCTCTCTCTCTCTCTCTCTCTCTCTCTCTCGCTCTCTCGCTCTCTCTCTCAACCAAATATGACGTCTAAAAATGCGTGATTGTAAAAATAAGAAATTTTGAAAAATGACAAAATTGTAAAAATAAGTGAAAGTGGGAACACAAAAAGTTACAAAAGCAAAAATACATTTACAAAAAAAAAAAAGTAATTTTAATGTAAAAAAAAAAAAAATCGAAATGTTTTATTTTGTAACTTTGCAGTTTGTCCATGACGGGCATGGAGAGCCTTGGGCCAATTTGATGTTTACTTCTTACTGTCGTGAATGCATTGATAGTAACAGTTTCGTGCTTCCAGATGCTTGGAAAGACCTCCAGTGAGTGACGTGGGAGCCATCATGTGGAATTCTGCCACAGAGGGGAGGGAGCATCGGAGCGAACGTCGGGGTCGGTCAGGAAGGAGTACCCTTGGGACCTTGGTCTTTATATAGTCGCATGAGTCGTGGGAAAAACCAGTCCGGTGTCCTTGTTTTTCCAGGCCTGCATGGGAGCTTTCACTCTGGGGGGAACGTTGCGGCAACTTTCCCTGAGTTACCCCGAAAACGCCCTCCTTTTCGGCAAGATTTGAACTTGGGATGGGGGCGGGGGGTGGGGGGGAGTCGAGGGGGCGCTGTCGCCACGGAAACCAGTGACAGCCTCCAGGTCTCTGTGTAATAAAGAGGGAGAGAGGAATGTGAGGCTACGCGGTGGCATTGTTGAGCAAACATCTCAGGAACGCACACACACACACACACCCACACACACACACACACACACAGAGGAACTTTTTTCAAAGCTGTCCACTCCAGACCCAGTCGAGCAACTGACTTCCTGGTGCGCACCTGCAGCGGACACTCAGCACCATTCAACAATGCCATTGGGCCAAACGTGTATGAAGAAGCAAACGGTAATTTATCAAAAATAATCTACAGAAAATAAAAGACGACCAAACTGAATTTGAATTTTTCATTTTTTAATGGACAAAAAATATAAACTAGCAAAACCCTATTTACAAAAAGTAACAAAGTCTTCAATAAGAAATTTACCTGAAAGTGAAACTACAATAAATTTTACAAAATCAACATTAAAAAGTAAAAGACAAATTTAGAAAACAGGAAGAAAAATGCACAAAGGTTAAAGACACATTTTAAAAATATATACAAAGAGAAAAAAGTAATGTGCAAAGAAGTAAAAACAAATCTTGGAAAAAATATATATTTTCAACAAGGAAAAATGGATGCACAAAAGTAAAAACACAATAAAAAATACAAAAAGCACAAATTACATAAACTTAGTTACATAAAGAAGACAAAGTTACATAAAGAAGACAAATTACAAAGTAAAAAATGTGAAATGATAAAATACTACAAAGAATATGTAAAATTAAAAAGAGAGCGCGATTTAAAACAACAAATACTAAAAAATATATGTGAAATTCTAAAAAAAAGAACAGCAACAACAAAATCATAAAAATACATTTGAAAATGTCAAAAGAAAGTCACTCAAACACCAATTTACAAAAGTAAAATTCAGTAAAAAAAATAAATAAATTTAGAAGAGTAAACAACCTGCTGCAAAATGACAAAGAAATGTACAAAACGATCACCTAAATATAGAGACCGTAACAAGTGTTAAGTTGTTTCCCCGAGGCACACAAGTTAGGATTCAGTATTGTTGCCTGGCAACCACACTGGAAAAAAATAAAAAACACCAGCAGATACTGTAACACCTTGTTCTTTTTTTTGTTTTGTTTCGTTTTTTCCTCACTGATTGTCCTCACATAGGCTATCCTCAACAACTGCAGGATAAAAAAAAAAAAACACACCTAGGCAGTTTATTTGGTACACCTGCATGATTTCCCGACACGTGGTGATTGAGGTGCATCCAAACATCGAATATCCATCCATTTTCTGATCAGCTTTATCCTCACAAGGGTCGCGGGGGGGTGGGGGGGGGTGCTGGAGCCGATCCCGGCCGTCTTCAGGCAGTAGGCGGGGGACGCCCTGAACCGGTTGCCAGCCAATCGCAGGGCACACATAGACGAACAACCATTGGCGCTCACAATCACACATTTCGAGTCTTCAGTCAGCCTGCCATGGATGTTTTTGGAATGTGGGAGGAAACAAGAGTACCCGGAGAAGACCCTCGCACGGAGAGCAAATGTAACACTTTCAAGTTGAGCTTTTTTTTAAATCGACTCTGAACGTGGAAGGAGTGAAACGGTTGGAAGTATTGGAATATGAGTTCTCAATAATAGCTCTTAATAATTATAATATATTCAATTACTTTCCTGGTATAAATCATTCGGCTAGGTTTCCGAGTCCCATGAAATGAACTGCTGACTGTTTTATTGTCATCAGCAGAAGTGCAACCGGTGCTCTCCTGCCACCTAGTGTTTGTGTATGTGTGCGTGTGAGTATATGTGCGTGTGAGTGTGTGTGTGTGTGTGTGTGTGTGTGTGTGTGTGTGTGTGTGTGTGTGAGTGTACATATACTGTACATACAAAAAGAACCTGTGATAAGTGAAATCCGTGAAGTATTCATCTTTATTTTTTTATAATTATTACACATACAGTAAAATACTGAATTGAATTAAACCTTTTTTTCAGGCCAAAATATTTAAAAACAAAATAATATATATCAATATTTTACGGACAGTTTTTAGAACTATTGTACAGAACGTTTCGGCGACATTGTGGATTTTGTCATGGAGAAAATTTGGTGAAAAAAAAAACAGCACCAAAAAAAAATCCATTCTGTGAAACAGTGAAGCCGTGAAAGATGAACCTTGCTATAGCAAGGAATTACCGTGTATATATGGATATGTATTTGTGTGTGCTACCACATAAGCGTATATTGATAAAATATGTGGCGATGTACAACAATCTCATCGGGTCCTAAGGTATGACTTGATATGGTTTGCTGCTATTTTAATATTGAATATAGTAAAAATGAACGAACTGCAACGCGTTAAACTGCCAAATGCCCAAAGAGCTTTTTTGATGGAAATCAAGTGAATTTGTGCTGATTTGTGATCGTGCCAAACGAAAACAAAATAATAAAAAATACACAGCAGCATACGGTGCCTCGTTTGGCAGTGTAAAAGAAGATAATCTTTTATTTTCTTTTATACATTGTACAAACATGCACAGTGGTTCTTCACATGGAAATTGAGATCAATAACAGTTTTGAAAATGACGAGGAGAGCAGAAATCTCAGGCGAAGTTGTTTTTGAGGAAGTTGATGAGTCCGTTAGTGGACGCGTCATGGGAGTGCACCTCGGCGGCGTCTTGCAGCTCAGGCTCAATCTTCTTTGCCAGCTGCTTGCCCAGTTCCACGCTAGTAACATACAACATATGATTAGGAATACATAATTATAAGGGTTAATAATAAAATCACATGGAATTACCTTTGAAAATGTGACAGTGAAGTAAAAAAAAAAAGTGCCTCACCCCCACTGGTCAAAGCTGTTAATCTCCCACATCAAGCCCTGGATGAAGATCTTATGCTCATACATAGCTGAAAAAACACACGTCATTTTATTTAAAAAAAAAAAAAAAAAAAAAAAAAAAAAAGATCCATCTTCTGACACCAGATGACCACACTTCTGACACTGGCATCCGATTTCCCAAATCATAAGTATGGAGTTGTATGGCTGCTTTTACAGAGATAATATTGCTCACCTGTGTGTTTGCAGCAGAGACGGACCCCACTTCTAACACCAATTTGGTGAGTGACCCTAACTGACTTGAGTACTTTGCAATCCAATGGCTAACTGATCCAATTTATGACACCACTCTCAGTATGAGATTCGACACGTATGTATCAGAATTATGTACTTTTGTTGCTGCATATGTGGATCCTATGTGTGACACCAATTTCGGGAGTAACTATTTATTGTTGTAATTTGCACTGCAATGGTTGAATGCCCCCCCACCACCACCACCACCCCTATGGAATCAGAAGTGGGAGGCTACACTCATGTTTTCTGCACTTGTGTGTTATAATGCGGGAGCCGTTTATTTTGTGCAGCCCCAGCTAAGGAGAGAAATACGCATCCGAACAAGAATGGATTTATTACTGTGTGTATTGCTTGCAGTGTGCATTGCAATGACTGACTGACCCCACTTCTGACACCAAAGTGGAGTCACAAGTGGGATTCTATCGTCATGTATTCTACCCTTGCGTATTATAATTATGAAACCGTTTGTTCTCTTTCATAAAAACAATAATTATGCTCCATTCTGAGTTTGGGCTTTGTTCTCACCAATGAGAGCGCCGAGAGTGTAAGGGGTCAGTTTCTTGAAGATGATGGAGTTGGTGGGCCGGTTTCCTTGGAATACCTTGAAGTGCACAACAATAAGTATGATATGAACTACCATATGAGTTATGGTGTGTGTGGTTGTGACCCACTTTGTGTGGCAGAATCTTTTCCAGAGCCTCTCCAGTCAGCCCACTGGCTTCCAGCTCCTTGCGGGCCTCCTCGGTGGTCTTTCCTCTCATAAGAGCCTCCGTCTGGGCCAAGAAGTTGGCCACCAGGATCTGCAAACCCAGAACATTATTTGAAATACATTGACAGTCATGTATTTTCATTATGGAGGCAAACTGTTTGCTTTTAAAAAGAATGCTCGGTTTTGTGCAATTGCAACATGGACGGATCCCACTTCTGGCAATTTTCCAAGAGCCCTTCTGACACAAATTTGGTGAGTGGTCCCTTTAGGAATGTGCATTCCAACATAAATCTGGGTATTGTTATAGTTAGACGTTGCGTTGCAATGGCTGATGGATCCCACTTCTGGCCCCATGAGCTAATGTTGGCTCATGTCCACTTGCCTTGTGGTGCAGGTTGTCCCTGACGGGGTGCTGCGACTGTGCCGGGATGAGGAAGTCGGACGGCACCATGCGTGTTCCTGAGTTACAAGCACAAACCATTGGACTCCGTCATTACGCTGATATCCGAATGGTCTTCCTGTCATTGAGCGGTGTGTTGAGTTGAGGCTACCTTGATGGATAAGCTGGTAGAAGGCATGCTGCCCATTGGTGCCTGGCTCGCCCCACACGATGGGTCCAGTGTGATAATTTACACGAGCTCCGTGCTTGGTGACGTACTTGCCATTGGACTCCATGTCACCCTGCATCCAAAAGAGTCATCAGGACAGGAGGGGTGGAAGTCATCAAATTAACGTTAAACAGTGTGTGGAGGAAAACCGGAATTATCATGCCTTGCTTTTTTTCTTTAATAAAAAAAAAATCTATCTATCTATCTATCTATCTATCTATCTATCTATCTATCTATCTATCTATCTATCTATCTATCTATCTATCTTACAGTTGCGTCGCACTGGCTGACGATCACATTTCTGACACTCTTGTGTCTATGACTTGAGGAATTACAATGCATTGTGGAGATTTTGGACTGGCACAGATTCTGTTCAAATTTTTAAATCAAGGGAACATAGATTTTTTTTTTCTTCCGTTGTGTAGGTGTTAACCTGCTGGAAGTAGGCAGCAAAGCGGTGCATGTACTGGTCGTAGGGCAACATGGCGTGGGTCTCTGTGTGGAAGAAGTTGATGTACCAGATGCCCAGCAGAGCGAGCAGCACTGGAGCATTTTTATCCAGGGGAGCCGTGCGGAAGTGCTTGTCCTGCAGAGGTGAGTTTAAAATGTTTTTAAAAATTATTAGAATTTTCTCTTCATGCAAAAACTGATCTCCATAATGACCTACCATCCAGTGGGCGCCTGCTAGCAGCTTCTCAAAGTTGTCATAGCCTAATGATAAGAAAAAAAAAAATGTCAAAACAAGAACATGCTTCCCAGTGATTGGTGTCATGTTGCAAAAATGGCTCCCAGAAATGGTTCTTTTACTGCGCATCAAAATATGTAATAATAATTACTAATGAATAATAAAACAAATTAGTACAATCATGGATAACAGTGAAATAATTCATTAATAAATGTGAACCAAGGAAAATTTACAAGAATTAATTTCTTTATATAATACTTTTTTTTAACGTTTTATCGCGAAGACATTTGTTTCTTGATAATGTATTACTTTTAATCGTTCTGATCTGATCTGTGCCAAAGCATATGAGAACAACTGTATTGACATTCTTATTCTTTTCATTTTATTACAATTGTTAATATTATTTACTGTATACAATTTAAGACTTTTCTTTCATTCTACGTACTTAGAAAGTTCTCACATTTTTACTTTATTTTATTTAACGTCAGCGGGAAAAGAAAAAAAAAGCAAAATGTGTTGATATGGTTCCTTGCCCAGTAAAGGGTCAAATAACAACTTGTACTGTACAAACCAATGTGCAAGGCAATGGCCATTCCAATCGCTGACCACAAGGAGAAACGTCCCCCAACCCACTGAAAGGGCAAAACATAACACTATTTAACAAATGCATTTATATCAAAATCAAAAGCAATCGCCAAAACATGTGACATAGTGACACAAAACTAATGTACTTAAAATAGCAAGCAAATGCAGCTCTGCAACCTTTATCTATGGGCCAGTCTGTACAGTAACCTCTGCAAGGGAGAAGGTCAGCGCCAATAATAACCGAAGGGGTTGCGCGAGGGGAGGGCCTCTTATTACCTGCCAGCTCTGGGCTCGAGCGCCCAGTCCTGGTCACAAAGTTGCACTTAAATATAGCTGCCATACAGAAAGAGCACTCACGTCCCAGAACTCAAACATGTTCTCTGTGTCGATGCCGAAGTCCTTCACTTTGGGCTGAAAGATAGAGAGGTGATATTGAGCGACAATTAGCTAGCTAGCTAACTAGGTAGCTAGCTAGCCTGATAGCTAGCTACCTAGCTAGCTAAGTAGATAGTTTTGGTTATGTAGATCATGTGACTTACACCATTGGTGGACAGAGCGACAAAGTGTTTTGCTACAGCATCTTTCTGTGGAGAAATGACAATATGGTCACTATTTGTTGTTTAGCCAGCATGAAAGCGACGTCTACTGTCCAAGCTCACACTCACGTACGTCTTTGGCGTGCTCCAGGAACCACGCTTTGGCCGACTCGGCGTTTGTGATGGTCTCCTGAGTGGTGAAGGTCTGACAAAAATTGCCATTAAATGGAAAACATGTACGTTAGATGTATGGAAGTCTCTCAATTGTCTTTGATGCTGACAGAAATATGTACATGATGTGCTGTGTTAAGTGACGAGAAGACAAAATATTTCAGTTTTTAAAATTGTATCTACAGTTTGTATAAACCCCTTAGGTTCATCAAAAACTCAAAACAAGTTCATTAGATTCACTCTAAATTGTCTTTCATGTTTGATGATACGTGCATTAGAATCATCAAGCCCTTAAATTGTCTTTGCTAAATTGTCTTCGTCAACCCACAGTTGGAGCCCCTCCAGTACCTTGGAGGCAATGATGAAGAGAGTGGTCTCGGCATTGAGCTGTGCTAGAGTCTTGGCGATGTGTGTCCCGTCAATGTTGGACACAAACCACACGGCGGGCCCATCCTTAGAGTACGGTTTGAGGGCCTCTGTCACCATCAGGGGCCCCTGCCATTCACCAAATTGCATTGGAAAGTGTTAAGTATATACGCTACTTTCGAGATGAACTTGATTTGACCTTCAAACTTCTCAATGTGTGTCCAAAACTGTTCGTTTCAGTTCATTATGCACAACTTGGTGGATTTGAACAAGGAGCAACAGCCGTTTGATTCTTGAAAGGACCGGTACATTTCTTGGTGCGATTTTAAATATTTTAAATAGCGGTCCTTGTCTTGATTCAGACATGTATCTCTGCTATTATTTTATAGTTATTTTCTTATTACGATGAGAAAAAAAGAAGTAAAAAAAAAACAAGTGCACATAACCTTGACGCCAGAAGGGGAAGCCTGCCCAAATTCCAAATGCCGAGCACATAAACACAGATTAGACTCGGAAACCTAAGAAGGCCACCCATCAAGCACCTTGCTATCTTGAAGTTTTGAAGAGCATCGCCGACAGTTTTATTTTCTGCCTACTCCCCTCATCTGCTCCCCCCAGGATGAGGGAGAAGTTGCTCTTATCACATTGCGAAGGACAGATGTTTAGAGGGCTTCCATTCATAAATATCTGGTTACAAACATGTTGCTATTCCAAATTCCTGGGATCATGGATCAATCATCTGCAAATTTTGATGTTCAGCTCCATGTTAGAGAACATCAGGTTGCGCAAAAAGTGCTGAAACACTTAACAGTTGGACATTTACATCCAGACGTTTGGAAAATGTGAGTAGTTTATGTAAAAAATTTTACTCACAAGATCCGATCCTCCTATTCCAATATTGACAACGTCTGTGATGCTCTGCCCTGTGTAGCCCTTCCAATGACCGCTACGAACCCTCTGCAAAAAATAACAATTAAAAAAGAACAACACACAAAGAACCAGATGTGATTTCACATTTTTTTCTTTTATTTCATGTTTGCTCTTTGGCATTTTACTCACATGGCAGAAGTTCTTCATCTTGTTCAGAACCTTATTAACATCCGGCATCACATCTTTGCCATCCACCATTATGGGAGTGTTGGAGCGGTTTCGCAGAGCAACGTGGAGCACAGCGCGACCCTAAAGCACATTGACACGTTCATAAATTCAACCAAAATTCGCAAACTCACATTTTAGGTTTCATCTCCTTCCAGAAATGTTCAATAGCGTTTTGATCAGGGCTAATCACAATAGTCCCGCGTTTTGCGTGTTTGTAACCGTGAGATTTGGTTCTTTATCCGGTTGGGAGACCCAGGACCTTTGGCTGAGACCAATTCATTGTATTCTGCCAAAATTCAAAACCCAGAGCAGTGGCCAATATAAAATCCTTTACAGGCAGCGTGAAAGGGGCAAGTGACTACAACTATCGTGAGCGATGATGAAGTCTCGCTTGTCACATTGAGCACCTCAGTGAAGTTGATTTTTTCTCCGGTGAACATGGTCTCTCTGGCCACTTCCATGCCTCTCGACTTGGCCTGCCAAAGACACAAACCACGTGGTCCGTTAAAGAACACAGAAAATGCTGATATTTTGGACTCCAGATGATTTACCAGCTCAACCAGCATCTTCATGACTTCTTCGGTGATGAGATTCTTGGAGTAGTCCAACAGGATGTCTCCGTCATCGGTCTGCAGGGTGAGGCTGCAGAAAAGAGAAACGTCGGTGCTTTTTGGGGGACCGGAACATTTCCATTCATTTCGGAGCGGAAAATGCATTTGAAGTTCAAGGAAGTTCAGGAATAAGCTTATTCACAGAATAAAAGAAAACTTGTAAGTTATAGTACCGTTGTTATTTTTTATTGAATTATATTTTTTACTGCTGTAACACCAAATCTTCCACTTAATTTAGCCACTTCATTTACACGTTTTATTTATACTTTATTTAGCTCTAACATATCACAATTTTAGTTTCAAGTCAAAGTCAAGTGTCATTAGTTTTTAGTTCAACAAGACCCAAGTTCGAAAATTGGCGACTGAAATCTGACTTGAGTCAAGTCAGGTCACTCGAGTCACTCCCCTCTGATACAAACACAGCATTATGAAGCAGAAGAGCCCGGTTTAGGTGGGATACTTCCTACCTGAATTTGTGGAACCTCTCCTTGTCGCTTTCAAACATGTGCCTCATGTTGAGGTTCAAGGCATGGGCCGTGTACCATTCCTGCAACCGCTGAAAGACGGGGTCCTGCGTGAGTCCCATGTTGCTGAGTCCGGAGTTGGGCTGAGTGGGACCGAGGGGGTGAGCGCAAAACATTTTTGAAGGGCCAGCCGGGGCTCCTCCTACTCTTTCTATATTGAGGGCTGCTGCATGAATGTCACACCTCCTCCCCTCTGTGTGTCCTCAAGGGTTTGCACTGCATGTTTGGCACAGGTGGCAAAATAACAGTTTTCACACTCTGTACTTAAGTAGAAGTACAAATAAAAAAAATCTGATAAAAGTAAAAGTACTGATTTAACTCTTTTACTAAAGTAAAACAGTACAAACTCTTACTCTCTTTTTTTTTTTTTTTAATACTTGACCACTCTCTACTTAAATCGTCCGCGGAGGGTGAAAAAAATCATCCGCGGTGGGTGGGAAAAAAAGTATAAAACCTCTTTGACAAAGTAAGGAGTTGAGAGGAGAGAAATCAGTTTTCAAATGTAGGAAGTAAAAGCAAAAAGTCATCAAGAAAATACTCAAGTAAAGTAAAAATATGCATTATTATTATTATTATTATTATTATTGTAATCTTTCATAATTAAACACCAAATGTACGTACTTCTTTATTTATTTAATTTTAATCTTTAGTCATCCAGGTAATGCAATTGAGAGCAGATTTTCATTTGCTAACCTGGCTGCACAAAGCAGAGTAAAACAAATCAAAATAAAAAAATACAAATACATAAAAAATAATCACACACAAAAAACTACAATATGATACAGTCAAACATTTACATATTTAACATCATAAAATATAATGAATAAAAGGTTCATAACAGTCGAAATACGCTGTGTACAGTATCCCTCATTAACTTTTGAAACTATGACATTGGGATATACAATCATATTAACATTGTTCTGCACTGTAAATACAAATTGAGAATATTGAGGTCAGGTTCCAAATGGTCCCTTGCTGGTGGAATTTGTGGACCAGCACGTACCCTGTCGACCATCTGGCCAAATAACATATATGTGCTGCAATCATCTTGATCCAACGTTAGAGAGCGCCAAAACCTCAGTCTTTGTGATGACAGTTTGATTTAAGTCTTATCTCAGCCTCAATTTAAGTATATTAAAGAAATTTGATCTTAATTGTGATTAAATATCAGACGTTGATGGTTCGGTCTGAAACGAAAAGGCAAAATGTACTCGTACCGGCCAGGTTTCTGTTTTGTTGTGAAACAGTGAAGGGACCGGAAGTATTTGCTTTTATTTTAACGACCATCGTGACACTCTCCAGTCAGACTGAAATGTCTCAGGCTACACTGTGAAATGTTCACCGGAAGTGGTGGCTTTTATTACGACATGCTTGACTTAGTCGTCATTCAGACAGGAGATTCGCTGTCAAAGAGGGTGGATGCCAGAGATGGTAAGCGATGCGCCTTATTCCTTTACTACCTCAACATTTTCCTTCTGTTTTATTTCGTTTCCCCCTCTATATCGAATCAAGCTGGTGTTTATTGAGCTTTGCTGAGTTTTTATCGGTCGCGCCTCTGTAACGCTTTTCAGTCGTGTCGCAGAGAGGCTAGCGGGAGCAAAGCTAACGTTAGCCCCGTAGCTACATCGCTAAATCCATTGAGTACACATGAAACATCCGTGCGCCCGTTATCGGACGCACATCCCCCTCACCGACCCCTACCTCACGATTGACAACTTATTTCCACTTACGCTTTTGTGACATGCTTCTTCTAAGTTACGACATGCTGTTGTGGATCTATAACAGTATAATGTAAACATATTTGCCTGTCCACTATTCTAATCGAAACCACCCACTTTTGCCTCAAGAGGGGAGGAGCGATTCCGTGTTGGTTATTTTTATTTTTTCACGCCATCAAATTTGCCCCGAGTGAGCACGTCGTCTTGACAGCGGCTTAGTGTGCTTTGTCGAAGGAAGATAAAAGCGTGATATTAACGAATTGTCGTCATATCGTAATATGTTAGAGACGCACGTGTCCGATAATGGACCTAGCTAAGTGTAGACTTGCTCACCGTTTATATACATGGGAGTTCAGTACAAGTTAGCACACTCGTGTTTGATGTTAGCTTGCGGCTAAATAACTAATTGCCTTGGATAGAATTCAATTATCCTTGTGTTTATGAAACTTGTGTACGAGGAAGCTATCTAGCGACACTAAGGACGACTGTGTTGTCATTATTATTAGGCTATTATTATTAATAGCTGCGACATAGTGCTCCCGCCGCCGGGAGTTTCGGCGAAACCGACGAGCGAGGAATTTCTGTCAAATAGTGAGCTTTAAAACTATCGCCCGATACGAAACGGACACAAGAACTCTTTCCACTCCTTTTTGGAGTGAGCCACCATTAAGAATAACCTAATATAAACCCTCGTCTCTGAGCTGTAAACATAACGCTTGGCACCTGAAGATGAAATATGCCATGAGAGCTCGTGGAATGCGTTTCCTGTTTTGCCCTTTCGCAGACAGAGGGAGAGAGCGTGAAGAGATATGTAGTTAGTTGCTCAAATCAGTGCACTGTAAAGGCACTTTTCATGTCACTGCTACTTTAAAGGAAAGATTATGCATTTCCCCAATCCCATTTTAACAGCGAGTCCCTTGGTATTTGGGGTTTGCCATTTACATTTTTTGTAACCTGTTTGTTCTTTGTTACTCACTGAAAATTCACCGAAACTGCGCTCCATAATTATTGGCTAAGATATGTTCTTTAGCGTCTCATGAATTCAGCTTTTTCCTAAATAATATAGGACCAAAACAAAACCAAAAAAAAAAAAAAAAAGAGGAAAGTCCAACCTTTAAGTCAAGTGCATTTATCCAGTGTCGAAAAAAAAAATCCCACATTAAGAAATAATTCTTAATGGCTGATGTTAATACTTTGTACTGCGGCTGCAGTTATCAAATATGCTGGTATTTAGATATCCTACTGAAAATTTGTGTCCAATAAAAAAAAAAAAAAAAAAAAATCCACGATATATTTTTTTGCATAGTGAAAGAATATGAATAGGGCATACAAAAAAAAACATTTCCGCTTTACAGTGAACAACCAACTAGTTTTAATTTTTAACGTGATATTTTAGACATCTCTCCTCATGGGTTTTGGTCTATGATACGAAGTGACGTCAGAACCACAGCAGGGATTTTTGCCTACTTAAACAGCACATTTGAATAAGATTTTGAACATTATGTTGTTGACGTCAGTACAAACAGTTTGTAGCGGAAATATAAACACCACAAATAGACCCGGAAATATAAACACCACAAATAGACCCGGGAAGACAATTCAAGTCAGCCATTACGCCGCAACATGCTGTTAGGAATAACTTCAAAAATAAAAGCATGCCAAGGCATTTATGTTCATTATTTGGTAAACTAAGGTTTATTTTAAAGTTGGCCTTCTCGTTGCGTGCTACCATCATGCTAGCATGAACAATTGTTGTGGTTGGCTTGAATTCTTCTTCCTGACAGTGTACATGTAAACAAGTACCCGAGGCAGGAAAAGAAATGTCTCAAGCAATTTTTTTTTAAACCAAGACAACACACACACCCACACACACACACACACACACACACACACACACACACACACACACACAC
>NW_017805135.1:1625675-1714863 GCF_001891065.2 Hippocampus comes | reverse complement strand
TTTTGAGACAAGTCGTGCATTGCCGCCATCTAGTGTTACATATAAGCAATTACAAACGTTTTTAGAAAGTGCATCCATTTCATCACAGATTTTCTTAATGGGGCAGGCATCCACCGCCAATACAGGGGCTTCACTGTATTCTGCAAAGATGACCATCTCATCACCATTTACTCGCTGAATTACCTGGTGTCAAATTTAGGCGTGTTTAGTTGAGCACAAAGCTCTTATTCTGTTGTATGAATGGAAACAAATGGATACACATATAATAATAATAATAATAATAATAATAAAAATAATATCTTTAATATAATCATTAATCATATTTATAAATTCCAGGTTACGTTCAGCGACATGAGGATTTTTGGGGGGGAAACATCACGGCTATAAATTACAACGCATGTTAAAATCTGTACTGCGCAAGCTTTTACAGGTCGAACTTAAACAACAAAAAAATATAAGTATCTTAAACCCGATGTGCTCGGAAAAAATACTTAATTACCTAAAAAATATATGGTTATTATGAGATAAATATGAAGAAAAAGTAATTGAGTCTGATTTTTAATGCGTGAATGTCAGTATTGCCACTTGAATGTACAACACTCGTAAAGTAAAAGCACAGCATTATGAGAAAAACCTTGTATTTTTCCCCTAAAAAAGGTTGAGAATGTGAGAAAAAAAATCAAGCTTTTTAATTAGGAAATATAATCACAACAGTTAGAGAATCAAATGGATTTTTTTTTGTTTTGCGACAAAACATGGAATCGGTCATTGTTCCCGCAAACAAATTGCTGTTTTGCCACTGTTCATTACCGTACAGAAATGTGCTAAAGATGTCGAACGGCGTTAAGGTTTTTAACTCCCACCTTGGAGAGAGCTTTTCGCTCTTGTCCTTTTGTCAGCTTTTTTTGCTGGCTTGGCACAGACTCCCCACTAAAAGCAGGGCCTCGCTCACTCAGCCCACTTGTTGACATCTGCCACAGTGGTGTCGCTGTGGAAATACGCGCTTTGCTAGGCAAAATTCCTGTCTCGCCTTCAGCCCATTCTCCTCCCGACCGACAGGCTGATTCAGCGCTGCGCTCGCAGTCCCATCGCCCGTGCGCTCTGCGGTTGAACACGTGACCTCGCGCAGACACCCGCCTCATCCGTCCGTGTGCACCAAGGTGACCAACAAGTCACGAGCTCATTGTTTGCGCTGGAGAGGCCTCCACACTGTGTCATGTGTTGTACACCTGAGTGATGTTTGCTTTCCGGGCAACCCTCCCTCCGCATATTATTTGCAGCAGCATCTCCCGACAGGGCAGGCTGGGGGAAGGGTCCACTTAGCCCCCGGGCTACGATATTATTAGAGTCAAGGAATTCCAGCATTTGTAGCCCATGATCTCAGCTTGCAACAGTCCAATTGAGGCTGCCGTTTTCACGAATGTTTTGACCTTTGTTTTTGCTTCGTAGGATGGGTTTGCTACAAAGTATGAGGACTAGTAACAGAGAAGAAAAAAAAAACTTTCTGTAAAATCACCAATCGAGAGTGGTTATTGTACAGGAGGGCTGAATAAGAAACGAAAAAACTTTCAGGAACAAAACTTTCAATCTTTAAGGCAATCCCACATGAATGAAAGTGATGACGAAGATCAGAACAAAGCTAACAACTCAACAGCGCCTTTGCTGGTTGCAGCCAAGCCAACTCGGCGGTTCTTCCTGTCACTAGACATTACTCTTCGATTGTATGTCAGTGTTTTTCATGTTTTCGATCAAAATTCTGAGAAATCTTCATGATACAAGAAGTCAGTCGCGTGTTAGTTAGCAGTGAGCTTTTAGCTCACCTCAGCCATCCCAAATTATCCTGGTAAACTCAAAGCAGCTTTTAAACTCGGCGGTGATGTAAAGTGATCTTTATTAATGCAAACAAGAAACATCTTTTCTTCTTGCCTTTGCATGCAGAGGTCAGATATTCGAGGCGGGGCGCAATGTGATATATTGTCCGACGGAACTCCAGCTCTGGTAACAAGTTTTCGTGTTCCTTCATGCTTCATTTTTCCATCGATAGCCCGGGAGAAGTTTTTCTAGCCCACCAGTACCAGGTTCAAACTGTTTTTGTAATTCCAAATCGCAATTCCTTTTGTCCCAACTTCACTTGCACAACTCAAGCTTCGGGAAGCATTGTCAACCCCACCGGTCGCCCCCAGCTTACTTTCATGAATGGGACAGACGCCGGAGCCTTTGGTCGCCGCTCACACTCGATGTAACCCACTAACGGGACACACCAGACACATTCTATTATGTGCTTCTATTCTGAAGAGGATATCAGAGCTAATTCTGTTTGCTCTCAGCGCAGTGCTGACAGGCACTGCAAAGGCTTCCGTGGATCACAGCGGATGGGACTTGTATTTTTCGACAGTCACGTGGCCTTTTAACAGGTTTTCTTTTGTCCCACCCCCACCCGACTACTTTAGATTGAGTATTTTTGAGTTTCAAAAGAAATGTTGCCACTTTCAGTTCGAGAATCTTTGATTTGTAACCAGTATTCACGGTACATAGGAACCGAGCCCTGCAGCCAATTGTAAAAAATGATTCGACTTACAAAAAAAAAAATAAAATTTGCACTGTAATGTGAAGGAAGGTATGTCACCCTTTGGCAACCCTTGAAAAAAAAACTGGTCATGGAATAAGGAGAGCACTGTCATTTTTAGTTTATTAATAGAGCAAAAACATTGAGTGAACAGGCTCTTGTAACTACTTTTGCGAGCAACCACGGCTAAACTAGCTCCTCCCCAACATAGAAAGACCTTAAAAAAGTTGATTAATTACCAAAAAAACCCATGAATAATCGACACCCCTTATAACCAATATGATCATTTTAATCAGGTGTGTTGCAAAAAGGCGAGATGGAAAACATGCAGGAAACTGTCCTTGAGGACCTGAGTTAGACACCTACGGAGTGAGAAAAATTTTTGTTTCATTTTAAGCCCCCTGTATAATAACCCCCACTCAATATGGGATCCACCCCAACTCCCAAATGAGTGTTATACACAGGATTTTACAGTACAGTATTTCATCACACTCATGATGGCCTTCCGATTAGCCAGGGCTTTGGTGCAGTTGGGTGGCTTTTACAGAAAGTGCGCAGAAATATGCAGAGACATGCACATTGGTGTTGAAAAAAAAAATCATAGCGAATAGCTGAGGGCAGGTTCCACAGAAAAAAATGACAAATAGCTAAGTTTGTGAGTAGCAAACCACGATTAGGTAGAGCATCACCTACTGCAGGTTCTGTGTTTGTCAATGTAAGGTTTGCTTATTGTTTGAACAGGAAGTTGCCTGCCCAAGTACAATACTTTCCTTCTGACTTTCTGAGCACTCTCTCAGCATTTCAACGATGGTGATATTGATTGGATTTAACCCTACTGGAGACAAGATAGGATGCAAACATTCTATACGGGTGGGTATGTTTATGTGGCAGCAGAGGCGACATTGACCTGTGGTGGCCTCTTGTTAAAGTGGCCCGTGTGCTATTTTTATAGGAGCCATAAGCTACTTACAGTGGCTGCTCTGACATTACAGGTTAGCCTAATATTATCCCGCCCGGTCAGCGTCTTGACTGATACCAGCTATTAAGGTTGACGCCATTACGCCTCATAGCTTTCGCTACACTTTTGGCACAACTGGTGACGGTTTTTACAGCGAGGTGCGTAACAAGAATAGTACTGGTGACCAAACATCACCGACAACCTATGAACCTGACGCTAGCAGGTTATTCCGGAAGCAAACCGACACTGACCACAGACGGTCTATTGTTTCACTAGTTAAATTGTAGCGAGACCTTTATTTATACTTGCACAAGTCGTACAGCTGCGTGTTTTTTTTTTTTGGGGGGGGGGGTTGCTGGAATGTCGAGACCCGCCACAATACACTCCTTGTGCTCTTCAGGCAAGAGGAGCTCCTGTCGCACAGTTGCTTATGGCACTTGTCCTTGCCATTTAGGCTGACTTCTTTGACCCTTTAATATGCTTCATACAATGTTGGATAGAAAATAGCGGTACTTAAAAAAAAAAAAAAGGATTGATTTGATTATTTAATATTTATGACTGAGATCTGGTTTTCGTTCAGTATTTGTTTTGAGTAGGATTTTATTGCGGTGTTCGTGTATGCATTTCTAATTTGCTACAAATTTGGGTTATGTCGCCACCGTAGGAAGGAAATTGTCACTAACTGATGACCCCGTGTATTCAAATGGGAATCAAAAATCAACGTAGTCATCAAGTGGAGATAGTCGACTTTCACAACCGTCGTGAATTAGTGCACAGCCTACTTCCCAAAACATTAGATTATTTATAATTCTGGTGTGCCTGAACAATTTATTGAAGCCCTTTTGCTGTGAAATGGTGAACATAAACTTCTGTAAGTGGACCTGTTTCCACTTTCTCCCTGACATTTTCCTTGCCCATAAGCCAGCCCAAAAATCAGTTGTGTAATTTTTGTTCTTTTGACTGTTTTGCCATGTTCAAATGAAAACAAAGGCCCAAAACGTTTGCACAGTCCTGTCGCTCTTATATGCATCAACATCCATGTGCATCGACATGGGATGCGTTGGTGCTTTTCCTGACCTGCTCCTTCCTTTTGAAGCTGCATTAGGCTAAGAGTTGAGTGGGGAAATAACATTCCTGTGCTTCATTGGCAACAGATGTAAGAGAGAACCCCAAGCCCAACCTTTACTAGTGTCTAAAATCAGTGCGGCATGCAGCTGTTTTTTTTTTTTTTCCTACCCCCCACAGAAGCCAAAATAGACTTCATGATCGAGCTAATGCTGGGCCTTGTGTCGGGAGCGTTGTTGCGTCCGCCGCTGCAGATGGATAAGGAGCTGTCAGCATGCGTCACAGCTGCCACATCCTGCCGCTGTTAAAACTACCTGATGGCCATTCAAATGTCGATCCAAAAGTAGCTGCTGCAGAAACTTCAAGAATCGGCTTTGTCACCGCAGGGAGGGAGGGCCCAGTGTGAGTGGATAAAAACGAAAGGCAAATGACTCAACAAACCAATGCGAGGGTGCATACATCTGTTCAGGAGTGGTTACTCGGCACCGATCGTGCAAGTGAGTCAATGCAAATCAGAATACGTTCATCAAAAGCCTTTAAAAAAATATTAATCCTGAATACAACCCTGGCAAAAATGATGGAATCACCAGTCGGAGGATGTTCACATTTGTCGAAAAAAAAAAAAAGCAAAAATCTTCCATGAGACAAAAGTAAAGTCATGCCAAATCACAGCCTTTTAGCTTTAAGAAACACTAAAAGAAATCAAGAAACAAAAATGTCATAGTCAGTAGCAGTTGTATTTTAATACTAAGCGGAGGGAAATAAATTAGGGATCACTCAATTCTGAGCAAATCAAATCACACTGTGAATTTGCATCCCCAAAACTAACACCTGCGTCAGATTAACTCTTCTCATTAGTCTGCAGTTAAACCAGGAGTGATCACACCTTGGAGAGCTGTTGCACCAAGTGGACTGACATGAATTGTGGCTCCAACACGAGAGATGTCAATTAAAACAAAGGAGAAGATGATCAAATTTCTTAAAAAATGCAATGTTGCAAAAGATGTTGGTTGCTCACAGTCAGCTGTGTCTAAAATCTGGACCAAGTATGAACATGCTCAGGTTGTTTAAGGCAGGCATCCTGTTCGACGAAGGAAGACATCAAAAGACAAAACATCATCAGACCGACTACCACGTTTTTTTTTTCTTTTTCTTTGCACATTTCCTGAAACCATAAAGGTTCTATCAAATTAAACAATTGGATAAACATCCTCCAAAAGTGGTGATTCCATCATTTTTGCCATGGGTTGTAGTATAAATGACCTGTAAATCAAACACAATGGTATACGCTGGCTTTTACATTTTTGTCTCTGGCGGCAGACAGGTCGCTTCAGGAAATCCAAGACCCTTCCCGTTGAAATGGAGCAGCTGACACGAGCGTAGGGCTAGAGCTAACATTAGCCCCCGAGGGCCCCCCTGCAGTCGGGGTGGCTGGGGATCCTTGATCCCGAAGTGAGCGCATACCCACATGTGTTTTGTTTGGGTGTGAGCTCCAATACAGAGGGGGGCCCCGCAAGAGGTAGGGCAGGTCAGTTGTGCTTTGGAACAGTAAATCTGTCAAATGGAAAGCTCAAGACTAGGGGTGGGTGACATAAATTAGCTTGGATATTATCGTGAAAGTTGCCGAAATGATTTGTCCATCAAATAACTCTTGAATCAGGCCAATTTCAAGTCTTGTGGGGCATAACGAAGAACAAATATTTGACAAACCTCTCTTCTCAAAGGCAGTTGACATACTCTTAAATCAGGCTGATTTCTTATCTTTGTTGCCAAATGCCCGCAAAGGAGAGTTCACACCAAGTTGGAGCACATTTCCTGGACTAGCGAGATGATTCGCTAATTCTTCGGCTTGTTCCCATCACTGGCCTTGCAAAAAGTCAATGATCATCACTAGTGAGCAACATTTTTTTGTATTTGTCATTAAATGTAGCATTTCGGAACGTAAGCTTTTCCGAGTCCACAGACTACTGATTTGTTTGTCGTTTGGCCACAGTTTGAAACGTGATTTCATAATTGAATAGCATTGACCAGAATGTGTGATATTGTTGACTACCCGTTGCAGGCTGAAATGGAAAATTAAGACTTGGTAAATTGGAGTTTAACTTGGGTGATGATTTTCTCTTCACCCATCAACACTGCGCCCAACTACTACAGGATTTACAATTTTTGACACGAGTGGAAATGCTAAAAAAAAAAAAATACCGGGTTGGCGAGCATCATAATGAACAAACCGATCTGTTCTGCCTAGTGGCTGTGTATTCTGTAGTTGGGCTTTAATCTCAGACCATCGGTCAAAAAATATATTTATTTCCGTATCCAGACTAAGCATGTATGTTGAAAACAGAAAAATAAGGAAAAGTCAAGTGCAACTGATTGGTCGTATGTCCTGCGTGAAAGTGGGTCACGGTGTGTGATTAGCCGTAGGTAGCTGAGGTCAGGTTTCCTGTTTGCCTCACGCAGGCTAATGCCGCATAAAAAGTGTGTCCTGCAAACACAGAGGGCCACCTGGCAGCTTCCCTGTGGCACTAATCTCTTTTGAGACTGACAGGTCAGCCCAGTTTACCCCCGTGAGCTCCCTTCCCCGGGGTTAACATGGTTAGCATGCGCTGTGCAGCCTGCAAATGCTATTAATCCCCGAAGGAAAACTCGAAGTGTAGATGACAAATTGTTAAATCAGAAGCTGACCCTCATGACCATAAGACTTAGGTATACATACATAGTAAACAACAATACAAACTGAATTTATTTATCACATTAGAAAGCCTTTCATAATAAAACAGGCAATTCCTTCATTGGTATTTTGGCATTCCAAGCTGACATACAAAGACAAGTTAACCACTGGATAATAAGACTAACAAAATAGAACGAGTTCCCCCTTGGTAGACACTTGACAAACAGGTCATGGAGAGATACCAAGTCATTTAGCCATTAGCAGCATGCCATCACCATTCTCTCTGCTGAAAAAAAATGCTGCACTGAGCGGCCAGACAAATTCCAACTTCTTGCCAACACTTGCCTTCAAAGTAAGTCCCATACCCTGTTCTCTGGTTTTCATTGCAGGCTAGCATGGTAGGCCAAGTGATTATCATGTCTGCTTCACAGCTTTAAGGTCCGATGTTTGAATCTGGGCTCCAGCCGTCCTCTGGTCAAGTCTGCATGATCTCATGTTTGTTGAGGTGTTTGCCGGCTGGTCCAAATTGTCCATAGGTGCCTTAAAGTCAGCTGGCACAGGCCCCAGAACATGACATAGAAAATAGAGGGATGTTGAAATCACACTTTTTCTCTTTGCCATCAGTGCCACCTTAAGACAAAGAAAAGGCATATTTTCCACAACATTGGTTACACACACCATATTCCCGTATGTTGTGTTACTGTTGAATTGCCTTTTCTGTTTCAGGAAGCGCAATGAGCGTCACTTTTGTCCCCATTGCGCTGAGGTCACCAGTTTCCCTGTGCCCTCTCTTTCCACTCGCACGGCAACAGACGAGGACTGTTGGCTGTTTGGGAAAGGAAGTGGGGTCTGAAGGTCGGCAGAATGTTGTCGGGACGCTGTGTGTGTGTGTGTGTGTGTGTGTGTGTGCGTGTGTGTGTGTGTCTGTGTGTGTCTGTGTGTGTCTGTGTGTGTCTGTGTGTGCGTGTGTTAGAAGGCGGTGGGGTGACGGCAGCGTGTTTTGCCTACTCTCTTCTGCAAGTTACAATCCATCCTAAAACACAGACACTTCCGGCGTGGCGATACCAGATAGCGATGTCTGTTCCACATAGTGATAACAAAAGTAGTGACGGAAACTTTTCGCCCAGCAAATATCATATGATTGGTGTGTGTTTGACTGACAACACTAGGGTTGCGAGGAACGCTTTTTAAACAACACCGGTCAATAGCAAATTTTAATCAGAGATGGTTTTATATGTCCCAAAATGTATTTTGGACACATTTGTGACATCATTCATTTAAGACATAACCTCCCATCCATGAGGCAAGCGTGCTAACTACTACTACCCCTCAATGATGTATTTAGTGTGGAAGTTTGTTTAAACTTGAGCATATGGCGCGCCGTCCACAGAGACACAGATCTAAATGCAAGCTTTTCTCACTCTTCCTGTAATGGCCAGCTGTTCCAATACTTTAGTCCATGGAGCCCAATTTAGTTTCTGTGTTGGATTTCAGTTCATATTATTCCCTTTTGAATCAGATGGTGACAGAATGAATTAATATGGAATGTATGACTGAGTCAGACAATTTGAAATGTATTTTTTTCTCCTTCTTTTAACCAAGTAATAATAAGGAAATGGCAGTGATGTCATCTGTCGATGAAATTCTGGTTGCCTTCAGCGATTCCTGCGACCGAATGTCCACACCGCCGTACAAATGAATACATTGAGTCCAGTGGCAAGACCCGGTTGCGTCTGTCTGGTGAATGACACGATTGTGATTGGGACAATGTGTCTTTCTGTGTCTCGCAAAACAACAGCCTCTTCTTGCAAGAACTGATCGACACACTTGTCGTGGTCTTGAAAAGTATAACGACAAGTCACAGGAGTTGCCGGGCAGCGAAACGACTTGACGAAGAGTTAGCCATTAGCGAATAGCATACGGTGCAATATTGTCCTCCATAGTGTCCACATCACTGAATCACATTTTCTTTCTACCCTTAGTCTCATCTTAAATAAGATGTATGCTACTTTTATGGTAATGCTTTCATCTTACCCTCCTGTGGTACTGTACTTTATTTATGGCATTTTCACCTTGCTGGAGCACTTCGTTTTCTTGCTGCCCTCAGTCTCATTTCAGGTTTTGTAGCATGTATGTAGCAAAATGTACGCATGCTAATGAAGCTGAAGCTCCGGAGGCAGCCATATTACTCAATAGCCTTCACTTTGCTGCAGGACCATGTTTTTGATTTAATTAGGTTCGCTTGCTCGTGAGAACAAAGCAGAAGACCCGTGTTTATTTACACTGTCTCATTGTGACTGCTGCATTCAAGGTGGCATCTTTTTCCGGATTTGAAGTGAGAAACTGAAGGCATTTTTTTTTGGGTGGTGGTTAAAGTTGTGTTGTTCTCTGGTTCTGCCAACAAAACCTTAATTTCCACTCAAAGCGGTTAATGCTGACCTTACCTTTTTAAGTGAGAAAAGGCACACTGGTTTATTCTGGACCATAAATGAAGCTCATCCTTCCTTTTCGGACATGTTGCTAACCTTGTCTGTTTTTTTTTTTCTCCCCTCCCTTAGGAAATGACCTAGAGGCCTTACAGATACATTTGTGCTCTTGCCGCTGTAATCTGCATCCGCGGGCGAGTCCCACCTACCTCAGCCGGCACACGGACGGGAAAAGCAGGAAGCTCGTCGGGTGGGGCGGTGGTGGACCAACGGAGAAGTGGCGCTTTTGGAGAGGAGCACCTTGAGACGGACCGGATCTGCCTCATCCTCTCAGTCCAGAATCTATTTGCATGTTTTTTAACCATTTTGTAACCTCCATGCTGTTGACCAGTGTTTTGTTTTGCTCATTTTTTGGCTTTCAATCTGATTATTTTCTACTTTCATGAGTGAAGAGTTTCTATATGTAAAAAAGCTACAGATTGTATGAAGAATTCTTCCCCCCCCCGCTCTTCTAAAGGAAGACTAATGCACTTTTAAAGCTTGGCTCTCGGATCAGTTTATGAAGCTGAACCAGAATCTTGGAGGCATGCGTCTTTATATGCAGCTGGCCTGCGTTTAAGCACTTCACATAGGCTCCTGGCCCTCTCTTCTCGCCACTCCTGCCTTTGGATTCCCCCAAGGTGCGCTGAGATGAGCCTCCGGCAGGCAGAATCCCTCAGTGGTCTTTTTACGTGACCTGGACTGTCGCGGTTTGAGCGTGTCCTTGTCTGGTCGAGAGGATTTTTTTTGGGGTTGGGAAAGCGTAACGGAAACAGGATTGTCCGGTGCTGGTGCACCACCTATGTATTGTTGCAGCTTGCAACAAAGTAAAATGGACTACAAGCGTCGCTTTTTGCTCGGCGGGTCCAAGCAGAAAGTCCAACAGCACCAGCAGTACCAGATGCCTGAGTTGAGCCGAACCCTCAGCGCCTCATTGGCCGCCTCTTGCTCGGCCTCCTCACCCATGGGCCTACCCGGCAGCTGCCACCCACCCTCCGCCTCTCCCACTACCGCGGTGGCTGACATCCAGCAGGGCATCTCCAAGTACTTGGACGCCCTCAACGTGTTCTGCCGGGCCAGCGCCTTTCTCACCGACCTCTTCAGCAGCGTGTTCAGGAACTCTCACTACTCCAAAGCAGCTATGCAACTGAAGGACGTGCAGGAACACGTCATGGAAGCGGCCAGCCGGCTGACGGCGGCCATCAAGCCGGAGATCGCCAAGATGCTGATGGAGCTGAGCGCCGGGGCCGCCAACTTCAAAGATCAGAACGACTTCAATCTGCAAGATGTTGAGGTACTTCCAAAAATTGCCATTTTAGTTGAGAATGTATGACGTCGCCCCTTTTCTATCCATGATCTGAGTTGTTGGATCTCGTGCATAGCGCCATACAGAAATGCCACAAAAAGTGTAAATGGTGACCCTCATTCACCTTCATTGCTGCATATGCGCTCTAGACACACTCACATATTTGAGGGGGGGGGGGGTTACGGCTCCCACAAACTTTTACAAAACACATTTATACTTGATTCGTACCCTTAAAAGTATCTGCCGGTAGGTAACTAGTCCTGATGTGATATCTCGGCAATGCATTGTTGTACAATAATTGATCAGTTGTCGATTAATCTTTTTTTTTTCCCTTCTAATTTTTCAGTGTGAAAGTTATGTCACTTGCTAAATGCAAACAGCAATGAAAATGGCTATTTGACACATTGACAATTACACGTTGAGTCATGGAGTTACTAAAGGCCACTATGGGAATGGAAGGAAAGCAAAACACCTCAATTCCAGTATTCACGCAATTACATGACACCTGTTGAACATATTTTGTGTCGTGTTACCTAGAACCAGGTGAACTACTTGCTGTGTTTATAAGCATATTTGGTCATTGCTGTTCCTTTTTAGCCCTTCTAACCTTGGTGCTAATATGTTGGGATGACTGGGTGCTCTCTTGTCCGATGGCTGACTTGATGAATCAGTGTTATTCCAGCTCAAGTTCTCCACCCTGTGTTAGCATAGTGTGAGAACCCGAGGCCAGCGTGTGAAAAACGGGCGGCATTCTACATGATCTTCATTCTAGTTGCTGAATTTACTTCCTTCCTATGTCAACATTTGCTCGAACACACACACACAAAACCCTTCACCAGAACATTAATTGAACATGCAGATCCAGTAAAAGAGCTATTTAGAAAATTGTGCCTCAGTTTTAACGAAAATCGAGAGATCTAAAGTACAGTGGTACCATGAATTAAAAGGTACCAACTTACAAGTTTTCCAAGTTGCGTGCTGTTGTTAGGTTGTATTTTTTTTAATGTTATTTATTTCTGCTTTATGTTGTGAGACAACATTTGCGGTACGAGTGATCTTCAGATATGCGAATACACTTCGGCTATATGGCGGAAGCTATCTTGAGAAGCTAACCTTTTTACCCCGGCATCAAAATACTGTATACCCTTTCGTGAAATATACTCACATTAGCCTACCCAGACAAAGCAAACTTGAAACTAAACTTCGGCATTTAATCGCAACCGAACATTTGTGTAAATGCAGCCACAACAGACGAGAGTGTGTTTAACACTAAATTAACTACCCACAGGTTTTTTTCTGTTGAAAGCAACTGTTGCTGATATCTGTACACATCGAATTAACTGAACCAGGCAAGTCGCAGCGGCTGTGTCAATGTGCACTGCAGACACTGCAGAAGTATGCTTAATTCAACGCAACTTTGAGTGGATATTCACCTCTTGATAATATCCTCAAGCTGGCTGGAATGAAGTCTAGCAGGTGTGTTTACGACTCTACGAATTAAGACGGATCCGATCGACGTCCACAATTACACAAAATTAACGTCATATTTTCTCCACGGCAATTATGGTCTGTGGGAAGTGCGGTCAGGTTGCTTGTTGGAGAGTGCTGCACCTCTCCTGTGGATGTGGCTTTGCCCAAAACAGGAAACACTTGTGCACCACTGTCGGTAAAAACACGACTCTCTGCGGTCTCCAATTATGTCTGCTTGAATATTAGAGGAAGCGTAAGTCTGAACGTTTTGACCATACGCCTTGGCTGTCTGTCTGACTGAAGCAGAAAAGCAAACCTGTGATACATTTTGATACCGCGCACTGACCTCATTTGGGGGGGTTTTAGTTGTTGAAGGCCCATGCCCAATATTTTGCTTGGCGCATCACAAAAAAAAAGTAAAAAAAAGGTGAGGTAGCCCTTTGAAGACCTTTGGTGCAGAACTTATTCTCAGAGGAAAGCAAATGCTAATCTAATAGCTGCTAATAGAGGAAGTCTCTTTCTAAAAGGAGGATTTTCTTTTCTTTTTTTCCCTGCCTGTCTGAGAGGGGAAGAATGCGGTCTGGCAGCAGTTTGTCTATGAACTCTTCAAAAGAGGGGGCAAATACAATAGTGGGTTGAGGGAGTTGTGGTATGTGAAGCTTTACCCCATTCTTTTTCTTTCTTTCCTTTACCCCACAAACTTTCAGATCAGCAAGTGAACCACTTTTTTTTTCACTCAAATGGGAGCATGATTCTTCAACTAAATGTTTCCTCAAGAATGATCACTGGATTTATGATGTTTATGTACTCAACTGGAAATGGCGCCGACTTGATTAAATGTTTTTTTACGCTTGATCTCTATGAACCGAGATAATTCGTTGCTCACCATGTTCTACATAATATCACATCTTTGAGACTGCGTGTGGGGGAACCTGTGTGCAGCAGGAAGCAAGACTCCACACAAAGACTATTCACACACTTTGGATACTGCTGTTTTGGTTAGCAATAGCGCTCAAATGGACTCATCTATTTCAAGATTGTGTGTGAACAATAGTTTCTATAAACCAACGTAATTGAAGCTACTTTGTTTTTTTTCCTGATTAGGGACAAAAGAGAGACATTTTTCTGTGTTGAGCAAATACAGTAAATCCAATAATATGGCTTTGGATGTGGCTTTGCCCAAAACAGGAAACACTTGTGCACCACTGTCGGTAAAAACACGACTCTCTGCGGTCTCCAATTATGTCTGCTTGAATATTAGAGGAAGCGTAAGTCTGAACGTTTTGACCATACGCCTTGGCTGTCTGTCTGACTGAAGCAGAAAAGCAAACCTGTGATACATTTTGATACCGCGCACTGACCTCATTTGGGGGGGTTTTAGTTGTTGAAGGCCCATGCCCAATATTTTGCTTGGCGCATCACAAAAAAAAAGTAAAAAAAAGGTGAGGTAGCCCTTTGAAGACCTTTGGTGCAGAACTTATTCTCAGAGGAAAGCAAATGCTAATCTAATAGCTGCTAATAGAGGAAGTCTCTTTCTAAAAGGAGGATTTTCTTTTCTTTTTTTCCCTGCCTGTCTGAGAGGGGAAGAATGCGGTCTGGCAGCAGTTTGTCTATGAACTCTTCAAAAGAGGGGGCAAATACAATAGTGGGTTGAGGGAGTTGTGGTATGTGAAGCTTTACCCCATTCTTTTTCTTTCTTTCCTTTACCCCACAAACTTTCAGATCAGCAAGTGAACCACTTTTTTTTTCACTCAAATGGGAGCATGATTCTTCAACTAAATGTTTCCTCAAGAATGATCACTGGATTTATGATGTTTATGTACTCAACTGGAAATGGCGCCGACTTGATTAAATGTTTTTTTACGCTTGATCTCTATGAACCGAGATAATTCGTTGCTCACCATGTTCTACATAATATCACATCTTTGAGACTGCGTGTGGGGGAACCTGTGTGCAGCAGGAAGCAAGACTCCACACAAAGACTATTCACACACTTTGGATACTGCTGTTTTGGTTAGCAATAGCGCTCAAATGGACTCATCTATTTCAAGATTGTGTGTGAACAATAGTTTCTATAAACCAACGTAATTGAAGCTACTTTGTTTTTTTTCCTGATTAGGGACAAAAGAGAGACATTTTTCTGTGTTGAGCAAATACAGTAAATCCAATAATATGGCTTTAATTTGTAATTAATTTTATAAGAATCTGGATCAGTACATTCTGTTTTCAGTTCAAGCTGCTCCACAATCCATCCCATTCACAGTTGATGCGATATTTCAAAGTAAAGGTGGTTAAATTGTCACATTTGTCACATGTTCATTACTGAAACAATTGCCCGAATATTTTCGCACAACTCATGTACGCGGATGACGTCGATCAAAGCTCACTACACGGCCGCCTCCATTACAGAAGAACGCTAAGTAATTAAGACGGCGTTTGACACTTAAGTGTCATCGCATCTGATGATGATGGGAGTTACAGACACTTGGTAACACGTCTTGGCTTTAATTTGTTCACATTTTATTCATGAAAAATTCTTAACTGGCATTCAAGCATCAAAATATATTTAAAAAAACTGCATTTAAACAGAAATTACTGTTTGTGCTTGGGATGCGAGTCTCTTCACAGAAAGATCAAGCACATGTCGTTTTGCATTATATATTCCTATCTACTTACTTAAACTATGTTCCCATTGCATGTCAGTTCAGGTTTTTCATGTCCATATGTGATGTATCGTTTTTTTCTTTCCCCATGGAATGTGAACACTCGAATTCAGATTTTTTAAATTATCCCCCCCAATTCCGACTCAGTCCTCTTGCGTATGTGGATATACACCAGTCCACTTACATATCCAATGCAACTGCAGGCTGGATGGTAAGGTCTCACCTGACCTATATGCGTACGTCACACTTGTTCAACAAGCACTACATCCTTGTATCATAATATCAATTTCTTCCTCCACATTGCCATCAGTTAGGGTATGGCAATTAATCAATTTCCATTGTGGAAGGCAATCACGAATTTCCAAGGATGTGCTGTTTTATACGTTGCAAAAGCTGTGGTTTATCCACGTCAGCAACTTTTGACCCGAGGTCTGTGCTTCCAAGCCGCAAATAATTTGTCAAAGTCTCATGTTCAACTCTACATCAGACAAGACCTTAAGCAGGCTAGCAATAGACATCTGCGCCAGTCGAGCCATGCTGTTTAACAGCTCCTTTTATGATTTGTGCCAATATTTAAAATTAATGTAATGTTTTTTTTTTTTTGTGACTTGTACTTTTTTTTTTGTTGTTGTTTGTTGAATTCTATTTCCATTTTGTTGTTAATCATCTAAGTCTCATTAAAATCATAATTAGTTTGTGAAGCTCTTTCTTCCGAATAGTGAAACTCAAGTTCCTTAAAGATAAATTATTGGTAAGAAAGAACTAAGCCGCCAGCTTTTTTTTTTTCTTCTTCTTCTTTGGCATTGCGTTCAAAGTAGCCATCTGGTTACGATTTCAAGGTCTCACCCCCTTAAGAGCTCTAGATCTTCATGCATGGCGGCCCTCCACAGCAGCAATACTGCAGGTGTTCTCGGGAAAATAGAAGGATACATGTTGATGGCTTCATGATTCACCTTATTTGGGCTAAAGAGGCCCATTATATATTTTTTTTCCTTTTTCCTCTTCTTCATAGTTTCCATGCTTGTGGGATCCTGCGCAGCCAATCACACGTGTTCTCCATTATCTGGAACTGTGGCCATGTTTTTCTTTTTTTTTCCCTACTTTGTGGCTCCGCTCGGCTTTGTTACATTTGCTCGTCACCCTGTCAAACTGTTGTTCAAATGATGACGTGCTTGTTCTCTGTCTGTCCATGTCGTGTATCAAGACAAAAATAAGGCTGGATTTACTGCATCTTTCAAGTGGCACGATTCCCTTATTTTTGTGGATCACAAATTCAGATGTCATGACATCATTAAAAAAAAAAAAAAAACATCTTGAAATTAGAGCTCTCCAATGCTAGGGGTCCACACAAAGGACAACACCATCTGACAAAAAAAAAAAAAAAACAACGTCTGTTGCTAAATGGGTGATAACCTAAAATTGCGTAATCGGTGTAATCAATTATTTGGTGCAAGTACTTTTCAAGGTCAAAATATCATCAGAGTTTTGCTCCTTCAGCCAACAGTTCGGTGTGCCACTATTTGAACCCATTTACCATGTGGTCACTCTGTCTTTACATGCTGACCAGAAGTTTACGTGGCACCATACTCCGAACGCAGAAGAGCTGTGTGCATACTATAATGTCCATGATGTGGCTTTGTGTCGACCAGTGTACTATGATGATTTCTGAAAAGTCATCTTGTTCAAATATTTTCCAAAACATTTCTCCAAACAGCATCACTTACATATTTTATGTTTAAACAAAACAAAACAAAACAAAAACGCTGACCGTGCAAATATATAAAGGATGTTTTATGTTCGTGTTGGCTAAATTGACAGTCATTGCTTTAAGAAGGAAACTGCTTTTCTTTAAAATGATGTCAAACTGTGAGGCCAAAATTGGAAATCTTCCCCGTTGTGCAGTGCAAACTGCATGCTGTGCAAGAATGGAAAAATTCACAGGGGTTTAGTCAACAGTCAATTGTCTTTGGTAAGAACCCGTCTCGTCACTGTGGCGCTGCTTCCTGCCCACACCCGCACTTTTCCTCTCCACTGCTCGCAAAATTTTAAATTTATTTTATTTTTTTTTTTTTTTGTGACTTGTACTTTTTTTTTTGTTGTTGTTTGTTGAATTCTATTTCCATTTTGTTGTTAATCATCTAAGTCTCATTAAAATCATAATTAGTTTGTGAAGCTCTTTCTTCCGAATAGTGAAACTCAAGTTCCTTAAAGATAAATTATTGGTAAGAAAGAACTAAGCCGCCAGCTTTTTTTTTTTCTTCTTCTTCTTTGGCATTGCGTTCAAAGTAGCCATCTGGTTACGATTTCAAGGTCTCACCCCCTTAAGAGCTCTAGATCTTCATGCATGGCGGCCCTCCACAGCAGCAATACTGCAGGTGTTCTCGGGAAAATAGAAGGATACATGTTGATGGCTTCATGATTCACCTTATTTGGGCTAAAGAGGCCCATTATATATTTTTTTTCCTTTTTCCTCTTCTTCATAGTTTCCATGCTTGTGGGATCCTGCGCAGCCAATCACACGTGTTCTCCATTATCTGGAACTGTGGCCATGTTTTTCTTTTTTTTTCCCTACTTTGTGGCTCCGCTCGGCTTTGTTACATTTGCTCGTCACCCTGTCAAACTGTTGTTCAAATGATGACGTGCTTGTTCTCTGTCTGTCCATGTCGTGTATCAAGACAAAAATAAGGCTGGATTTACTGCATCTTTCAAGTGGCACGATTCCCTTATTTTTGTGGATCACAAATTCAGATGTCATGACATCATTAAAAAAAAAAAAAAAACATCTTGAAATTAGAGCTCTCCAATGCTAGGGGTCCACACAAAGGACAACACCATCTGACAAAAAAAAAAAAAAAAAGTGAAACACAACACTAGTATGTACACTCTTCTGTCTAAAGGTAAACCTACACAATATTATGACTGTAAATTGGGAAGGAGTAAACATGACTACCATGAGATATTTCCAGCAGGGACCTAAAAAAGTAATGGCGGTAAACTGAAGGGTGTCCCTTTTCTTTTGTGCTGTAAGTAGGATAACAAAATAAACTGTCCTGTCACCGAATACAAAACGAGCCTGTTGACACTTGTAGTTTAGTAGTCTGGCCCACACTAAATTCTGTCACTCTGGGATTTTGACATAATCTCATTGGACTGCATATTGTGTGATGACATTTTCCAACTGGGAGACACAATTTTGATGTTGTAATCTAAAACTCGAGCTTGCTGGTAAGTTGACGTTGTGCTTCTCCCTTCCAGGTCCTGGGTCGATGCTTCTTGACGGTGATGCAGGTCCACTTCCAGTTCCTTTCGCAGACCCTGCAGAAGGTCCAGCCCGTGGCGCAGTCCTGTCTGGCCGAGGCTTTGGCGCAGGCCCAGGAGCGCTCGGCCAACATTCGGGCCCAAAGCGCCGAGCTCGGGCAGCTCACCGAGTTGGAGGAAGCTTCCCGATCGTGGAAAGGTGCAGCTGAGGTATGCCAACATGAAGATGAAGGCTGTATTGAATTGTTTATATCAGTGTTTCCCAAACCGGGACCACCTAGTGAGCTCTAGCTTCGGGTTCTGCAAAATAATTTCCAATGAATTATGTGGAAAGTGAAGTATACGTATGAGTACCAGCACGCCAATACCAGTAATATAAAGGTACAAAACCAATTACTTTTGCCGACCTTAGCTGTGATGATTTGACATACCACGTAAATCTGACATCCCTGCATTAGTAGTCTTTTTTTAAATGTTTTTAAATAAAAATGCATGGAACAAAGTTTCCCTCACCCCCCCCCCCTTTTTTTTTTTTTTACTGTACAAGCAGTGTATTTAAAAAAGAGATTTCTATCAATCTTTTCCGGAATAAGTGTAATATTACAAGGATACGGTTGTTAATGTTGTTGTTGTCATTTTTGACTTTTTTTTTTAATTCAATATGTCTTGTAAAGAGTAATTTTTTATACAACTTTCTTCTAATAACGTTGCAATTAAAAAAAAAAAAAGAATTTTGTAATTTTACTTTTGTCTTGAAAATGGGCATTTTTTTTCCATTTATGGTATTTAGAGTTTCAGATTGAAGTTGCATTGAGCTGATGTAAGGATTATGAAGGGGTACTTTAAAACAACAACAAAAGAATTCCCTTTAAGAGGTGCCTTTACCCAAAAGGTTTGAGAACCCTTTGTCTCGAACACAATTCCTGACTGACCATACAAGGGAGCGTGAGGCCCTATTGAAATTGGAGCTCAACTGTCCTCCAGCTAATCAGTCCCACCAGTCCATTTTATGCCTTGTTTGTATACGATGAAGCAGAGAGCTGTGCTCTGGTTTGCAGTGTGTCTGGGGGGGGTGGGTTTGATCTGTGCAGAATATCTTGGGGGTTTGTTTGGGATGGCCCAGACTCCTTCACTCATGTTCCACCATCTAAAAAAAAGTTGGACTGCTAAGTTGTCAATTCTGGGAACGTCTATTAAAAAATGAAAGGAAAAAAAAAGACATTGCAAAATAACCTCATGAAAATAGATCTCTTGTACTTTTCGACTGCTGCGGGAAAAATTTATGAAGAATGTTTCTGAACCCTCAGGCCATGTCGAGGCTGCGGGAGAGGGGACGTGACGGCTGCCTGGCTGGCCTCCAGGTCCAGCAGCTCTTTTGCTCGCACAACACCAACATCCCAGAGCACCAGCTCAAGGAGCTCAACATGAAGATAGACAGCGCTTTACAGGTAAACATTTAGACTGTTGACCAACCCCCTCCCCTTCCCCGGATTAGTTTTAATTTTATCATTGGTAGTCCTGGTGTGTTGGCCTGAACTTGAAAAGAATAAGAGGTGTAATTGATGCATGGATTTTCATGTATTATACTTACAAAATTAATTTTACTAATTAATTGTTTTTCATGAAACCTTATCAGAGGGATGGTACACGCAAGAGTTTTTGAACTGTTTTCGTTCAAGTCCTGATGAAGATAATTATCATGAAAATGTTACCATCAAGACATAAGACTGGCTTGTTAGCTGGACATTTTTTGTTGTGTGGCTGTACAATAAAAGGCCCATTCAGTGCCATCTGCTGCGTCATTCTTGTCAAACGCTACTTATTGCAGAAACTGGTTAGCGGCAAACGCAAGAACCCCAAATTTACTGAGATTTATTTCTTTTTATTTTACTGGAACTGCATTTTTTTTTTTTTATGTATTTTAAAGTTTCCGTATATATCCGCCTACCTGTCTACCTTCCATGCAATCCACCCAGTCATCCATCCATCTGTATCAATATCTATTTTATTGTTCATGCAGTTGAACTGACATTAGTGTCTCTCCTAATTTGCAGGCGTACAAGGCAGCACTGGAGAGCCTGGGCCACAGCGAGTATGCGCTGAAGGCCGGCTTCCATCTCAACCCCAAATGCGTGGAGTCAGCCTTGCAGGTGGGCCGAAGCTTGCAAACACTTTGTTGAACTATTTAAAAATAAACAAATAAATCAAGGAAAAATGTTTTCGTTACAGGGCTGCTGTGGCGAGGCAGAGGCACAGCAGGCGGGCCGGATGCAGACCACCACCCAGCCCATCCAGTGTGAGTTGCCCACCATCCCCGTACAGATCGGCTCGCATTTCCTCAAGGGCGTGTCCTTCAACGAGTCGGCGGCAGAGAACCTAAAACTGAAAATGGTACGGCCGTTTCTTTCATGCTGTCACCTGAAAAGTCTTGTCTTGACAGTGAATATAAATTTGTGCGGTGTTCCCTCAGCAAACCATGCTGCAGCTCATTAAGGAGGCACTGGGCCAAAATGGGGTGACCCCCAGGGACGACTCCCCTGTCACCGAAGTGCTCAACCAAGTGTGTCCTTCCAGCTGGAGGGGAGCCTGCAAGACGGCCGTCCAGCTGTTGTTTGCTCAGGCTGGTCTGGTGAGTACATTGTTTCCCCGCTATATCACGATTCGTCTTCTGAACTTTTGTCTCGTATTCATCTTTTGATGTGAAACCCAAATGTCCTCAGTAGACAACAAAAACAGGAGTTGACCTTGCCATTCCAATACTTTTGGAAGGGACTGTATGTGACCCCAGTTTTGCCTAATACATAGCATGTACTCTTAATGGTTTTCCAGTGGTGACAGTTTTACCCCGCAACAGATGAAATCCATTTCCCATCATTTCAAATAAGGAAAATGAAGGTTTTCATCCCGAGTTGTCGTTTGAATAAGCTGAGGTCACCCAGGTTGCTTTGAGGCATCTGAGTGGTGTAAGCCAACACCGGTGAGACAGAAAAGGGGAAGAAACACACCCTCTACATCTGGTTTAAGGATGGACTGGCCTGCGAGGGCCCCTGCAGCAATAAGAGAGGGCACAATCTTTGCAGAGTAATACCAGCGTGTTTACGCTTATGCAGTGTTTATTTCCTCTTTGTGTTCTGGAGTGTTTCCCATGCCAGCTTGTTGTAAAACAGTCTCAGTGATGATGGATGGGCCCTTCTCTGCTTATCAACCCCCAAATCTTGAAAAACACGTGACTGCACTCTTGCACGCGCGCTACTCACTGTCAGATTGCAATCGTACACCGCCACCTCCCGAAAAAGAACTATTTGTATCGCGTTATCTCTTACTCAATGCCGTTCTTCTTTCTCATGTGAGGTTTTTAATTCCCGTGAATAAACCTGCCCTCCAACAACAATGGGGGGACTTCCTGCAGTGCAGGAAATCGACTCGCACATCCCAAGTCCCCTCCCTCTTTTTGGCCCAGCTGCAAGTTTCTCGAGAAGCCAAGGCCTTTCAAAGAACTTGTTTGTTGTCAAGGGGCGACTGAAGGGGCTCCCCCCAGCCTCCCTTCCCTCTCCTTTCTTGGTGGGGATATTAATGGCCAAAAGTGGATGAAGGTCATTGCGTTTTATTAGATTTGTTCACATGGAACACACTTGGAGTACTGACAGTGCATCCACAAAGTTTTTACTTTACGTTGTCGACATTTTATGCTACACCCATCCATTTTCTTATTCCAAAATCGAACAAAATACATAATTATTATAAATTTTCTGACAATTCTTCATCATAGTATGTGTGTGCTTTCTCACAGGTGGTGGTCGACACAGCTCAGATCGAGAACAAGGAGTCATATGCGCCTCACATCACCTTAGAAGGATCCAGGCTGGTGGTCCAGGTTCCTTCCACGTGGTGAGGCTGCTCTTCCTCTAGTCACGCATATTGAAATGGGAAAAAAAAAAAAAAGGACGCTGAGATGGACAAATGTCAGCAAAGGGCCCGCCCGACATTTGATTTCTGTGTTCTGTATACCAAAACAAGCAGGATGTTACATTTACATCTACTTTTGATTTAGAAGGTAGAACTATTTGAACTATCAGGAGTGCCGTGTTTGGTTTCCAGGCCTGGACAGCTATAAAGATTAAAGACAGCAAAAAAAAACCCAAACAAAACACACATAACCAGTCTAAGGTCCCCACCAGTAGCCTTGAAGCGCTTTCCATCATAATTTTAAATATCAGGTCTTCATTTGGTGCCTGAGGTGGTCTTGAACTGCCAAGCAGGATTTGCAAGTTTGTGAGTTAACTCCAGGTCGTTCTGAGTAACTGTTCACTGCAGTTTATTACTCCGCTTTAATGGTGTTTAGACGCTTCTGCTCCCGAGCGACTGTATTACAAGCCATGGCTCACGTGTGGATACGCTCGACAGGAGTCGGGCTCACACAGCTTTGCACTGAAGCTTTGTAGGTGTTGACCTCCCAAGGCATTATCTCGCACACAAAAGATCGAAAATCTCATCTTGCGGGACCGCGGGGATTTGTGTGAGCAAAACCTATAAAACCAGATACAGCTGAATGAGGAACTGTGTTTTTCTTTGTGCGCGATGCAGGTGTCTGAAGGAAGACCCGGCAACCATGTCCTTGCTCCAGCGTAGCCTTGATCCGGAGAAGACTCTCGGCCTCGTGGATGTGCTCTACACAGCCGTGTTCGACATCAATAGATGGAAGGAGAGGAAGTGAGTCATATTCTTGAAGAAAACGAGACTCAGATCTCTTCCTTGGACAAACAATCCTCAGAAAACCTTCGCCTAACACATCAAGTCATCTCTGATGAAAATTTGATTTTGACCAGTACAATGTCGCCAACCTCCTCAGAAAAGGCAATGCAACACATCAGAAGGAATGTTGTGGCCCTCGATCCGTGGTTCATCGTTTGCATCCCTGCCAGAGTTGCGATCGTTCTATTTGTGTGCAGATTGCCTTTTTCTGGTCAAATATATTTACAGTGAGTTTTCAGAAAGGGTTTTAAAACATTTTAGGTTTGCATAAAATTCTTTATTTGGCCTCTCTGTGTCATGGAGGTTCAACGTACCTCTCGCGATAAACCGGGGCTCACTGTACTTGTCTCTCTCATGTCCAAAGAGAGCAATCGTTGCCGACCATCCAGATTCAGCTGCAGCGGGAGAGCCCAGATTTTGGCGGCCACGCAGATTTGCCTCCGGGTACCAACTCCAAAGCCTCGAGCGGCCTCCCCAAAACCATCTCCAAGCTGACATCCAAGTTCACCAAGAAGGTGTCGTCCAGCTCCAACAGTGGTGGCAGCTACTCCATCCCCAGCACGCCGTCCCGCAGCATGCTGACGGGCTCCGAGGACAAGGCTAAAAGCTTGGGCCACAGCGAGGGCCGACTGCACAGCTTGCTGCAGATGGGCGCTTTGTCTGCCGGCCCCGAGTTGGGCTCCCAGAACCCACTGGCCAACGGTTTGGCGTGTGACGAGCAGGGCATGAACCTCCCGACCGACCAGGAAATGCAGGACGTCATCGACTTTCTCTCAGGGTTCAACATGGGCAAATCCCAGCAGGCCTCCCCGCTTGTCAAGAGGAGAAACTCGGTGGCGTCCGCCAACCCCACCGAGCTCAAACCTCCTGCCGGACCTCCGCCGACCTCCCCGGTTATTTCTCACGGTACCCAGGCCCTATCCCAGCCTCAGGCTCAGGCTCAGCCTCCACCGCCACCATCCCAACAACAACAACAAGCGCCCCAACCCGCGCCCCAGCAGCCCTCCTCCCAGGCCCTGCAGTACTATCAGCACCTCCTGCAGCCCATCGGCCAGCAGCCGCAGCAGCAGCCACCCCCTCAGCTTCCTCCCCCGCAGCAGAGGGCGTCCAGCAAATGGCTGGGAACGTCCGGCCAGCAACCTCCGCCTGGAGGGCTGTCGCCCCTGGGTCCCATCGGCCAGTGGGGCGGCTCCCCGGGGCTGCCTGACCTGAGCTCGGACCTGTACAGCCTGGGTTTAGTGAGCACGTACATGGACAGCGTCATGTCCGAGGTGCTGGGCCAGAAGCCCCAGGGGCCCCGGAACAACACGTGGCCCAACAGGGAGCAGAGTGACGGCGTCTTCGGTGTCCTGGGAGACGCGCTGCCTTTTGACCCTGCAGGTGACATCCAGCTCCTTGTTTTGGTTTAATTGTATCCATGTTCTTCGTATTGTATTGGAACCCTTTTTTTTTTTTGCTTGCAATGGTGAGAGATTGCAAATGACTAGACTGCTTCAGGGTGGACTTGGCCGCGCATTGGCATATTTGCAGATTTTTTTTTTTAAAACCGTAATATTATTTATACTTTGGATTTTTTCCTTTTTTCTGGGATTTTTTTTCCATTCTATTTTTTCTCTATTTCCCCTTTTTTTTTCTTTATAATACAGCAAAATGTTTATTAGTGGGTTTTTGAAAAAAGATTTTTGGGGGTTTTGGAAAAAAAATTACATTTTTAGGAAGGAGTCAATTATTTGCATTTTTTTTTAATATTCATGGCATGGAATATGGTGGGAATGACCACTTGTTGGGTGTGAACAGCGAAATGAACATGATCCACCATCAAAGACAGCCTTAAATGAATTTCCCCTTGTGGGGACAGCACTTCATCACACAGTTGCAGTATCAGCAGACTGCAACTGTATCGCTCACCATTCCGGTTATGTTTCTCCGTACATTCCAATTGTACTGAAAACAGTACATTGGTGGCACGCAATATTTGGCATCTGACACTTTCTCTTCTTACTTGCGCTTTTTACGCCGCGGTCGACGGTCCGGCGCCAAATTAATTTTCCGAGGAAGAGGTCAGAAAGTCAATCCTCTCCTTTATCTATTTTGACAGTTGGCTCCGACCCGGAGTTCGCCCGTTACGTGGCCGGCGTGAGCCAGGCCATGCAGCAGAAGCGTCAGGTGCAGCACCCACGTCGCCCCAGCAACCCTCGCAGCAACTGGTCCATCCCCGACGAGCAGCACAGGACATGGACGCACCCTGAGTACTACAGCGAGGGGTAAGTTGTACCTTGTGCACCGACACCACCCAAGGGTTTATCAAAAAATTAGACCAACGAAGGTTTTCCATCAGTTTGTCTCCATGTACATATAAGTTGAGGGATCAAAGAGTCTGCCAAAGACCCGTTGTTGTTTGTTTGCATTGTCAGCGAGGCGGTCAACAGCAGCTGGTCGGCCAATCAGGGAGACTCCGCCAGCTCCAGCGACGAGACGTCCTCCGCCAACGGCGACAGCCTCTTCTCGATGTTCTCTGGACCCGACCTCGTGGCGGCGGTTAAACAAAGAAGGTAACGGAGCCAGGAGACACATCACGCTGTTTAGGCGCGTGGCCCAGCTGGCTTGTTTCTTGATTTGAATCAAATCCAGGAGAGCTTTTGAGCACCACAATTTGCCCACCCTGGGTTTGGAATATGCGTGGTTGAAATTTGTTTGGAACAAAATGACAAACATCTCAAGGACAAGTCACAAATGACCCTAAAATGGCCGGCACAAAACCAAAATCGCAGATTTCAAATGTCTGGTGCGAAGTTTTCAGACTTTTTGCGTGGGTCTACTCTTGAGAGACAAAACGAGGCAATTCTTAGTCGTACTCCTTCACGAGCAGGATTGTTGATGAATCCACAAAGTAATCCTAAAACATGTGTGCAGGAAACACAGCTGTGGTGAGCCGGAAGCGTGCACGCTTCCCTCTCCGCCTCTCCACCACATCGCCGATGACAACCAGGTAAGAATCACACGAGAGCCACAAGGAGGTGGCAGAAATCCTTTTTTTTTTTTTTTGTACATTCTGCGTGATTGTATTCCAACGATTTTCTCATCTTGCAACTAGTTTTTCAAAATGCCCCAATTTATTGTCATAAGCTAAAAATAATTGGCATAAAAAAGAACACCTTTTTTCTTATTTTGCAACTTTATTCTTGCAATTCTGAATTTTTGTTTCTCATTACTAGTGAATGTCGTTTGTTCATTTGATACTACTTTCTTTTTGCATATTAAAAGAAAAAAATATTTAAATATTTTCTTATAACATTATGAGATTAAGTTGTCATTGACAAAATAATAAACACCATTTTCCCTTGTCGTATTGCAATTATATTTTCATTTTTTAATCATGTTGGGGACTCCATTGTCCTGGTTAAAACAATCTTTTCAACCTTTGTGCTTGGTGGAGGTAAACACTGAAGCGCTAACTTTGAAGTCAACTCCCCCCTGATGTCTTTTTGTGGCGTCTTTCCCAGGACAGCAAAACGAAAACATGGCCTCCCAAAGCGCCGTGGCAGCACTCGGCCCACGGCGGCACCGGTGGCGGCGGCCTGACCAATCCCGGCTCTTCCTTGTACCACCAGATGAATCTTGCCCCGCCTTCGTCGTCGCAGTGGAGCGACTCCCTGCAGATGCTGCAGTCGCCCGTGTGGTCGGCGGCTGGCGGCGGCGACTGCTCGCCTTCGGCCGGCGCCATCTCCTCGCCGTTCCCCTTCGGCCAGCAGCAGCAGCAGCAGCAGCTGAAAGGCATCAAGGCCTTCAAGTCGTTCCCCTTGAAACACGAGCACAGGTCGTCCTTCCTGCACCAGTACTGAGCCGGCCGGTCCACATGCTACATGCTAACAGTAATCACACTGGTTTGATCTACTCCACCTTTTCGACGTACTTCGACACACACTACTTTTCTACAAGCGCTATCAGGGCCACGCTGACAGGAAAAACGACCGCGATGAAGGCCGAATTACCCCACTTAAGTCAACTATCGAAAGAATGAACTCGAACTTTATGAGCAAAAAGTCCAAATTTCACAAAGAATGAAGTTAGAACTCGTAACTTACCGTTTTTCCTCATATTATGACTTTTTGCTTGCTACTTCATGACTATTCTTTTTTTTTCTCCTCATACGTTTACGACATTGTACATGCAACGTATGACTTTTTTCTTGTTAGCCACGTTTTTCTCTTTGACTCTTTGACAAGACATTTAAAAAAAAAAGACCAATTTCTCTTCACAACGATTCTTGCTGGTTACTTCAAAATTTTATTCTTGTAGCATCACTTTTTCTCGAAACATTACGACTATTCTTTTTCCAATAAAACTTTTTTCCACGACATTACGACATTTTTCCCCTCTTGTCACGTTGACAGTTTTGCTAATTACATTTTATTCTCATGACATGACAATTTTTTTTTCCTCGTACTGACTTTGTGTGCCACTGTCCAACATTGTTGTTGTTTGATTACCGGTACATTTTTTTTTTTTTTTTTCCCCAGAACACCACTTCGAATCTCAAGACTTTTTGCTCATAACGGAACGACTTTATTCTCATAACATGACAACTTTTTCACGTAACTTTGCAAAATTTATTTGCACATAACTGCGAGTTGTTTGTTTGTACTCTCATGGTTTTCCTCATAAAATCCAGCCTTTTTCTGCACATCACTTTCTTACTCTTTCCCACTCTTTGGTAATTTATTTTCCATTTCTGCGTGGCCCTGGTACAGAGACCTAATTCGACACCTCCCCACTTCTCCTGTCCTAACGACTTCAGTTACTCACTTCTTTTATTATTAATATTATTATGAAGCGGTCATTTCTCTGCCCTTTGGAGAGGGTGACACACACCCCTCCTTTCAGGCAAGAGCTGGAGACTGCTAAAAAAAAAAAACAACCTAGTGTGTGTACAGTGAGCTATAATTGCCAAATGTACAGCTAGCGTGTACATGGAACACCAATTTTCACTTTTCCTTACGTTTATAAAGAGGCTTTGAGCAGGCTCAGCACAGTTAACCCGCAAATACACTACATTTTTGTTGATGATATTGTTCCTCATCCGAGACACACAGAATCTAATGATATCTAATGATATTAAATGTGCCATTTTGCTGATGACAGCGCTTGTTCCCAACCAAAGCAGGAGACGGAACGGCAGTGCATTCGCTTGGCCCCTGCAAAATTAGACGCCCAAATCCTCGTTATATTTTCGCAACAGTATTAATAATTGTAGTTACATGCTATTTTCCACTTTCCCGATTTATGTGAAAAAAAAGAAGCACACACGTTGTCCATCTTAACCAAATATGCTCAGAAAAAAAAAAACAAGAAAATGTATTTGGTTTTTACGGCAAAAGGCCCGAATGTTATCATTCTTTTGTGATGTTTGCAGATGCCAACGTTGCCTGTATTTATGAAATGACACCAGAAAAAACTAACACACAAATGTTTACAGTTTTGCTGTACATACATACAAATATATATATAAATATATCTTTTTATAGTTAAATGTGCTTTGCACAATCAACATAGAGGTTCTGCTGTTTTTTTGGGAGGGGGCGGGGAGGTTTGTTTAACTCCCTTAAAAGCCTTTTTTCTTTTCTGAAGACAGACTTGTAACTGTTAGCTTATTATTACTATTTTCCCCCTGCTGTGTCAAACGGTTGAACTATACTAGCGACAAGGGAAAACCAAAACGATAACGGCAAAAGGATAACATGGTCATCTATAGGGGGCGGGGCTGCTTGGCTTATGTTGCTTCGTGTTCTTTTCAGCTGGTGACTAGAAATCTACCAGCAATGCAAAAAAAATTAAAAAAAAAAACAACTAGCAAGTTCATTGCTTCTGCTTTCTTTATTGTCCATCTTACAAAGTGACACCAAAGACAAGAAATTGAGTTTTCTATTTACTAAGGTAGTGTTAATGAATAGCTTGAAGAAATTAGTGCACAGGGCCTCACTGAAATTGTTGGATGTAGTTGTATTTTTTAAACATGAATAAAAAGCTGTAATATTGCCAAAACAAACAAAAAGTAGATACAACCATTTTTATTTGAGAAGTTGTATCCTTAGCATATTTTTTTGTGTAAGAAATCTTTTTCCAAAAAAAAAGTACCCTTTCATTTGAAATTCATAAATGTCGAAACATTTTCCCTCATTTGATTATGACTTTATTGTAAAATTACAACTTTTCTTTTAAAATTTCAAGTAAATGATCTTTTTTTTCCAGTGTGACCCAAACACTCCTTCATGTGCAAAAGTAAATCAAATGAGGCAGAATGGCGTGGCATGACATAAATAATAATAATAATAATAATACTAATGAAGAGGTATGGTCAGTATCAACTTCCTTCAATGGTGTTGGCGTTGGGCTGCGAGGAGGCTGTGCCTTGGTCGCACTGCAACAGAAAACAAGAAAAGGGAAGAAAAGTAGGGAGAGAACTGAAACTGCCGCTTCAAAACTTTACGTACATTTGCCTCAGTTGATGACGAAAACGTGGATGGAGGCACGTTGTCCGGCGGGCTGGCGTCGGCCAGAGTTGCCAGGTACACGATGTTACGGTGCAGGAATTGTTGATATCTGCGGACGCAAACCAAAAGACTTTTCTCCAGTTGATGCAAACGACAGTCATCATACTGTAAGTCACCAGCTATTGCATCATAATGTGAATGTTACTTAACAAAGTTCCCAACGATAACTTGTTTAAAAATTCACTGTTCCAAATTAAGTACAGGAGCGTTCCAAAACATGCCATCGGTTGGAAAGAACGGGCTGCCATTTTGTCCTGTACCGCCACCTGCTGTCCATTGAAATCGACGCAGCGCGCACAAGCTCAGTGAGCAAATATTACGGCTCACCTGTTCCGGGGTTGGTCACGTGACCATCCCAACGCGAGCCCGTGGCCACTGAGGTCAATTTCAGTCGACAGCAGGTGCAAGTATAGGACAAAATGGCAGCCCCCTGAGACGGATAAAAATAGGTGGATTTTTTTTCTGCTTCATTCATATTACAGAAACACAATGTTCATCAGAATACAGAGATGATTTTTATTATCAGGAATATTTTCACTTGACTTCAACTATGACAGTACCATGATTATGCTTCAGTTTCAGTGAAATATCGAAGGTTATGACAATCAAATATATTCTGGTAAGATGGCAACTTTTCCCCCCTCTAATATAACTTTATTCTTGTAGATGTTTTTACATTACATCATTTTTGTTCTGGAAAAAAAATCTGTAATGTGCTTGTGTTTGGAAATGTATTCTTCAACTATTTCTCCCGGAATACATTATTTACATAACTTTTTCCTGCAATATTACAACTTAATTCTCATAACATTTGCAACATTTCCCTGACATCACAAGTATGACTTTATTTTTAATTTTACAGCATGATTCTTGTAAAATGAGAACTCACACCCAGCAATAACAATTTTATTCTTGTCCTCTTATTTCCTCGCAATGTGACTTTATTATTAAATAAATTGACTGATTTATCAAAATAAATATAATTTCCCTGTAATATTACAACTTTGTTCAAATGAGTTGACCACCCCCCCCCACTATTGAGACTTTGTGACGTTTATTTTCTAATATTACAACCTTATCCTTTTAAAAGAATACGAATCAATGCTCAAATTGGAAGACTCAAATCAAACTTCATTTCCAACAATATACTTACTTAACGCACTCCACGGCGCGTCCCTTCTGCATGTACTCGACAATGCATCGTATTAACTGGTCGTTTTCGTCCAGTAGCTGGGGAGGGGGAGACATTTTTTAGAAAAGGCAATACAATGAGTCAAATGGTGGCCAAAGTGTGTTGTGTTGTTATCAGCGCAGCTAGCTACAACGCGGCTAAAATTAGCATAGCGGATTACTCTTGGGGGAAAAAACATATATGAATAAAATTAGTTCCGCCTTTTTATGATGGTTTACCCTCTGTATGGTTTCCTGGTTGATTTTGGCATCCCCGCGAAGTTTCTGGGGCACAAAAACGATCGACATTTTACTATTCCATCGAAGAACTCTTGCTACGTTTGTTCCTCGTCTTCTTCGTTTCTTCTACGAGTAGAAAACTTCCATTTGGAAGAGCTCACAGCGCCGTCTGTTGTACGACGGCGGTGGGACCAGACGGGTTTATAAATTCTCTCCGAGATGACAGCATAAAATCATTCACAAAAAAATAAAATCATTCATAACCTGATGGGTGTGTCATACGATAATTTTGTTTTTATTAGAACAAAACATTAGTTTATATAAAACAATATATCGTGTAGAGGGCGCCGCGATGGTCGCCTGGTTAGCACGCCTCACTGCAGAGGTCAGGGGTTCGATTCCAGGCTCCCATATCCCCAACTGTCCAAAGACGGCTGCGATAGGCCCCAGCACGCCCGCGACTTCTGTCGGAGAAGCAGCTCAGATAATGGTTGAATAGATGAATATGTCATAGAGATCATAAACAGGCCTGCCTTCTGTCCATGTGCAGAGAAATGTATAAGAACTTATTTTCCAAGTTATTACGATTCTATTTTGAAATTGCCCCCCCCGGCAATTGTAAACCCTTTATTTTTATTAGTATAGCGTAAAATTGCATTTTTTTTCATATTGCAACTTGGTTCTTTTAAAAAAATGACATTTAAAAGTGTTGGCAACTACTTTCAGTATTGATTTATCATGAGAGCAGTTTATTAAAGTTACAGCTGTAGTCTGATATTACCATTGTTGTAACACACACAAGGAATTGTGATCCAACTTTTATCACTAGGGAGGTAAAATGCTAAAATCTCACTGGACTGTAGACACAATGTCTTGCTGGAACATGTCGAGTTACTTTTCATATGAAATAAAGCACTGGGATATAACACTTTTGAACTCTTTATTTTGTTTTTAACTGTAAAAATTCCAATTTTTATGATGCTCTCAAGGAGGAAAAACAAAAATTCCTTGGTTTTCCCAAAAGTTCCAGAAGCTCGGAAGAAGTAACAAATTTACGAAAACTAAACAGTTGCAAATGGCTCTCTATGGATAATTCTCCCATCCGCCTCGGGCTGGTTTAAAATCGACGGATCGGTCATCATGCAGTGTCGGGCTCACGTGTGCAACAATAACTTATACATATACATTACTGTGTATTTGCTATTCATTATTTAATTTCCATTTATTATTTCATTTGTAACAAGTTCACCACCTCCTAGTGCTTTTTTTTTTTTTTTTTAATCAACACATCTGCCAGAAAACATCAACATTAAAGGGAGAGCTGTAGAAAAATCCCCGATCAACCACCCCTCCCACCTAGAAGGCACTCCCTAAATACAAAGTGGAGCCAAAATAATGAAAATACTAATCATTCATGTCACAGATCCAGTTGCTGTCCCTTTTTGTTTTAGAGAAAACAAAACAAAAAGCTTCACAGAAAAATATTGGAGAAGTCATTCTGAGTGAAAGTAAGGGTCTGACTGAGGAGATGGATGCAAACTTTTTTTGGCCGATGGCTAACTACTGAAAGCGCGCTCAGAAGAAGAAAAAAAACAGTTTATAGTGGACTTCTCAACAAGCACTTCATCATGCTGGATGTGCTCAAAATTTGGTTTCCTTCAGGCTGTTTCAACATGTCGCATCCAAAATTGAAGTAAGACAAAATGAAATGGAAGAATAAAGCTATCTAAGCACAGTCGGCGTACTGACCGACTCCACTTATTTACACCACTTGTAACTCAAAATGGAAGAAGAAAAAGAAAATGGAGGTGACACGCTGCTGCGTCTTCTTCCTTCCTAGCAAATGTCGGGACCCAAGAACATGTTTTGAAAGAGCCACGATTGGTCATCGTGCGAGTGGGGCGGGACTACGCCGCCACCTTGTTGTCTTTCTGAAACAAAAACAACAGGATCATACATATATACGTGATTTATAGGGGGGAAAAAAATTCACCTCCCCACCCAATAGAGTAATTCTACCGTATTATTTGCATATAAGAGAAGAGCCCCTCAAATAGAGATTTACCGCATATTCAAAGTCGGAGAACTCGCGGCCTCCTCTTCCGCCCCTGAAGCCGCCTCGGAAGCCGGGTGGCGCCCCTCGAGGCGGGCCGAAGGAGCCCCGGCCAGACGGCCTTCCCCGGCCCCCGCGGGGCGCCATGTAGCCTCTGCTGCCGCGGTACCCCCCTCGGCCGCGATGGTGCCTCAGCGGGATGCCGAATGTCTCGGCGTTCATCCGCCGCTCTTCTGCCCAGGTCGACCTCCGCTCTCTGCGATGCAAAACAACTAACACTTACCTTGAGAATCCTCCATCATGTGATTTACTAAAATACACAAAAGAACATTGAAGCAAAATGTAAATGTTTGAGCAAATACATTTTTTGAGTGTTTGTTATAAAAATAAAACAGAACATCTGAAGTCACATTTGGACATCTGGTAATATTAAAGCGGGGGGGGGGGTATTATAGTGACTAATAAATCATACTAATATGGATGAATCGTAAAATTCTGAACATTTTTGGTCATGACTCATTCTGTGAAAGTGTTTTTTTTTCTTATCTTACTACTGTCATACAACCACTTTTGGTAATATGACAAATCATTTTTATAAAATTACAGTTTTCAAATTATATTGTACTTTTTTGAGGTATGGCTTGTTATCTTTCAACTCCATCGTCCCCAAACCACTGCAGCTAGATTATAAAATGGTTTTAATATTATAGGATTAAAAAAATATATTTTTTCAAGTAAAATGAAGTAATTACTATCAGAGGTTATAAGGTTGTCTGTAGAGGAAAAAAAAAATGCTTTAGATGGCCACAGTTTGACTAATTTGAAGAAACCATTTTTATTTCCATTATTTCCGATGGGAAAAATGGTTTCTTAAAATCCTAGGTGGAGCAGCATTGCTTTAAAATTTATGCTAATGAAGAAGAAAAAAAAAAGACTGTAGAGGTTCCATTTTATTCTAACAATGACAATGTAGTAAATACTTGGAGTCGTTGCAGGACAGGTTGTCAAAGAAGGACTTGGTCTTGTCGTAGTAACAGGGAGGTATCGCTGCCTCCTCTTCCTCGACCGGTGCCTCCGCACCCGGATGTTCGGGGTCGGCCTCTTCGCCATTCGGCGTCTTTTCCACCTTGTCATCTGTGGTTCAAAAAAACAAAACAAAAAAGTTACAGCAGAAATGATGAGCGTGTGTTTGTTTTGAATGAAGTTGTGTATCACCTCTGAGCTTGAGCTTGCTTTGCAGTTCCTTGTCGATGTCGTCCTTGTGGAACTGAGCGTTGGCCGTCTCAAAGTCAAAGTCCTCCTCGAACTTCATCATCCCATCCCGGCGCACGTTCACTTTGCCTCGGCTGCGGCTGCTCCGCCCACGCCCGCGACGCACCGGCTGGGCGCCTCCCGACAGGTAGCACTGACCTGTCAATAAACATGTACGTAAGTTTCAATAAACAGAGAGGAAGTATATTGTGCATCATTGAAACAACCTCCTTGACGCCTGTTGGGGTCCCGGTTTTCAACAGCGGTATGCTCATGATCCCCGTGGGCCACTTTTGGCACGTCGGGGGCTAAACCACAGACAAAAAAACTTTCACAAGCTGAGGACAACCTTAAAGGATTCAAGTATAGTACAGTGAGTTCGGTTGTCACCTTTTCGCTGCTCCAGGAGATCCGGGGGCTTCTGGTGGCCAACGGAGGTCCCAGTGGGTCGAGGCGCCGGGGCTGCCGCCTGACTCCTTTGCCCGACCGGCGGCGCTGTGGCAGCCGAGGGGGCCTGCGTGGCCTGGTCCAGGGCGGAGCTCTTTGCAAGTGAGTCCAGCTGAGGACTGTTACGTCCTGAGCAAACAACATCATCAAGTTCTTTACGGCCTTCATTGAGGGGGTCAGTATGATGTGTTTTTGGTCTACCATCACTGCAGAAGTCATAATTACCGTAAATATTTGTACGCAATTAACTTAGGGATGATAAAAAATAGTCTATGATACGATTGGGCCACATTCGAGAAGAGCTTGATCAAACGCCAACTTTAAAAGTGACCAGAAATAGCATGTTCAAGACAGTACCTGACTCACTCGATTAAACAAATGCCACAGATGTGAATCGGTAGATACAAAATGTGCCTTTTGAGCTGCGTGCCAAAAGGTAAACATCATTTAGCATCTGCTTACCCCCGGGCGCGCCAAACTGCGGAGCGCCCATGGCCGCGCCACCGAACTGTCCATAGGTTTGCACCGGAGCCCTGCTGAAGGGAGCGTAGGCGCCAGCAGACTGGAATGACGCCGACGGGCCTACTGCGCTGCTGCTGCTCGATCCAAGTGATGACTGCAACCACAAGTACAAGGATCGGTAAACATAGCTCTTCAATCGTAATTCACATGGGTTAGTTACTAAATTGAATGCAGAAGCTTTCAAATGACTGGCACCCACATCCTGACTTTTTGGTACTTGTAATCAGCTTCACAGATGCCACGTATGCTCTGAGATGATGCAAGGTGCATAAAGAGGTCTCCCGTGTTGAGTGTGAGAGTCAAGGTAACAACAGCCACCTAAAGCTCTTCCATACTTCACGGTGTCATGTCTTGGTCATATTCATGTTCAAAATGGCAACGAGTGTTATCTGAATGATCATGCTTATTACAGTTTGTTCTTTTGGAGCCAAGGACAGGCCCACAGAAAGGCCCATTCCGCCTGATCTGAGATTACCACTTCAAACTGGGTTTACACCTAACGATCTTCGAAGTCCCAAAATCAGTCTTTTGATGTACAAGTAGCTTTACACTACCTGATCAAGATGACTTCAAGACGATTTAGCCGGTAATAGTAAGATAGGTGAGAGAGAGCCATAAATTGTAATGTGAGACATTATTTTTCTTATAAATTTTTTAATGTTTTGTGTAAAAAAAAAAAAAAAAAAAAAAAAAAGAAAAAGCTTAAACTTACCTAACACTGTCTCCTAATCGCCCTTTTGTTGTTGTAAGAGGCAGACCAGCGTTTGATCAGGAAAACTCTGGCTGATTTTGAAAATCTGATTGATTAATCAGTTGGGCCCTAAAACTGCGGACTCAAGTTACTTGTACAAGGCGGCCAAATCAGGAGATTATACAATTTGGCTTTATTCATAATAGTGGGTCACCCCCATAATAGTGCTTTCACAACAGCTGCAGCAAAGCGCTTAACACAACATTGAATATAAAATAATTTGGGAGACAAAAACTGTGGAAGCTATTTGTGAGAGTGCTTTCACAAAGTTTGCAGTCATCAATTTGATTGCTACCACCTGTTTTCGCAGCGAATGTCTGGCTGGATGCTGTCAAAATAGTTCACCTGAACGATGGCAGGGTCTTGAGGCAGGCTGCTGGTAGCTTTAGGAGGCTCGCATACGGTCAAGTCCTTAATGTCGCTGCCCCTGAAGATGATGTACTCAAACACCTCATCCCGGGGCGGGATGGGCCTTTCGGTGGGCCTATCCTCGGTTCCAAAAGAGCGAACTGTTTGGAGAAATCAGAATGGTCATTTTGATACCCCAAGTTGCAATTTTGGGGGTGAATATATAACACAAATGACATCATAAAGACTGGAAAAAGCTTTAAGGTTATTCAGTGTTACGTTTATGGCCTACGTTGATTTTAGTAGATTTTCTTCCAAAGTTGTTAAGAAGAACCCAGATTCTACTTTTAATATATCGGGAATGTTGAAGTCAATCATTTTGGACTTACCGCACACAAGCTAGCGCCAACATAACGTAAACAAAGGGCACGCGTTAGCTCCTGAGCTAGCTGGCTAACTGCGAGAAAACCGCTTTCATCATTGCTCGCGATTGTCACCAAAGTAGGTTATTTAGGTGACTTTTAGAAAGTAAAGCCACCCGTTCGGTGGCTGTGCTTACCTTTGGCGAGAGCTACGGTGGAGTTTTCAGTATCTATGGTGTACAAAATTCCTTCATAGCGAATCTCGGCCTTGGAGATGAGGCTAATTTTGCTACCGATATACGGCGTTCCTCCACCGCTCATTTTGACCCCCTTTCAATCGCTAACGCACGTGTTTGGCTGTTAAATGTTTCCCTCTTAACAGAGGCGTCGAAAAATAACAACGACCACGACTACGACTTCAAGACAATTTAACCGGTAAAAGTAATTTCGGAAGTGAGTTTCTGTCGTCCGTGCCCAAATTGATTTCTACGACATGACATGGCCGTGTTGGTTATTTTCAACCACCGCAAAGGATTGTGGGAGGGAAAGGCTGGCATTGCGTTCAAAGTTACACCCACCGCTTCTTCTCTTTTTCTCTTTACAAAGGAATTACAGTAATTTCCACACAATTATAAAAAAAACTTTGTTTGTTTTTCACGAATACTGCTTAGAAGAGATTGGAAGAAACATGCAAGATTAAAACTGTTTGCATTATTTTGTTTTCTCGCGAGATTCCACGGGATCCTTTCGCCTACTCCATATTGTGGACTCGCAAATGCAGAAATATGAGATTTGGTACGTTATGTTTTTTCGAATTATAAAACAAATTATTTTTGTGATTACGCACATAGATGGACTGTATTCATAATTTACGAAACTGAAAAGGAAGAAGAAATACGAGCATTTTGTCTCCCTCCTGAAAAACGTCTAATGACGTCAGACTCATTCCCACAATGCCTAGTAACACGCATGCGCACAGCAAAAAGAAAAAGACAGCAATCGGAGATCAGAGATGGCGGGCGCCTCCGACCCTCTGGAAGATATGCTCTCTTCCGAGGTGGACGAGAAGGCGGTGAGTGACTTGGTGGGCTCCCTGGAGTCTCAGCTGGCCGGTCAGAGCAACTCGGGGGGCAAAACCGACGAGAGCCGAGGCGCTGGCTCAGTTGCCCCCGCTAACCATCACTTGGGGAAAACGCTACCAGCTCCGGTGGGCTGCACAACACTAGATCAACAACAACAAGGGCGCCGTAATAAAACCGACCTGCACCAGGATTTAAACTCCACGGAAAAAACTGTCACACCTCCTTTCCAGAGCAGCACCCTTTCCTCCGGTGAGACTGCTGCAGCCGCCGCCAGTAACAGCGGGTCGCAATCACATGGCGCATCCATCACAACACTGCCCGCGTCCGGCGTGTCAACTTCCCCGCCGGCCAGCAGCATCAGCACCGCCGCTACCCCCGGTGGCCCCACGAAGGCTTCCCCGGACTCAGATGAGCCTCACGCGGACGCTTCAAAACGACGCCTCGCCAGCCCGCGACGGAGCGCCTCTGCTCGGATCAAGAGTTTGAACGGTGCCGCCGTAACCACCCGAGGAAACAGCAGTGGCAGCAGTCCCGCGGCGGGGGGCGACGACGCTTGCGATAGCCCCGCGGACTGCCGACCGGCGAGCACAGCAGCCATCAATACGTCGACGTTCACCCTTGCCAATGCCAGCCTACCTGCGGGTCAGTCGGCCATCGCCTTGGACCGGGGCACCCCCACAATCGCCTTGCACAGACTACCCAGTCACATCGTGGCCGGCATTGCCCAGAACGGGACCAGCGTGTCAGCAATGGCCCAGCAAGGTGCCCAGACGCCCCCTGTCACCTCGCCCCCATCTGCCTCCTCTTACTCCTCATCATCGTCCTCGCCACCTGCACAGGCGAACCACAGTAAAATCGCCCCGGACCCCGCAGAGGCTCCCAGCGAATGTCAGTCCAAAAGTGTCACCACGAGCTCTGTCATAAACACTGTTTCCTCCGTTGCCGTGACAACAACACCCACCTCCAGCTCGACCACAGTAGCTCAACCTTTAACCACAACTGCTACGACAACCACGACCACCACCACCACCACCATACCAGCTGCCTCAGTGACAACAAGCTGCATTGGCGTTCAGATTACATCAGTGACCACCACTATCAGCACGGTCCGACCCACCACCGCCGCCCCCGCGATCCCTGCCGCCCCCGCCATCCCCACTGCCCCCGCCATCCCCGCTGCAGCCTCACCAACCATGCAGACCCCTACCCGGCCCGGTTTGGCTGCACCTCAGAGGATCGTTGCACCCCAGCTCATTGTCAGACCACCCCAGCAGCAGACCACTATTCAGCTGCCACCTGGGTTCACCATTCCGTCTGGTAAGGCTTCCAGGTGCTTGACATGCTCCTTCTTCAATGTCCCAACATGGCCGACAGACGACACATTATTGAGGGAATTAACAAAGTACAAATTACTGTACCTTACATACTATTCTTTTTCTGTACACTCATGACGTGTTCCTGGTCTCTCATCAGCCAACACCAGGAGGACAATGAAAATTAATCATTTGGGAATAAGTGGTGAAAAACTAAAAAAAAAATAGTCCAATTAGATAGAAAGTAAGGTAAAAAAATGAATGAAAATTTTTGAAAAAATTATTTTTTTATTTTTATATTATTTTGCATTTAATTATTCCGTCTTACTGCTACATAAAGGCAGAAAAGACACTGGAAAACAAACTAAAATACAAAACTAATTCCAATGAAGTTGTGAGATTGGGTTAAGCATAAATAAAAGCAGAATACAAAAATTTGCAAATCATGTTCAACCTATATTTAATTTATTTCACTAAAAAGACAAAATATTTAATGTTCAAACTGATCATCTTTATTGTTTTTCGCAAATAATCATTAACTTTGAATTTTATGGTTGCAACACGTTCTAAAAAAAGCTGGGACAGGCGGCAAACTCCACACAGGAAGGCCGGAGCCGGAATCGAACCTTGCACTTCTGTACTGTGAGCCGGATGTGCTAACCATTTACAAACCGTGCCACCTAAGTTAATTATGATTTGCTAAAAACAAATAAAGTCGATGAATCACAATGGGGCCTCTGTAATGAAATTTAATTCAATTGGACCAAACCCTCAACTATTGTACAGCACACAATATGTGGATAATTTCACATTTGCTTTAGGAGTTTTGGATTCCCCCAGTTCAAAAATGAGATCTGCTATGGTTGCGAGTGCATACTGACTGCTGGTCACCCCCAATCCCACACCATGAATGGCTCTCCAGCTTGTCTCAGCCCCTCCACAATTTCCTCTAATTAATGTTCCCGTGCTTCCTCAGGCATGGTGCTGGTACGGACCGAGCTGGGCCAGCTGGTGTTGGTTCCTCAGCAGGCTTTGGCTCAAGCTCAGGCGCAGGCACAAGCGCAGGCACAGGGTCAGGCACAGGCCCAGAATAACATCTCTCCGCGACCTGCCACTCCCACTACCGGGACGTCCTTCAGAGTAAGCACTCCACAGGTAACAATCTTTACAACCATTTTCTCTCTCTCTCTCTCTCTCTCTCTCTCTCTCTCTCTCTCTCTCTCTCTCTCTCTCTCTCTCTGTCTCTCTCTCTCTCACACACACACACACACAGATATTACATTCATCTTGTTTACCATCACTGGTACCATTCTACCACAATTCACAATACCAAAAAATCCTCCAGATGCTCTCACCAAGGAAAAAAAAATCCTTCAGATGCTCTCAACATGCAAACTTAGACATTTCCGAAATCCAATGGTAGTGAGAAGACAAATCTGCCAGGCAACTGGATGAAATATGTGTCACGTGATTTGTGACAGGCCACATCACCACCAATAATACAATTTGGACTATAACCAAACTTTCGGTCAAAATACACCTCCAAGTTGACCAGAACTCTGGCGTTTGAACTACTGTTGTTGATGACATCACCAAATGTTGAGACCTCAGTTCAGCGAGCATCGCAGGACTCATATCTGGACGTGTATTTTCTCTTTTCTTTGTTCATTTTGTGCATTTTGCGGTTTTAGGATTGACTTCCCAGTTTCCACCGTTTCTGCTTCAGCTCCACCCTTTGCTGCTATACTGCAATTACAGTTAAAGCAGTCAAATAATACCCATTTTCATGCAGCCAACGGTTTTAAAGTCATAAAATTCGGAAAAGAAAAGTTCTACTTTTCTATGAGTTTTTCACTTTTAATGACTTTTTTGGGCACTTGAATGATCATAGACTGCTGAGACTGCTATTTTTACTTTTTAAATTTCAAAACATTGTTCCTGTACGGCTAATAAAGGTTTTACATTGGACATAGTAGGACCCTGGAACTGATGAATTCTATTGACATTATTTCCTAGGAGGAAATATTGTTCTGGTATTTGCCGTAGCCTGTCTGCCAGGTGATTACTCTGTGCGCAAGACTCTTCCGCCCTCTGATTGGGATATAATTATAGCAAATTAATCCTCATTGAATTTATTTTATCTGTAGATTAGACTGTGATTAAAAAGTGGATTACTATCACAGGGGAGCTTCGAGGGAGTGAGCCACTGAATTGATGGGGGTTTACCTATCACCTGTGGAGAAATCACTCATTGGAAAAAAAAAAGTTTATATTGGCAACATACTGAAGTTCCGTATATGTATTTTTATTGTATAGTATTACGTTTCACAATATTAACATTGCTAAACCGGACTATATTTAGAATAAGCAAGATACACCATTAAGTTTAATAGGGGGTGTTTATGTAGGGCTGTAAATCCTCTTTATTACTCAAAAGTTTCATTTCAATCAGTTTTTTTGAGGCCATTTCTATAAAGATCATTTAAATAATATTCTACTGTCAAGTCAGGCAGAAAGTTTGAACATATGACAAAAAAGTGTTTTGTTTTGTTTTTCTTTGTAAGACCGCAACTTCTACCTTTAATAGCTGTAAGCACACGCTATCGACACTAGAGAGCAGCATTTTACCGTCTTCACTTCATGTTTTGGAACTTTTTGAACTGAAGTGCTGGGCCTACATTGACATGTAATAATATTTATAAAGAAGATGAATGATGATGATTTTGATCATAGTGGTAATATTATGTTATTTAGCCACACGACACCAAGTCCCTGTAAACATATAGTTGAATTTATTAATGTAATAACAATAATAAAAATAATCATAATAATAATCAATGCTCCATCGTAATATGATTTACATAATATAATACTAGATTCATGCTTCTATGACAGTGTCAATTGAAACATAAATGGCTTTGGATATTAATCAAAATCAATACAACGGAAATTCTGACGATTATAAATGTTATTGTTTCCTTACAGACAGACTTTACATTTACTTTCACGCTTTTGAAAATGTTTAGAAAAATAATAAATTTTCAATTAATAATACTATTTTGAAAAGAAATGTTGGAGAAACAAATAATGTCTTAATAATACAAATCATAAAAATGACGATTAATTAAATTCTTATAAATGATAAATAATGAATGTGATTGATCCACCTTCTTCCCCTTGCACATTGCCACCGTGGTGATAATTTAACGGGCTGCCTTGTGCTCCCCTTTGCAGGAAAAGCATGAGCGGGGTCGGGAGTGGGGGGCGGGGGCGATTTGGGTGATGGGAATAAAAGGGTATGGTGTTTATTCCCAGAGCTGTCGGGCCTGTCAGTCTTCCCGCAACGCTTGAGGGGAGAAGAGGAAGGCGTCACAGTCTTCTTTCCTTCCTTCCTTCCATAACCTCCTCAATCATTCATCAGCCTGCTGCTTGATTATTTTAAAAGGCTCAACAGTGAGGTAGAAGGAGCGAGACGCGGCGACAGGGTGGCATCGCTGGCGGTGAGATGCACCCTGTGGCCTCAACCCCCACCACCTCCCCCTCCCATCAACCCTACTCATGCAAAATTCCCCGGGCTCTTTTGGATCCTGCTAAACTTTTAGTGTTGGGGAAAACAAACTCCCTGCTCTCTTACCATCCTACTTGTTCACGGTTCCTATTTGTACGCACATGCAGCAGATTCACGTATGCTCTCTGTCAAATGGTACATAGAGAGCGAGTTGATTGCAGGATGAAGTGTCAAAGTACACTCATCGGTTGCATAGCAAGAAGTGGCTTTGTACATATGACATGGCTGGAAAAGGCTGCCCTTTCCAAATGTAGGTTTTTATTAAACGTTACACAGATCTGATCGGATGGATCAGCTCGGCAGATGTTTTTTTTTTTTTTCCCCAAAATCAATGATTGGCTATAATATCATAATGTGCTGATCACGTTTTAAAGTGTGCTGTCAGGTCCAATCCTTTCTTTGCTTTGTAGTTCGTTAGGTTGCACAGAAAAATGCCAGTGAGATTACGAATGGGGTTGACTGTATATTGTTAACTGTCCACGGCTGATATCTCGATGTTTCTCCTCTTTCTCCCATTTTCTGTCCCTCTGCTTCTGATAGTCTCCAGCAACCTCTCAGACCACCAGGCAGTGTGCCCTGACCCCGGCCAAGGTGGCACCGTCTCCCTCTCCTGCTCCTTCCAGCCCTGCCCTCCAGACCACCTCCTCCTCCTCCTCCTCCTCTTCTTCCTCTACTTCTTCCTTCGTTACCTCCTGTCCCGCACTACGCCCAGTGAGAGAACTCTCCTTATATTTTTACTAGAAAAAAAAATAAGAATAAAAATTGTTTTTGCAGTTTGCCTCATTTGATAGATTTGCACCAAATTTGGCTCTGGGTTTGTTTCATTGCATTCACGGTCTCTAACAGGGGTGGGCAAATTTATTTATTCAAGGGCCATGTTAAATTTTTAAATGAACAATCATTCATGGATGAATAAAACAAAAATACAAAAAATATAAATAATAAAGATCCATCTTTCTGTACTTTCCCATTTTGTGCAACATTTTAGGAGAAGATAAGGTACTGTTTTTTTTTGGGGGGGGGGGTTGTACAAAGTATTAACATCAGGGTGCTAATAATTGTGGCTCACGTTATTTGATGTGGTGGCCCGATTGCCCGGTTGCACTGTGGTTGACCTCACAGTGCAGAGGTGCAGGGTTCGATTCTGGCTTTGGCCTTCCTGTGTGGAGTTTGCATGCTCTCCCCGTGCCTGCGTCCGTTTTTTCCGGGTACTCCAGTTTTCTCCTGGCAACTGGTTCAGGGTGTCCCCCCCTACTGCCCGAAGACAGCAGGGATAGGCTCCAGCACCCCCTGCGACCCTTGTCGTGGATCAGAAAATGGATGGATGGATTGATTATTTCATGTAAAAGAATTATTTCTTAATGTGGGATTTCTTTCTCACAAAATAAATACACTTGAATTAAAGGTTGGCTTTTCCTCTTTTTAAAAAAATGGGTCCTATATTATTTAGAAAAAAAAGAATTAATTAGAAGATAAACAGCACATCTTAAACAAGGCTGCCAATAATTATGGAGGTTAGTGTAGTTGCTTGGTATCAAGATGCCGCCAGATGGCGCCAAAGTAATACTTTGGTATTAGACATGACTTTGGCCTGAGCGCAAAACCAGCAAATAGGTGAGTTTGTCCAGTATTTCGTACTGGCTATGTTCCAACCAAAAATCTGAATTCATAAATCCCGAACCATGACTATGTGGTGGTAACTGTTCTGATTGCTTCTTTTTTTTTTTTTTAAATCTTACAGCACACTAATTTAATGCAAAACACTTTTGGACCACCATCTGTGGCCCGTGGACCCCACTATTGAGAAGCACTGTGTTAAGTGATGTCCAAGAAGTCGCCGTACCAGATGTGACAGGAGTGCTGTGGCGCCCGCCTCCACTTCTCTGTGGCCTTGCTGCAAGCCAGGCGTCACGTCCTATTTATCTCCTCTTTCTTGTCTCTTTGCAGAAGGGCCCCGTGGCGCCGGCCGTGGCGGTGACGGCTCCGCAGCAGACCCCTGTGGTTTCCACACCCCAGGCCCTGCCGGCCCAGGCTGCCTCACAACCCCCGCAGACGACGGGCATCGCCGTGACCCCTGGAGCTCCTGTCGTGTCCCAGGTTCTCTCACTGCATAATCATAAAATAAAACCGATATTTCAAATCTTATATCAATGCAAAAATATGCTTTTTCTTTATCTGCTAAGTCGCTTTTGTGTGCCCCCTGTTGTAAGACATTGATGGGGGTTTTTGAGGCTACCTATGTTTACCTGTCACATTTTATTTGTTGATTATTTGGCCTAAACTAAGTAATATAGTCCTCATTTCGTGGTTAAATTTTCAGGCTCTAGTGGCAGATAATTCTGCTTTAATCAAGTCACATATTACCCATTCCCCCTCACTCCGCCTTTTTTTGGGTCAAAATGTATTTTTCAGTTTTGTAAATATTTTGCTTCAATTTGTGCTTCAATTAAGTAATTTATTCCTGATTTCATTGCTCCCCACCGCCCCCCTTATTTCTTTCTCAGCCCATTTTTTTGCAGTGCTGTCTCACTTTCTCTTTTTCTCCTTCTGTCTCTCTGGTGTGAGTGCTGTCACAGCTGCCAGCAGGCTGGCTGTGTCACAATGCCCCCCAAACCCCTCTTGCAGCTGGCCGCACACAAAGGGTCTCACACGTGCCCACGCACGTTTGCATTCGTACATTCACACGAGGAAAGCCAACCCAAGGACATGTTTTAGCACACACACATACACACACACGTAGACACACACGTACACACACACACACACACACACACACACACACACACACCCACACACACACACACACAGCCACATATGGATGACAAACAGATGCGTGTCAGAAAAACATGGGAGCAGAAACAGAGAGCAAGACGTAGCGTGACGTAACTGCAAAAGATTACATACGACAACATAGCATGGTATAACTTAGTGTTACGTAGCATGACATTACAACACAGCAAACGTTGCGAAAGATAACATACAAGAACTTAGAATAGCATTACACAGTATATTATCAAAACAGAGGAAACTTAGCGAAACATACAACAGAGCAAAAATAGCAAAATGGAGTGTAGCGTAGCATAACAGCATCGCGTGACATAACATAGCATAGCATAGTATTGCATAACAATAAAACGTAACAAAACATAACACAACATAAAACAGCGGGCAAGCACAACCCACTGTTTTATCTTTATGTTTATATAACAAGAAAGTCCAATTATTGGGGATAGTCCTAAAGCTAGACACATTTTAAGCTGCATATACACACTAGTTATCGACCTGGACAATTTACTTGACAAACACTAAAAGGTGACATTTTATGAGTGTCTTTTCATCCTTTGGTGCCCTTCAAATCATGTTGTCGTCTCCTTTTGTTGTATCTCTTGCGACAGGAAATGCAGGAAAACGTGAAAAAGTGTAAAAACTTCCTAGCCACGCTCATCAAGCTGGCATCACACAACTCCCCGTCGCCTGAAACCTCCAAGAACGTCAAAGCTCTTGTGCAAGACCTGCTGGTGAGAATCTCCCACATACTGTATTGGCATTTCACAAATTCGCATATTCATGTTTTGTTTTCTAGGGGAACCTGTCCTTAGGTATCCGCTGAAAAACTCAACTCTTTTTGGAGGACGGGGGGCGTTGTGCTCTTTCTGAAATTGCCTTCAGATGCATCACGGCACTGTCTAATTAGGATAGTAGTACAGTAATAGCGGCAAAGTCCTCCTGCAACTAGTGCCCCACCAAAAAAGTTATTGACACCCCTTGAAGTGGTTTACAATTTTCTATTTTAATAGTTTAAACCAGTGTATCACCATAATGAACAACATTCAAATATGATAGTGTAGTAGGACCTATTGTTCATCAAAAAAGCGCCAGAGGTTTTATTCATAAACATTTTTGGTATTATTTCAAGACACTGTAAAATTACCAAAAAGTTGAGCATTATCAGTACACTAGAAGACAGAAAAATAAAAACAACCACTGAATGATTCGATTAACCTGTAATGCACAATTAAAATTTTACCAATAGAAATGTTTGAAAACCAACAGATCTTAAAGATTGAATGCAAATATATTGTGCTTTAAAGTAAAATACAACTTTACTAAACAAATGTGCTGTGTATGCCGGTGTGGATTAATAAAAAAGTTGAAGCCACTGTTACATTTTGTACAATTCAGATATTCAATTCATTGATTCTTGGACACAGTACTAGTTAGCCCATGTACACTTTGAGAATTACGAGCGTAAACCCTTCCCACCTAAATTCCACACTATGGTGCTAAAGTCCTGTCGTGTCTAATCGAAAAGCAGTGCTATTATCCTGTTAGACTGAGCTTTGGCTCCATCTTGTGGCATTTTACAGCATTTCAGAACGAGCACAAAAAAATGTATATACCGGAGTTTTTTATCTGCGGGAATTCAATCCCGCCAACGTTGCGAGTAACAAACTGTGAATAGACAGAGGCTGTGGGGGGGGGGGGGCACGATACTGTAATTGGTCCAAGAAAGTATGTTTGTAGTTTAAATTGACCCAATTATTCTGAGGTTTTGTTTTTTTTTTTCAATTTCTGACAGGGTTCCACCACTGAGCTATATGCGCTGAACCCTTCTGTGCTGTAGAGGGCGCCATAAAACGCCTTTTTACTTTCTGACCTCTTTTTTATTTTATATTTTTTAATGTATTTGATAATTAGTAAGAAGTGCCTCCCTGGAAGGACAGAATGAATGTTGTTCATTATTTTTGTTCTTATCTGTGTGATGTTAAAAAAAATTAGGATGCCAAAATTGAGCCGGAGGAGTTCACGAGCCGGCTGCAGACGGAGCTCAAGTCGTCACCACAGCCTTACCTGGTACCCTTCCTTAAGGTGGGACCCTGACTAATACTGATTCTGCACTACATTACAGTGGATTATCAAAAGTCGACACACTCCTGATAAAATGTGGAGATTTTGTGATGATAAATCATTTCGAAATGTTTTCCACCATTAAGGTGATCTAAAACTTGGACCACTCAATTAAGTTGATGACTGGAGAATTAAAGACGACATCAACAACAGAGATGAGGTGGTTGCGCAAGTCGGCACTGCCGCTTGTAATTGCTTTGTTCAGAATCAACCCATTTTCATATTAAATGGGAGTCAGCACACACCTGCCACCATTTGCAGACCCTCCAAGGATTTTTCTTGATAAATACATTAAATATGTTGAAAGGGAAATGCTGAAAACATGTTCCAATATTTCGGCGCCTCGCCCTGTGATGTTGTATGTTGGTCCCCATATCACAGAAACACTAATTCAGAAAGTTGACTCTTTTTTAAACTCAATGCTGTTTATTTTTTAGCCTGCAGCTGACTACAGACATTTTAGCACATACCGAAGGTTTTGTTTCTTGTCCTTTCAGCAGGCACGCCCACACAGTCCGAAAGCTGGAAGGCGGGCTCCATTTTTCAAGATTCGGGAGCTTTATTTATATCGTTGGTGATATTTTTTTATTCAATCCAATTTGACTGGCGTAAAAATAGTCTTCACTCTGTTGTGTCAAATCTCCAAGACGTTTTTTTATTGTTCCTTGAAAGTATCTGCTTTCTCAAAGAAGCCTGAAGGCTTTTTGCTAAAACCGATTGGTATTTGAAACTTCAATAATTCCCTCCACCTTGACAATGGCTCCAGTTCCAGCTGAAGAAAAACAGCTCCAAGCATGATGTTGCCACCACGATGCTTTACTGTATGGATGGTGTTTTTCTGATGAAACAAAGGTTAAACTTTAAGGCCATGATTCGATATTGAGCGTGAACACACACACACAAAACAAAACAAAAAACCACCATACCTACAGAGAAGCATGATGGCGGCAATCAACAAAGTTGTTTGATGACCATGTCTGTTTCCATTCGTAGGTATGGAAAAGCCTTATGCACTATTTTAATATATCTGTAATTTATATTTGATATGATATGACATATTAATTTATCCCAAATTATTTTGCGTACCCCTGAGAGACTCGGGACTTCAAATTCAGTACAACTGATCCCCCAGAGAGAAGTACCTTTAATCACCTGCCAACCTGGTTCCTCTTTTCCTCAACTTGAACACCCTGAAGTAACATTCCCTTTACGCTACGGCTACTAATGGCTAAACCTTACGCACACACGCACGCACGGACACACGCACATAGCCCTCTGGCCTGATTTTTGACTGTGTGTGACAGTGGGCCCGCCAGCCGTGCCTGCCAGTCGCCAGCAGGTTTCTCCAGCCAAGCATGATGAGCGCCACATCAAGGGAGCCGAGCGCCCGATCCGGCTACAAACACATGTTGTCATGCAATGTTAAGTTGCTGGCGTCCAAAATTTTGCCTGAAAATACTAGTTTCTTTGCGCGCGCGTGTGTGTGTGTGCGCGTGTGTGTGTGTGTGTGTGTGTGTGTGTGTGTGTGTGTGTGTGTATACCCCCCAAAAAGATACCATAACATAGCAACGGAGTACAACTAATACACAGATCGCAACAAAACATAACATAATGTAACTTGTAACGGAATACAATAACATAGCACAGCGTAACGTAACATCACACAACTGTACTATGTAATAAAACATTATGAAACAAAAATTACAATAACAAGATGACATAATTTGAGATAACACTACACCACTCAACGTAACAAAGCTCAATATATGTATATTAAAAAAAACGAAAAAACATTACTACACATCAAATCTAAAGTGGAAAATATCAACACTACACAAAGATAGATACTTTCTTAAATTTGAGGGGAGTTAAGTCAGGTGAATTTAAGTGAAACAGAACATAATCCAACGCCACCTAAAACAAGTCACAAATGGCTGATGGTGCATTCATGCATGCATGCAGGGAAGTATCCTTATGTCTCCCAGTTTTTGCTTAGTTTTGTGTACTGAAATCTATTTTGCTCTTGTCCGCCCGTCTACAGAAGAGCCTCCCGGCCCTGCGGCTGTCTTTGCTTAACAGTCAGCAGTCCTTGACCCAGCCACCGCAGCAGGGCATCAAACCAGCAGTGCCCATTGTGAGCGGGCCGGCCGTCCACGTACGTCCCCCGAACAGCGTCGGGGCCACGGGTACCAGCGTGCTGCCCCATGGGACGATGGGCCATGCAGCCGCCGCGGTATGTGCACGCACATAAAATATAACTGTACAGGCTATGGTGCAGGCAACATTCACTCAAAATGAAGTTGAATGAGAAAAACATGCAGTGTGCCGACATGTGCTTATTACCATATTTTTCAGAGCATACCTTCATTCTAGGGTATAAGTCACACAAGTAAAAAAAAAAAATAAAAAGCATCATGAAGAAGAAAAAAAATGTCTAAGTCGCTCCGGTGTATCGATCAAAAATCGAGACAAAGAACCAGTTGGGTGTAACTTTTCACGACAAAAAAGTTTGTCTTTTAAGTTTAAAATGGCTTACTTTAATTATATATGCCGCCTCGCATTGTGGTGAGAGGTAGAATCCTGGTTAGTAATAAATATTTTTTGTGGTGTAAGAAAGCAGCATGCTAAATTAGCGATGTGTCACACATTGGTTGTCATGACTACTGCTACTTCTGTTTCCATTTCTTCTACTTTTGGTTGGTGGTTGGCAATTGCTTTTGGTGCACTACCGCCGCCTACTGTAATGTGCGATAAAGTAAATGCATGACCACTACGCCTTCTTATTCTGCTTCTTCTATCTCTGCTTCTTCTTCCATTTCTTCTTCCATCTCTTTTTCTTTGTTATTAGATGTGGGTGCGTGCTTTTTTTGCATTACTGCCACCTTCTGGCCATTGGCGGTGATGCATCAAATGTTTTCGACAACCGCAAAAAGAAAGTCAACATAGTTGAGGAGCGGAGATTTTGGGCTCCAGTCGAGCACGTGTCAGGACTGGCCAAGCTATGAAAATATAGTTAAAAATAAACACAGTACTGTTTTTGTCTTATTTGTAATTTTAAAATGTTCAAAATACAGGATGGACAGCAATAGAAAATGGATACATTGAATGTATTTTTTTTATGTTATTGATTATCAATTTTTTTTAAACTTAGACCTTTACACATTTAGGCGTTTTTACATATTTCATCTCTCATTTCTCTCATTCAAGCCTGAAAAGAAGTTTCATTGCTGCTAAAAATCCGGATGGATTTTTAGCACGAACGTGCTCCTAATAATGGAAATGTAAATTATTTCCTTGTGTACACAAGAATTTTTTTTAAAAAGTACCGTCAAAGTTGTAAAAAAAAAATGAAAGTAAAAGAAAGATATTTTGAAAGGCAAGTCAAAATGTGAACATGAATATGGAAATCAGCCTGGCTCTGTAGAATCCCCGCCAAGGCTCTAAAATGTCTACATCTAATCACCGTTGAGATGTCCACAACATCTCTAGTGGTGTAAAAGTGCATTGCGGCCAATTTTCATCGACTGCGCCCAAGGTGCAGTTGAAGCTTTTAGCACCTGCAGTGTCGAGCCAAGTCAACCGGCAAAGTTGGAAACTTCATTCAACCCACAGCTGTATTGCATTAACATGGATTTCTGTGTGTGTGTGTGTGTGTGTGTGTGTGTGTGTGTGTGTGTGTGTGTGTGTGTGTGTGTGTGTGTGTGTGTGTGCGCGCACGCTCATTATGCAATTGGAAATGTTGGGGTGCAAGGGGGGCGGCCAAGTGAGGTCAGACTGGTCTGGGCTGAGCCAGGGGCTTCTCTTCTGTCTCTCTCCAATTTTACGATCTCTACACACACACACACACACACACACACACACACACACACACACACACACACACACACACACACACACACTTGGGCTGTATCTTCTCCGAAATCAGTTGACCATCTTCCTCCTTCCCTCCATTAAGCGGCGGAGGGTGAAGCGAGGTAACTAGGTCAGCCCCAGGTCAATTTTAAAGCAATGTGGCGGCCGCAGTCCATGTCCAGAACATGCCTCTGGTCTCTCTCAAAGGTTGATCAATAAATCGCTGTCTCTCTCTCTCTCTCTCTCTCTCTCTCTCTCTCTCTCTCTCTCTCTCTCTCTCTCTCTGTCTGTCTGTCTCTCTTTCTCTCTCTCTCACGTGCCATACGCACCACTCCACAACACAAATACACAGCATAAGTTATCGCACAAAACAGCAAATGATCGCCTCTAGCACTCCAGCGGTTGGTTGAATTAGGCCAAAAATTGCGAGCACTCTCTCTCTCTCTCTCTCTCTCTCTCTCTCTCTCTCTCTCTCTCTCTCTCTCTCTCTATCCCTCTCTCGCTCTCTTTTTCTCTCCCTCTCGAGGTACTTGGCTTGGAGTCAGTTCAGTACATACGGTGCACAAAACAGATTTTACTTCCCGGTAATTTATTATTTTGAGTTTAAGTATTACGTGTAAGATTGGAAAAACTAAATACCCAAGGAATTGGTTCACACACTCTTAATCTCCTCTCTTCCCAAAAGTTGAACAATTAACAAAAAAAAAAGTAAAATCAAAGTCAAATGGGAAAACCACACCGTGTTCTGCCTCCCTTGAACCTCTGCCAAGGCAGGTTTTAAATTTTTGTTAATTGTTCATTTTTTTTATAATAAAACCTTCCATGAACTATACAGGCAATGCTTTTTTTTCAATTATTTTCATGTGTAAAAGTAAATTAAATGCTGCTTATGGTAACATTATCAATCATGTATTTATAATTATTTTTTTAAGAGCAAGTAAAAACAAAAGCAACAAGAAAAACATATTTCACCAGGCTGTTCACATTAATGTCTTTATACATATATAAACAATTATAAAATATAAAAAAAAATATAATATTAAAACAAGTGATAAATGTAAAACATTTTTGTCCTTTTTTTCTACAGTTTAATACACAATGTAATATAAATAGAACCACTGACTCTATTCTTTATTGATGGGAAAAATTGTTGCTGTCTCTTTGGGATGTGGCGTCAAAAATTCCTGAGTGACCTGCAAAAATAGAACACGTACACAATAAAATCAAGCAAACCAATTGAATTCAATCAAAAAATGGAAAGTAAAAACAAATAAATGAATAAATAACTTTCCAAATTACTCACTAAAATAAAAATTCGAACTTTTCACTTCTACATAAACTTTCACTTTTGACCTGTTGAAGGATTCTTTTTAAAGGAGTCAAAAGTCAACTTCTTTGTCACGTTTTAAAAGTGAAACATAATCAATAAATAACCTCTAGGGCCGTTCCCTTTACATCATTTCTATTATTTATTCATTCAACGACATAAATCAAATGTTAAACATGCTGGAGGTGCACTGAAGAAGGAAATAGGTATACATGGTTTCAAACTTAAAAGTGTGTGGGGGTGGGGGGGGGGTAGTTGCTTGACTCTTATTGCCAAACTTTGTACCTGAGTTGTTGTTTTTGCTCTTGTAAGTGTGTCGCTGGCTGGCCGGAGGTCATATGCTTTCTGTGCTGAATGAATTCCTTGCCCACGGTACATCTCTGGGAAAAATGGCCGATGCTTTGTCGTCCTGTTTTATTTATTTATTTTTTCATATTTTTTCCCCCCTCTCCTTTCACCCCTTGAACTGTAATATAGCACGTGTCGTGTCAGAGAATGGAAAACAAGGCAAAAAAAAAAAAAATTGCAGTGAGAAGCAAAGTACTAAGGAATGGATGGCTGAGCCTGAGGCCTAACCCGTAGCATTACACGGGAAGGAAGTGTCTCTTAACAGCCTGCCATTGCCAATGCCCGCCTGCCTTCCTCTCCTCTTTCTTCTTCGGTATTTTTTTTTTTTTTCTTACTGCCATCTTGATTTCTTGTTATCCCGGCGTTATCTTTTCTGGAGATGCATGCCAATGTAGGTCGCTTGTGCACAAATCATCAATCTGCACACCCATAGACTTTCCAGGATTTAACAAACGACCATCTTGACAACCAGCCGAGCAACTAACCAAACCAAGCTGACAATCAGCTAACCACTAAACAAACAACCAACTATCAAACCCACTGGACAACTAACTAGCCAACCAACTGGCCAACCAAACTGAAGACAAACTGACCAACCACTGAACAAAGAAAGGTGGTGTTGAAACATGGCAGCCTCTTCTCGGGGAGGTGGGCTCCATGTTATATAATAAGTGATTAGTTTACCTCCAATTACATAAAACAAATTACATTGATGTGATCGAACATATTTTTGTGCATATTATTGCATACCATACAGACATGGTAATATATACAAATTAAATTCATCTGGAAAGGTTATTTTAGATTTATCCTGAAATTTCAGGCCAAAAACCAATTTCCCAAAATCTTTTGATAGGTGTATTAATTGCTCTCAAGAATTTTGGTCAAATTAAGAATGTTGCACTTTCAGAGTTTCTACTGTATTTTATGACGCTGTAGCTCTGTTTTTGACCATTCTGAACAAACTGAATGCATCCCTTATCATCTCCTCCCAGGGTATGAAGACCACAGGCCCCGTGGGCGGACAAGTCCGAATGCCTGTGATGATCACACAGTCCATGAGAGCTCAAGGTGAGACATCTGCTTCGCTTATCAAACTTATCGTCTCGATGGTTTTAGAGCTCCGGCGGTCTCGTTTTGACATTCTTGCTAAGCCTCCATGTTGTGACTCAAAGCTGACCCGACGCTGTGGCGGAGGAGGCTAAACGGGCCATTTAGCCATTAGTGAAGCGTCCTCTTGGTGGGCTTGCGGGATGTGTAACGGGTGGGAAGCATAGCGAGAAAACAGGTGCTTTTTTTTTTTTTTTTTGCTTCCCTCCTCCGTCTGTCTGCTTATAAAGCCTCTGCTTACTCGCACTGATTCGCACACACACACGTTTCCTATAGAAGCCCGCTAACATCGCCTCAGCACTCTCCAAAAAAGAGATAGCTGAGTTCTCTCAGTAACAAGCGCACTTGTTTACCTATTTTTCACATTTGTGTGTCTATGTGTGTGTATGTGTATGTAATCAGGGGTGCATCCAAATTTGATCTACCACGTACAAGATGGCCCGCAGAAAAAGGATCATAGGTCGTTTTACGCCCGCAAATTGGAATGCGGGCTCCGTTCTAAAAATACTTTTTCTGCGCCCTTCGGCGAAGAACATGCCTGTTAATATCAAGTTTGAATTCACTCTGGCAGTCATTGTGCCTTGCTGGGGAGGAGGAGGAAAGGGGGGGGGAAAGTGTCTCGGAGGTGTAGCATGCGGTCTGAAAGTGTGAAGAGAACCGGTTCAAGTTTTCAAGTGCGGTCATGTAATGCAAACCTGCACCAGCCTGGAGAGCGTAAGCAGGCTGACCAACCGATAATATGATGGATGTAAACGAAGGGACAACAACAAAACATGTATGCCCGGTTAAGCACGCCATGTTGCTGTGCCTTCGCTGTCCATTATTGTACTCCTCATGTTGCAATTTGAAAATAAAACAAAATCAACCATTAACTCAATGTATACAATCTGTATCAGGTCCAGATGGCACAGCTTTGCAGGGTCTTCACTCAGCCCCCACCCTCACTCAAGAAAGAAATACTCTTTTATTTCAGATGAATTAAATTGAAATGCATTTTATTTTGTTTTACCAGGTGGAGTCATAATTTCAATCCTTTATACATCTGCAAAACAAAATAAAGTCACTCTATTTTTTATTTTTCATGAAATATAAGAAAACTTATAAGCTGAAATAACGTTATTTTATCAGGGCCATTCACATTTCACATCCCATCACACAATTGTGTAGCCCTTTCAATCTGATGTAAAAAAAAATCCAATAAATGTACTCAATTTTATTGTCATGAAATAAAATGGAACACTTTTTTATTTTTAATCATATATGGCTGTAATTTCAAGAACTAAAAATGAGTTGCCAGGATCATTTTTCAGTGTTTTCTCACCTCCTTTGAACAGGCACAATGGGGAAGGTGGGCACCTTCCAAGCAGGGAGGAGTACGGTGGGCTTGGCTGTCCAGATCTCCGGCAACCAAAAAAACAAGCTCAACGACCCCGGAGGAGGCTCTTTCAGGTATGCTCATCCCCCTTTACCAACGATCCTGGCTCGATCATTCCTCGTACTCTCCGCATGAGGGCAGCATTTCCCCTAAAATGCCTTTGGAAGCAGGACTACAGGCAACAACACTCTAAGCACAAAGTCTGGGAGTGTTTGTGCCACCTGGTTACACACATACACGCACACACACTTTTAATTTCGGAATAACATAATTGTATCCAGATGGGTAAAATTTATGGTAGCAGCAAACAACCCCCCCCCCCAAAAAAAAAGAAATCCCGGGCCATGGTCTCACAGAATGAAAAAAGGTTCATGACTGTCCACATGTTGGCTTTATGTGCTATTGCTGCGTGTATCTATCCTGAGAGGCAAAGAATGTGTTGTTACATTTGTTTAAGGGCTTCGTGACTGACCGGGACCAGGGCGAGGCTTGTCTAGGTCGCATGGGCCAATGGGTTCGTGGTAATACCCCGGCCTCCCGTGTCCCCGGGGCAAAGGCAGTGCCCTGGAGCCCTGATTGATAAACCGATAAATCTTTAGCTGCGTTGGTAATTAAGCTGTCAGGCGGTGCTTGTTACATGACAACCATGTTGACCCCACCTACCCCCTGTGGTGATCACCATGGGCACACACACACACACACACACACACACACACACACACTGAATACACACACAAAGACAAGTTGTTCCGGGAGCAAGTCTTATGCAAAGCGCAGTATAACTGCGCTCATGGGTGGAGTTTTCTTTCTTTTCGTATTTTGCTCGACTTTGTGCCAGTAGAATTGGGCGCAGCCCATATAGTCACGGCGGTGCTATGAAAAATATTTTTAAGATGATAATGATTAGAATTCATTCAATTAATTGATTTCTACAATGATTCAAAGTGATTGTCCCACGCTGGTGTCATATTTATGGATGAAATCCGATGAGGTCTACCACACACGTCCATGAATCTGCGTTGAGGAAATACATTAAAATTGCGGGAGGCCATCTGTGCTTCGATTTTAACTTGCTTTTTGCGGGTCTAAAATCTAGTCTACTTTGTCGAACCAAACTTGCGGATGTGATGGGCGCCGCAGGAACGCCCAGTGAAGCGTAGCACATATACTAAATTCACAATCATGCTGAACAAGACCATTGCCCCGGCACAAAAATGACGATGCGCCCGTTTTAATGCCGAGCGCAGACTTTTTGCCTGTTGCCAAATAAACAGGTATGTTGGGGGCGAGGCGGCTTCATGCGCCGGCACGCCCAGACAGGTGCCACACGGCCCCAAACAAACTCGACAAGACGTGCGCTGGCACGAAAATGAAGTTAGGTCCGTTTTTTTAATTTCATATTTGTTTATTTATTTATTTATTTGTTTGTTTGTTTTTTAATCTGCATACTCCCCATGTGAGCACTTAAGAGACACCTCTGAGATAATAATGTATATTTCATTTTGGTACATTATTATAACTGTATTGATTTGATATTGAAATAAAAATTGAAGCAAGACACATTTTAATGATCAAGATTACTATTTTTTTCCTCATCTTTTTTTGTCTGCGCATATGATGTAATGCAACAACTGGATTACATGTTTCGGACCCCCTCGGAAAAGAGATCAAGCATCTCAAGGGGTTATTTTTATTTATTTATGTATTTTTTCCATCTAGTTTTGCTTATCCGCGGGCACTGCGGTAGCATTTCCGAGTGTTGCGTTTGCTCATGTTGTCTTGTACAGTTTTTGTTGTTTGCTGTCCTTTCGTATCGCTTGAGGCCACCAATGTGTCTCGACTTAGCCTGGCGCCACGTGGGCAGATTTGTTATGAACACGCAACCCGGTGTCACAACCCGACCCATGTTACCTTTAAGAGGAGACATATTATGGCAGGGCCGGCTAATTAATTGAAATTTCATTGTTATTCGGTTTTAGGCTTTTCACCATCATATAAGCGTTATAATTGAAGAAAAACGATGAATGTGTTGAATGGTGCGGTGCGTTTGCAAGTTCCTGTGTTGTGAAAGCACCCTGAGTGAACCGTGTTGCTCGCAGCGTGTGACGTAGGAATGGAATACCTGCCCTCCCTGAGCGCCTGCTTTTTCATGACTGTTTGAAGACACCCCAGTTGCGGTCGACGGTAAAACAAAGCACAATATTCCATCAAATAACAAATATTCAAACAAAAACACTGTAGTGACCCTACCACCCCTCTCCCGCGACTGCAGGGCCACTGCTAAGGCTTGTGTTGATTACCATGACAACCAGCGGCGGAGGCTGCGATTGCTAGCGCAGAGTATGAAGGAAAAAAGCGCATGTCATAAAGCTTGATCGATTTTATAACCGTTAACCTTGTTTTTGTTTTTTATCCTGCTAATCTTGTCTGACTTTATAGATTAACATATTTATGTTTTTCCTTTCTTTTTTCCCCCTTATTAATCTCCGTATCTCGCTCCTGAGTCGGCCCTATGTGGAATAATGAACTCTCTTTGAGGGGTTGCTTTAATTTCTCTGAGTGTTTTGGCAATTGCCAGGGCTCCAAATCAAACGCCCGAGACAGGTCTGACATTAAAAGGAGGCAACGAGATATGAAATGCAAAATATTGCTAGACTACAGCTGGGCGCTAATAAAGCCGAGATGTAATTAGCGGTCCTCGGGAGCCTCTCGAGTTATTGGATTGGCTTGGCTCGGGGGAGGGACGTGCAGCCGGCAGCCACATGAATGCATAAGCGGTGTTTCCATATCAAGCTTGTGTTTCAAAGCCAGGGCACGCCATCGGTGATGATGATAGGGAAGCGGTGCACCCACTTTTAACAAGGAATGGGGGTTGAATGCTTCTTGAACCCCTTCTTTAATGCCTCACCCGCTCTGTGCTTTTTACCTTGATGGTGGCCTGCAGCGTTCACCCCTCCCCATCACCCCTCTTTACTTGGAAGGACTTGATGTGCTGAATGTAATTGAGTCACATTTTATTTAAAAAGCAGCAGGCCCCGTGCCATTGTGGGATACACAAAAACAACAAATGTAACCAGAAAAAAGAGCTCTTAACTATGGGAAAGAGTTGGCCAACAAATTAAGACCACGGCCAAACAAGTCAGAGTATTTTTAAGGGCATACAGGGTTGTGTCTTTGGCTACTATCACCATACCTTTTATACACCAATCATTTTACCATAGCAAAACCGTAAGGACACACTGTTGAGTTTGCAGGATTATACACACACACACACACACACACACACCCCCTGAATCGGTCACCAGCCAATCGCAGGGCACACAGAGACAAACAACCATCCACACTCACACCTAGGGACAATTTTGAGTGTTCAATCAGCCTGCTACGCATGTTTATGGAATGTGGGAGGAAACCGGAGTACCCGGAGATAAACCACGCAGGCCCGGAGAGAACATGCAAACTCCACACAGGGAGGCCGCAGCTGGAATTGAACCCGGTACCTCGGCGCCGTGAGGTCGACGCGCTAACCACTGGATCACCGGGCCGCCCGCCCCCTTTTATTAATGTCTTATTAATACTTTTGTGGAACACTGGAATACAATACGATACATCTCTATTTGTACAGTTGCTTTCACAACATCTGCAGCTGTAGCAAAGCACTTTCCAGAACTTAATAACACAACATATTGTAGGACAATCTTGTCGGACCTTTTTGAAGGAGGGAACAATTACAGTCGAAGTGGAATGTTTACAGAAAGATTGGGATGAGGAGGGCAAAGCACAGAACCGCTTTGACTCTGTACCGTAAACTACACACACAGGCATCAATTTACCGGAGACCAGAGATGCTTTTGCCGATATGTCTGCTACTTGAGCCACATGCATGAATCCACGACACCACCGTCTCCTAACTTAATGTTCCACGGCACCCAAAAAAATGTCATAAAAAGTCTTACTCTAAAATAATGATGATCTCGTCGCAATTTACTCATAAATGTACTGTACTTACTCAGTGTGAAGTCTGGCTTAATTGAAAGCTCGTCACAAATGTGGTATTAATTATTTAAGGGAATGGTTGAACATTTTCTGGGGAAGCAAGGCCCTAATATGGAACGTTTTAAATTTTTTTATTTTTATTTTTTTTAATGGAGTACATGGATTGAGATATGATTCAATGAAAACAGAAATACCACGATTTAGTATTCACATTCATATGTCAGGAGCTTGCTTGTTTGCTTTGAAAGAGCAAGAAATACAAATGATGGACCACAATTTTATGGCAGATACTTTGCTTTCCTTTCAATTATTGTGTAGAAGCCATTGAATTTAAATGGTTTCCTATCTTGGGAAGCATAGAGGCCTGGTGGTGAACAGATCGGTTCACTTTTCTGGGTTGGAAAAAAAAAATCTCAGTCTTGGGCTTCCTGTGTAGAGTTTGGGTTAGGATTCAGATCACCTGTGAGCTAATGAGGACAAAGAGGAGGCGTATGAAAAATGAATAGATGGGCAACTCAGTCTTGGGCTTCCTGTGTAGAGTTTGGGTTAGTATTCAGATCACCTGTGAGCTAATGAGGACAAGAGGAGGCGGATGAAAAATGAATAGATGGGCATTCCATGCTTTATCCAGTACTTTCAATTCCTCCAAATACACTTTTTTAGTTTTTTTTTTTAAGTTGAAATTAAACAGTGAAGCAAACGGCTTTAACTCCGTCGTTGCTTAATCGTTTCACGTTTTTCCCTTCAAGTCAAGGATGTGGCAGTGTTCATGTTTTGTCTTTGAACGCAGCCGTCGGGGGCACGCTTCATTTTAGGACAGGTCAAGTTATCCGCGAGGACGTTGGTGAGGGGTAGTTGCACCGCCCGAGGCAGACGCGGCATCAGTGGGCAGACTCCTCCCGTATGTATCCACACTCGCTGTTGTTGTTTGGCACGCTCTCCCTCGGAAGGCGTCATTAGAGCGCTCGGAGGAGAAGCACGAGAAGGTGGAGGTGCGCTCTAATGGTCTTTGTCAACCTCCCGTTGTTGTGTCAAGTTTCATATCGGGTTGGCCAACGGTTTCGGAAAATGGCGGACCATCGAGATGTGGCGAGTCGCCACTTGGTAGGAGTTATGCGTTTCTTTTTGGGGGGTTGTTGCACTCATGAAAGCCAAATAAACAAAAGAATAAAATCTGGATGAATCCCGCTGGTTTGTTCTGGGCCAGTCCTACAACCGCAGTGTGTTATCGCTGGGGCCAATTCACGCCAGGACCAACCGGACTTTGATGTAATTCTCCGTCCGTTTTCTATAGTGTTTGTTTGGATGGATGAACCTGTCCCAGCTGACTTAAGGAGAGAGTGTTAGAGTCTTGAATTAAACAAATATGCAGATTTTTGGAATGTGGGAGGAGGACAGAGAACAGTTTTTCACCCGGGTCCCGTCACTTTTTTAGTACTTTTTGTACAACTAGCAAAATTCACAACTTATTTCATGAGTGATGCAATACAGTTCAATCGGTATTGTTTTTTTTTTTTTCCACATTTTGACATCATGAGATCAAGATGGCACGTAACAATCGATCAACAGTAGCTTGGCATTGTGAGACTTCAAACAGGATGTTCTCAGAAGGGAGTCACAAAGTGTCATCAACAGATTGCAACAGAGATGCAGAGAGACTGGTAGAGTAACGGAAAGGCATGGACGTGGACGTGCTCGGAAATGTATTGGTTGGGTGTGGTGGAAAATCACGACTTTTTGCTGTTTTTTTTTTTTTCTCGCAGGGATGACGACGACATCAACGACGTGGCCTCCATGGCGGGCGTTAATCTGAACGAGGAGAGCGCCCGCATCCTCGCCACCAACTCGGAGCTGGTCGGCACGCAGATTCGCTCGTGCAAGGATGAAGCCTTCCTGCACCCTGGGCTCCTCCACCGACGCATCCTGGAAACAGGCGAGTGTGCCACAACTGCAGGGTCGAATGCCACTTTCCAACTTTTGATGCGGAACAAGCGGAGAATGATGAAATGATGAGTGTTTGTGGTTTGTCGGGAACATCTTGTATCTGTATTTCAAGTGGCATTACTCGGAACGACGTTTGATATTCTCTCTGTCTTTGCCGGCAGATGTTTGAGGCTGCAGCCCTCTTTTTTTGTTTGCCCTCGGTTTAAATATGATACACTTAACAGTTCTTTCACCTCCTTTTAATGAATTCTTCAGTGGCTCTCTGTCTGAATTCACTGGACCGCGGGCGCACACGCATGAATACTTGATGGCTTTGTCTTTTTAAAAGGCGGCCCGTCAGATTTGTCCTGTGGAACAAAGCGGTCCGGTTGAGAGGAATCAGACAGGGAGATTTATTTATTTATTTATTTTTTAAGTCCTTGATGATGAAATCAATGTAAGCCAAGGCAGCGATACTGTCTTAATTACCTGGTATTTGCACTAAAAGCCGTTTACATCGCCTTCAGTGACAGTATCAGAGCCACAACCGAGTCGTTTGTATGTAAAAGCCGCCTTTTTCCACCTTGAATCTTGGTCATCGTTTACAGGCTGTTTGAATGGCGCCATAGGCGGGAGCGTGAAGTCCTTTTGACAGTGTCTCATCGATGAATCCTTTAGTTGCGTGTGTTCGAAGAGGACGCGAGGATGGAATGTGGCCGTGACGCACCCTCAAATTGAAAAATGTTCAATGTAGGAGTGGCCTCACATCCAATCGGAGAGGGACTGGCAGAGTGATTTCAGAGTGCTAATAGCAATTGACCCACCAGCAGGAAAAGCCTCCTTGTTACTTCCTGGCAGGCTGCTCTGATGACAATTCCAAATACGAGCAAGCTTGCACCGGGCCGCTGTCGATGTCCTTGGGTGCTATCCCACAGCGAACACCAAGAAACCAAGTGCAGTGTGAAAAGGCCTTCTGATGCTCTAATATTACCTTAGTGATTGGGTTGACTTTGTCGTCACATTATACAAACAATAAGAAAAGAAACGGGCCAAAGGTGCCGTCCCGGATCCTACCTCAGAAAATGAAAAATCTGAAGGTCAACTTTTTTCCATGTCACAGTTTTGTAGAACAGCACTGACACAGAACGAGTAGACCCAGGAATTTTCCACTCTGTGTGGTAGTATCAGAGATTTGGGACGCCGCCTGAGGCCCCTTTCATACTAGATGTAAACAGTTTTTTTTTTTCATGGCTGCTGTGCTTTGTAATAGGCACCAACACAGAACTGGGGTTATGAATTTGACCAAGGAAATTTATGCCTCCGGCGTTTGAATCAGGACCGACATGAGGTGTGACGTGTCTGTGGCCCCTTTCACACTGGCTACAAAGTATATATTTTTTTTCTGTGGTCTGTTCTGTATAAACGTCACTTACAATGAATAGGGCGGATGAAGTAAATGTAGTTATTTTCCACTTTCTGAGGTACTAACAGAGCCGTCACTGAGGAAGGATGGCGCCAATGACCCTTTTTTTTTTACCCTTTTTACTCTTCCTTGTAAACAGGAACAAAAAGAATACAGAAACAATGTTGGTCATTGGCTCTTATGGCTGCAGTGTGGAAATAAGCACCATTACCCAAAATAAAACATCAACATCATGACTGGACATCATCAAAAAACACCACACGTCATTTCACACAGCGGGGAGCCAGGCGACCTCATCTTGTTTCATCTCCATTAAAGTATCGTTGGGCCCGCAGGCTAAGTGGACTCTTGGCATGGTTGTTATTCCATCACCTTGGGGGCGCAGGGGTTCTTTTTAAAAACATACACTTTCCCTCCAGGGGCGGCACAGCATGGAACAGTGGGACAGGAGACGAGGCCGCCCCCTGCTGGGCTAGTGGCACCCGTGCAGCTTTGTTGTGTCAGTTGATTGGCCTAGCCACGCTCCCAGGTGACAGCAGTCCGAGGGAGGCACCCCGGGCCTGCCAGGTCCGCTCAATCAGAGAGTCCTCCTTGGTTTTTTTTTTTGAGCGTGCAAGCACAGAGTCTTGTTTTGTCTCAAACTTGACTTTGACCTTTTTTGGCCTCAGCTTTCGCCAGAAAAACCCTATTTTAAACGGGGTTTACTGAATGGGTGGAGAAAAGTATCAGGGGTGTTCTAAAAGAATCCCTACTAGGATGAAGATGAAAGTTGATAAGACAGTGATGAGGCCGACCATGATCTATGGATTGGAGACAGTGGCACTGAAGAAATGACAGGAAACAGAGCCGGCTGCGGCTGTCGGAAATGGGAGATGTTGAGATTTTCTTTAGGATTGCATTATAAATGAGCTCATCAGAGGAACAGCCAAGGTTAGAGAGAGCCGAATTCGATGGTTTGGACATTTCCAGAGGAGAGAGAGTGAGTGTGTCCGTTGAAGGGTGGTGAGGATGTTGCTGCCGGGAAAAAGAGCAAGAGGAAGACCTGAGAGAATGTTGATGGACGTAGTGAGGGAAGGCATGAGGGCAGCTGGTGTTAAAGAGGTGGAGGGAGAAGATCAACTGTTTGTATTTTACCCTACCCTAATACCCTAAAAGTTTTTTTTTTTTGTGTGTGTGTGCGTGCGTGTGTGAGTGTGTGTTGTGCGCACGACACATCTGGCCACCATTGTTGTAGAGTCCAGATGGCACATCATTTAGTAGATACTGGATTAAAGGATAAGTGTATACATATTTCAGACTTTAAGTTTTAATCATTTAACTATTGTAGATGTAAATGAACTTTTTTTTGGTCATGATTAGTGAAAAAAATCTTTCATTGTCACTCCAATACACTTTATGAGTGAGCAAGTTTGTATGACTCGCCTTATAACTTGCAGCAAGTCACTTGCTTGACCCAAGTCGTGACCTGACGCAATTGAACTTTAGCGCTGGCTCGACCTTACCTGCTTTATTTCTTTGCCACAGTCACGTGGGACTGTCTTGAAACTTTATTTAAGACATGCCTGTGACTTGTACATATGTAATTTACTCTAGACACAACTTTAGCATTGTTATTTGAGCCACAATTTATAGTATTGAGTACTATTTAACATACACGTTCCTTGAAATATTAATTCTTGCCTTGAAAAGATCTTCTTTTCAGAAAGCAAAGGGAAGCCCATTAGAGTCTTTCCCTGACCTGGTGACATTGCCACACGTGTGTGTGTGTGTGTGTGTGTGTGTGTGTGTGTGTGTGTGTCGCCACGGTAATGAGCACGAAACGTTTCAAAGCACAAGCGAGCCAGTGCTATATGTATTGTCGGGCTGATTTAAATAATTGCTGTGGTTTACTTAAAAGGCTGCTAGAGAGAAGAATTATGTTAATGGAGTCATTTAAAAATAAGTTGGAAAAGGATAGCAAGTCTTTTTTGTTATGACTTGCGATGAATTTCGGCTCCGAGGAAGTGAAATTATCTGTAGTGGCAAAGAGACGGTCAGTGTCGTTTACTCTGCTTTGAAGGAGCTTCTAACGCCCCGCGTCAGAATTTTGTGAAACAAGTTGAATTGGAGACGTTAATTTCACATTCTAATCCAGTATAGTTGTGCGTGCGTGTGTGTGTGCGTGCGTGTGTGCGTGCGTGTGTGTGTGTGTGTGTGTGTGTGTGTGTGTGTTAAAAGAAAACAAGTCTCTTCATTGTTATGGTTGCTTGCGGTTATCTGCCCAAGGTTTTGGCTTTTCTACAGGTTTTCTATTAGTTTGAGGTGTGTGGTTAGGCCACTCTATGAGTTTACAGTGCCTTGTGTGTAACCAACTTTTTTCTTGGAGTCCCAATTGTCTCCGTTAACAAATTGCAGCCGTGTACTTGAAAGGGGAAGTCAACGCCGTTGCTCAGGGCTCAGGGAATGACCAATCACGGCATTACGAATGTCCTTCCATACTTATTTGTCATGTCCTTGTTTATGATGATACCAGTGCAGCGTGAGCCGTGATTAGTCCATACCCGAACCCTGAGCAACTGTGATGTCATTTTTAGTCGACAGCAAGTGGCAAAATGGCCGCCCCTGAGATGGACAAAAACGGGTGGATTTTAACTGCGTAACACATATTCCACATATGCAATATGGACCAAATGAACAGTCATTTTGCGTGTCTTCCACTTTTTTGCTGATGATGTATTTTAATGTTGCTATGGATTCATGACTTTTTCCTGGTTTCATTTCACAGCCAAGAAGTTTGGTGTCATGGAGGTGCCCATGGAGGTCGTGACGTTTATATCGCACGCCGCACAGTCGCGACTTCGCACAGTCGTTGAAAAGGTTTCGGCCATCGCGCAGCACAGACTGGACTCCTGCAAGGTATGACGTCCTCTTTGAATCTTATTGCAACTGTACAGCTACCCAATGTATCGGGACACATACATTCCCATCCAGAAGTATTGGAACTGCAAGATCACTTTCTTTGTTTTTGTGATACACAGAAGACATTTGGGTTTCGATGAATGTGAGACCAAAGTATAGAATTCCATAAATTAATTAATAATAAAAGGTTTAAAATTCTTTGGTCAGGAATAAACAAACGATAAAGAATTTGAGCACCTGTGTCTTGCAGTGGTTGTTACAATAAATCCCCTGCGATAAACGTAAGAGTTTAGTTGATAAAGTGAAATGCAGGGTAAAAAGTTCAGATAAAGATTAAGCCAGTGTGCTTTTCCATATTAGATGTAACTTGTAGGAATAGAAACACATTTAATTGGCCAACATTAAAGCCCGAGCATTTGGGAAAACTTTGAAAAGGTGTTTTTCCTGACACCAAGGGGAAAACTGCCTCCACCCCCGTCCTGTTTTGCGCTTCTTTTTTTTCATTTCTTTCATTTTTTTCCCCCTCTTTTTGTGGTTTGGCAAACGAGGTGTGAGAGCGACAACCGGCGCTCTGTGAAGCCACTCTGTTGACATCAGCGAAAAAGGAAGGAAAAAAAATTAAAGGCGGGAGGGGAAAAAGATGAAGCAGGCCTTAAAGACTAACTGGGCTCGCTAGGTTTGCGGTGGCAGGAGAGTGCAGGCTCAGCGCTGCAACAAAGGCTGGATGAGAGAACGCGAGAAACAGGAAGCGGCGGTGCGACAGGAATCCTCTGATGTGTGCACTCGCTTACGCTCTCCTTGACGGAAGCGGCAGCACATACCTGCACCTCGCACCAACATAAGCAATTATCTTATTAACTTTTGATAATCTGCAAAAAAAAAAAAAAAAAAAAAGTTGTTTTCTTTGTCTTTACGCGCACCTTGTTGGGGGTTTTCCCAAGTGATATGCAATGTGCTTTATGCAAAGAGAGGCTTAGGCTGTAAACAGAGCTTTTTAAAGCAAGCAACTTGGGAAGCGTAACTTCAAGAAACACACGTCAAATGAGTGAGGAACGTTTACGTTTTGTAAATTCCTCTAGCCGGGATTACAACACGCTGACATTGGGGCCGATTTAAGAGCTTGATTTCCCGCCTCCGATCATAATCAAAAGGCCTGATTCACTGGTCAGTGGCAAATTTTAATCAGAGACAACTTTATTTGTTCCTAAACTTATTTGTCTCGCTGATTAAAAAAAAAAAAAAAAAAAGTCTTTTTCCCCCCTCTCACATCCGGTTTTTGAGAGATTTTCATTTTTTCTCCGTTTGACCTATACAAGCTTGCGCAATACGGATTTTACCATGTGTTGTTATTTGTAGTTCTGACATTTCAGAATGAAAAAACACCTGTTGCCAAACCTAACCTTTAATTCATAAGTAATACTAAATTTATATTACTATATTACATATTGTATCATTTATTTTTATTATGAAAACCTGATGTACTAGGAAAAATAAAACTGAGCGCATATGTGAATCAGAATCAATTAGACTTAATTAAATCCATATTGCACAAGCTTCCACATCGGTCAAACCTAAAAACAAAAAAATTAGAATGCTTTTTTTTCTTTATCTGAAACATGAAAAATGGTGGTGGCTTTTGTTGGCTGGAACAGATTGATGGCATTTTAATTCCTTTCAACTTCACACTCCACTCAATTTTATTTAATTTGGACTTAAAGAACAGCTGCAGCTGATACAAAGTGCTGAACTTGATGACAAAAATTCTAATTGGGTGCGTGTATGATGTGCACTGGGAGGTCGTTCCCCAGGTTACTCGACTCAACTCAACTCAAGTCTGAATGAGAAAGTGTCTTTTTTGCTCAGCGGGACATAGACCTGACAGTCATCTATATAGCTGTGGAAGGAAATACCATGTTTCCTTAAGATGGAACTCAATGGGAGCCGATTCAGTGAGAACAGCAGAGGCCCCATAATTGAGCCCTGAAGAACACCACACAACAGCGGGGCAGTTCGTGACTCAGATCGGCCAAGGTAACACAAAAGATTCTGTTTGCTAAACAGGACCTAAACCACTCTCGGGAGCTACCGCTAATGCCCACCAGGTGCTGCAAACGAGCCAACACAATACTGTAATCCACTGTATCAAATGCTGCAGTTAAATTCAAATAAAACCAGACATAGTCTCCCGTGTCATTTGCCAGGAGGATGTCATTAAAAACTCGTAACAAGCTGACTGTGCAATGCATCTTATTAAAGACTCAGTTGGAACACATTAGTGTGACTAAATGTTTTGATTTGAGACGAGATGTGCCGTGGTATTGAAATGACATTGGGAATTCCCACTGTATGAAGTTTTCAGCTTTTCACAGCTGTTAATATTTACTCTCCTTGCGCTGATTATACGATTAGACATGAGAATTGTGCCATTGTTACAGAGCAATCTAGCAGGAATGTGTGTTTGCACTTATTCGAGTGGTCAGATTACATCGCGTTTGGTTGCCGTCCAGTGCAGGGTCCGCTGTGACCCGGAGCCCTGCACTGTGTCACTGATGAATGAATGAGAACTGGAGCATTTTTTTTTCACGCTGGGCTGAAATCGATGGGGATTAAAGCCCTTAGGGCATGTGTGTCTTTGCGAGTAAACCAGAAAAGCACAAACCCAGAAACCTTTAACTACTAAATTGAAAACCTTTTTTATGGGCTTTTAGCACCACATGCTGATATTGTCACATTTGATTAATTTTAAATTCCTCTCCAAGAATTGAAATTCAGACATCATTCTATAATTTACACTTTTCTATACACCTGTGCAAACAAGTAAAACTCACTCAGATTTAAGTTAATTGGTTTGGGGCAATGTAAACATCCAGAATCCAGATTTAGGCCCCTTCAAATCAAGGGCCTGACCCGACACGGGAGGGACATTTTGCAGCTGGATCCCATTAATTTACTGTCCGCCAGGTTGTATCTTCCCTTTATTGCTCCGCGGCTAAGATCAAAATGTAAAACTAATACTGATTCTATTTTTCAATACAATACATCTTTATTTGTATAGCGTTTTCACAACAGCTGCAGCTGTAGCAAAGCACTTTACTGAACAGTTACCATAAAATAACAAACTAAGGTAATATAACACAACACCACAAATAAGACATGCACAGTCATGCAATCATAACCATATTCCAGGATATGCCTTGTTGTTTGAAGCAGTTATAGATGAAAAGAGGAAAGTATAAACATGTCCTTTCACCAGTGGATCAGAGACGTCATGCTCAAAATATGCACACGTCTGCTACAAGCTAAGTTTGAAAGTAAACAAGAAGCTGCAGCATCCATTGATGAAAAAAGAGATTGGTTCACTTCTCCTGTCCCATGTAAATCCGCTTCAATTCCAAGTGCCCACTCTCAGGTCCAAATAAGCATCCGCGCTCCACGCCGACGCTCCTCTCTCCTCATCCTCAGCTCCATCAGCCATCCATCCAGCCGCACCAACGCAGACTGTCCAACAGCACCGACATCTCAGCTCAACAAAATGGGGCTGGCTGTGGAAAAAAAGCTGCTCGTTACACATGCAAAAAACACAAGCGCCCCCAGGGCTGTCCAGTGGCGACAGCCAAATAGCGCCAACATTCCTCCCCATCAAAATCAGTACTGGGACACGCGTGCTGCCGAGAAGGCTCAACCGTCAAGCACAGATTCTTTTTCTTTGATGAATGTCGTGGCCAATACGCTGAACACAGTCCACAATGGATCCACACGAAGGACAAAAACCACATGCCAAAAAAAAAAAAAGCCGAAAACAAAAAAAAAAAACAGATCTCTTAAGAGGACTCGCAGACGGCTGCCAATTGTGGCTCCATCTTAATTAATTTTAAAAACAACTAAGCACAAAAGATATTTTTGTATTAGCCTTGGCTTTGGTGATACATTGTGACATGTCAGACCGTTACAGAAAGAGCACATGAATGCAAATGGTTGACTTTTTCAGATAATAGCTGAGGATTGGTTCCACAGAAAAATGCGAATAGTTAAGTTTCTGAATAGTTTACCGTAAATAGGCATGCGGATGTTTACTATATTTCACATTTTTCTACTTGATACAAATTAATTTTGTGTCCCCCCTCCATAGGACGACGAATGCTATGAGCAGTCGGCCGACGTGCGCTCTCAGCTGCGCTTCTTCGAACAGCTAGAGAGGATGGAAAAGGCGAGGAAGGACGAGCAGGAGAGAGAGATCCTCTTGAAAGCCGCCAAGGTAAAGTCAGCGTCTTATCACTGTGTGTGTGTGTGTGTGTGTGTGTGTGTGTGTGTGTGTGTGTGTGTGTGTGTGTGTGTGTGTGTGTGAGCGTGTCCTGTTATTATGTCCTAGTGTGCCAAACAGTGTGCGCCTATGGTCTACGGGGCGCTTGTCTGTGTGTGTATGTTGCGCCTGACACATGAATTTGAGTGTGACACCAGTAGATGAAGTGACCTTCCTGTGTCCTCCCGGGCTCCTGGCCGCAGGGCATCAGTCTGCTGGCTCCACCCAACCACGCATGCACATGCGCATTGCACTCACGAACACACACACACACACACACACACACACACACACACACACACACACACACACACACACACACACACACACACTCACACACACACGCATATACACATAAAGACACTTAACTTGCAATAACATTCCTCCATCTTAACGCTTGTCAATGACTAAAAAGTGATTTTTGTTTTGACCCCTGTCGCTCTCGACTTTGCTAACATGCTAACAATTTGTCCACCTTGGTTAGCCTTTATTAAGCATATTGACACCTTTAAAAGTAAGAAATATTTAAAATTGTGTAAGGTATAATTGAATTGAATAATTAATATGATGCCGTACAATATACAGTAAAGCTAAAATGAAGTAAGTATAGTAGCCATACTGTCAACTAGTCGACTTGTATTGGGAGCTGTCTCTAATATTCTGACCTTCTTATGTAGCTTATTCAAAAAATAAATATATATAATTCCACTTGAAGATCACTGCTGACCAAAAAGAAAGGGGAGACAATCCTCGGCAAATGAAAATGCCCTGCGGTAGCACATTAGCAGGGCGAGCAAGCCAGCTAGCTAGGGTTCATTTAATTAATTTTGAATGGGGACAATGTCCCACAGTAAGGATCGTCATCACCGACACCTCGTCGTCTTAATTGCGTTATTACGCCGCCGTTCCTGCCGCGCATGATAATAGGACACTCGGCTCTTCCGATTTTAACGAAACATGGCTTGTTGTAAGACAAAACAATACCTCAGAAGGAAGACGGAACTTAGGTACTTTCAAATGTCTAAAACTGGAATCTATTAGTTCGAGCAATCTGTGCAAAGGACTGCACAGATTGTTTCGAAATAATAGCAAGTCATCTTACGTCAAAACAACAAAAAAGTAGATGAGAGGCAAGAAATGCACAGTTTTAGACTGGCCTAGCCAGTTCCCTGACATTAACCCCACAGAGCACCTTTTACATGCCAACATACTGCCATTAAGTTCAAAGGAAAGTTTAATGTAAAAACTAAGAGGTTGACATTGCAAAAGCAACAACACTGAAAAAATGAGCCTGTTGCCACTGGTAAAAGATGATGGAGGACAAATCTGAAGACTGACTTTAAAAATTATACAAATAAACATTTTGTCACATTAAAAAGATGGCCGATTTCCAGGGCTTGTATTTGGACAGGCTCCGACTACGAATTTTATATCCGTGTTTGAGTTACATGGATAGTTTTGATCCTCTGTATCAATGAGAAAAATATGATGGCAATATCGTACCATGATTTACTTTGCTATGCCGCCCCAAACTGAGACTTGCGTGAAATGATCCCCCCCCTCCCCAAAAAAACCTAAAATACTGCAAATTTTCCTACTATTTCTTCACACTTACATGTAAGTAGTTTGACTGTGAGACTTTATTTTAAACCACCCAGATGACGTCCAGCTTGACTAAAATAGCTGCTTTTTGCAATGATGTAATGTACCGGCATGGCCTGCAGTGGTCAGCCGTACACACGTTTTAGCGCAGCGGTGAAGGATTTCCCAGGGACACGCGTATTCACCCATATCTCGGCCGCTTATTAAAATAGAAGTGTTGTTGCACCAGGGACACACACACACACACACACACACACACACACACACACACACACACACACACACAAACAGATCGCCACACTGGCTCACAGTGACACTGTCACTGATACTCACCAACATCCTTCACCCCCTTTGTGTGTGTGAATGTGTGCTGGCTCATGCAGAATTTTTAATAACCTCTTTTGATTAGCGTCCCCCTCCAGCGGCTTATTTAGGGCTGGATTTGGAGCGGGTTTAAAGGCCACAGGCCCCCCGGGGGTGCGCTCCGTTGCACTTCTACTCAATTCAAACACGATGTCCTTGACACCTCCGTATCCTGTTCCCGTTTTATGTTTTTTTTTTTTTTTTTTTTTTAATCTGTAGCAGCAACAGATGAGTCGGGATGCTTTGTTGGGTAAAAAGGCGGATAGGTGGTTTCTTTAAATCAGCTGTTAAACTGCGCGCACCCCATTTCATGTTTTGCACTATTTTCACTGCAGCAGCAACAGATTACAAGTGATGCTTTATCGGGTATGAGGGGAAGGGAGATTTCTTGAAACCAGGTGTTAACCTATACGCGGCCCCACTTTCCACCCCCTCCACCCCTACCACCCACTTTTCACTCCACAGAGTCGCTCCAGGCAAGAGGACCCAGAGCAAGCTCGACTGAAACAGAAAGCCAAGGAGGTAAGATCATTACCCTTGACATTTGCCAGACTTGCGCATATGAATTTTTCATACACTTGCTTCACATGTAATTCAGTTTAACATCAAATTTAAGAACAAATTAGTGGGAGAAATCATTCCCGCCCTCTCAACTCCCCCGAATAAAGACAATCAGATTCATCAGTTGGCAGCTTTTACCAGTTTGTTGCTCCACGTGAAAGGGTACGCTCTGAAGTAGTTGCCAGCCAGTCTCACTATGTGGACAGTTTAGAACCTTCAGTGAGTTTGCACACAACAATTTATGTCAAGTCAAAATGTGTTTAGGAAGCATGCTGACCTAGTGGTTAGTTTGTCTGCATCACCGTTTGGAGATCGGGGTTCCAATCAACGACTAAGCCGGCCTCCTCCAACATTCCAAAAATGAATTGGAAATTTTAAATTTTGAATAAAGCTAACATGCATGTTTTTGGAATGTGGGAGGAAACTGGGGCACCTGGAAAAAAACACATGCAAGTATGAGGAGCATGCATTACAGAACATACACACAGAGAGGCCAGAGCCTGAATTCGAACACCCAACCTCAGGGCTGTGAACCACCATGCTGCTAAGCAATGAAGCTTTAAAATGAAAATTTCAACACCAAAATTGCAACAATAAAATAAAAAATAATAATTTTTCTGTGAAATTACACTGTTGTTCTCAGAATTCACTTCAAGTTAATCTTAGTAAAAAAAAAAAGGTAAGTTACCTCAAACAACCCCCCCCCCTTTTTTTTTTTTTTAACAAAACCTATTCCTTTATTTCTTTTTCTCTACAAAAATAGTACTTTATCCTTGTAACATAATAATCTTTTCTGGAAATATTCATAATTGTTTCCTGCTGTGCTAATACTCCTTCCCTTGTTCGAAAAACTTTGCACTTGAACTATCACTTTCCTTTTTCCCTATGCTGTTCATTTGGAAACAAACTTCTGTTTCATCATGGTGGGAGCCTTGTACAAGCACAAAAAAAAAAAGCAAAAAAGAAGAAAAGCAAGTTTACCCTCCGAATAAGCGTTTCAGACGCAGCGATTTACTCCCCGCATTAACTTTTACGGCTACAAAGGATCGCAAAGACGCATTGTCTCTTGCGTGTAATAGGCTAAAGCGCCACGCTAAGGCGCTTTAATCTGAAACGGAAGCAGCGTCTCGTCTCGTATAGGACACATTCCCAGTGGAGCTTCTTCATGTTTACGAAAGAGTTCTGTCATAGTTTGGGTTTGTTTTTGTCCTTGTTTGCTGCACGCTAACGTCTTTCACTCGATGTGGGCAGAAGGATTAAAAAAAAAAGCAGCGCTCACCTGTTGTTGTTGTTCTTTGCAATGCCAACCTGAAGCAGCACATCTTCTTTCTTTAAATCTTTTATATATTTTTTTCAATATAGTAATTTTTTTTTTTTTTTTTGGTGTACACTTTTCCAAGTTGCACTTCTGTAACAAATCTGAAACCACACAACAACACCACAAATAGTTGGCAGTTCACAAAATAAACTTTTAACTGTCAGCAAAATAGAAAGTAAAAACATCATCATTTTCACCCTTTTTTTCACCAAGAGCCGCACTCAGGCATGGTACGTAAAGAAAAATAACATAAAAAGCTAATGAACTGCAAAAACAGAATTGTAAATATCAGGAAAACCCACATATCGAAAACCGTATCAAGCCATCTTGTGGAGAGACGCACACCCCCGAAGTAACACCCGTTTGGATTCTCCAAGAAGTGTACTTGGTCATACACAATTAAAATAAAAATTTGTTATTTCATCACAAAAATGAATTTGTAGTTGAAAGATTCATTCATTCATTCATTCATTCATTTTCCGATCCGCTTTATCATCACAAGGGTTACGGGGGGGTGGTGGAGCCTATCCCAGCCGTCTTCGGGCAGTAGGCGAGGGACACCCTGAACCAGTTGCCAGCCAATCGCAGGGCTAGTTGAAAGATTGAAAAAGTCAAATAGTACCAAATAACAGCTCATTTTGGTCATCTGTACCACTCTCAAGCATGCTTCACAGCTCAAGTTTTTGTTTGACCAGTTTGCACTGAATCAAGTACTGTACATGAGTCGAGATGAAAAATAAAGATGTAATTTTTTTTAGCAATTATGAGCAGAAAACAAAAATTTCCAGTAGTCAAAATACCAACGCATGTCAGCGTTTTTGTTTTTTTGTCTATTTTTTTTCAAGAGCTGCATATATTGAGTGTTTCTATGCTATGCACTCAGCGTGACTGCTGCCCACTCTTCCTTTTCTTTTTAGCAGCAGATGCAAGTGTCTTTCTCAAGGGCACCCTGCCATTGTCGCCGGGCGGGGCCAAACGCTTTCATTTGGGGGATTTTTCTTTGGAGTTGAACTCGTGACCTTCTAAGGCAATGAGCCGCTCTCCGCCGGCGAATGGCAACACTCGTCGTCTTCTCACCCTGGACGTCTTTTTTTCTCCAGCTCTGGTTTGGAGCGTTCACGCACAGATCTCAGCTCTTAACCATAAGCCCCCGTATATGCAAATGAATCAGTGTAATAGGCAGTGCGACAGGTTCGGACCCCCGAGGGGAATCCGTGTGATCAAAGTGGATCTTCTGCCTGTTAAGTGGCAGTGCGCTCGTCATGTGGATGTGGCCAGATTAGCGCCGCACACACACGCACTGACATTCTAGCGAGCTCCTTTTGGGAAATACAGCAATACAGTTGTGAACACAGACCGACCGCTTTTCGCCTGTGTGGCATTTTTCTTGGCAAACTCAAACGTTATCGGACTTCAACTCAAAAATGCGCAATGATTTGGCTGTCCTGGCAGTCACTTTACTGAAAGAGGCAGTTTCTGAAAACTGTCACATCTATGTTGCCTGAAGTTAAATATTTTCTGTGAAAAATACTGACAATCCTTGTATATTGTCAATCAATCAATATCCGTTATTTAACAGGGATTAAAAAATGGTTTAAAACCGCTTTTCAAACCACGGCAACCACGAAAACGACGAAAACACTGACAGATGTAAAGCAGTTTGCTGAAACAGTACTAATACAACAAAATATCAGTTTGGCGATTGACTCGAAAAGAAAGAAAAATCTTTGTGAATTTTCTTTTAGTTTATGCAGTAGACCGAATGCTTATTTTTCTTGGAAATGGTGTTTATACGACCACATTTTTTTCATTTTTTTTTCCCTACTTCTTTATAACGCGTCTGATATAGTTTCCTTCATGAATGCAATTTGTGAAATGAAGGAAGCTATTATGGACTATTTTCAAAAAACGGTGCTATTATTCCGAACTGTGCGTATATCTAACACCCCCATCCTTTTTGTCGCTTTAATGGCCGTCGTTTCTCAGCGCTCGTGCCTCTCCCCGTTTCCATCACCTGCCCAGCTCAAGGCAACAGAGCTGGCTGTTTGTGTCACCGCCGAGTCTGTCGGCAGCTCACAACTTTCATCAGGATAATGAGGGCTCAGACACTCCGCCGAGGCCCAGACCTTCTCTCCCGAAGCACGCACCTACTGTACTGTACTTACAAACACATGGCGAAATCACCACCGCCATTGCGGAGTCACGAAATTAATAGGCTTTATTTTCTTGAACAGAAGTGTAAGAACTCAGTTTCCTTGAACGGCAATGAGGAAAATTTACCGGTAAGTGTTGAAAAATATATGTTGTGTGTACAATATTTTTCCTTACGAATCTTCTGAACAGTAGCTTACAATTTTTTTTTACTAGTAAAAAAAAACAAAAACAAAAAAAAACATGGCTTAAGAGTTGTAACACTCTTGCAAACTTTTCTCTCATATATTTATATATTTTTTTGTTCTCACAGTTTATGAATTTGGCCCTAGTGCTTAATCATCTCCATGTTGAAACAACCAGGACTCGAAATAAGCTACAAAGTGACTACTGTGGCGTGTCATATAATGAAAGGAAATTGTAATTTTTTTTCCCATACAAGTGTATAAGGTTCTTTTTTTTTTTTTATATACTGCCCTTTTCCACGAGTAATTCTAGTACCTCAGTTCAAAAAAGTGCTTGAGGCATTTTTTTCTGCCTCGGGCACTCGTTAAATTATTTGTAGTTTACAGTGTCAGGATAAAAAGTCACACCTGCTGCAGCAACAAGTGTTGCATGACAGTAACATGCCAACCGCCATTGCGGTGAGAAGGCAAACTTCAAAATAAACTTTACCTTATAATATGTGGACATCAATGCCTCGGGACACTTTTATTTTTGAACCTGTGCCCGGCAGCGTGTTGCAGCGTGAGTCGTATTCCCAACTGTCGTTAGGGCCACCTTATAATGCCGTCACAAACTGTTGCCACCCACATCAGCAACATGTTTTCCTGAAATAAAGTTCAACTGCTACTTAAAGACAAAATCAGAATATTTTAAGTCACTACAGTTTTTTCTTTTATCGTGTAATGAAATGCAATTACCGGTCGTGCTTGTGGAGGTTTGGATGTGGGGGGCTAGTATTTGTGTTTGGCACACGCCACATGCACAGATCCGCTACAGGAATTGACAAGTACAAGTTAGTGGTTTGGTGATGGAGCGTTGCATCCACCAGTGAAAATGTACTTTGATTTTTGACCCCATTGAGACTCGCTTTTCTCTTCAGACTGAGCTGTAGCCTCTCTCTTCATCCTGATGTTCTACACGCTTTTGGTCAGCATGGTTATAAAAGCTGAACTCGGCCTTGACCTAGAAGTACAAGCAGTGGCTTATTAGCACAGGACCAGGATCACCCAATCAGAAAAGGCAAAAAGTGTCTAAAGTATGTTATTATTATTGGTCTTCGATTATTTTGACAACAGCTTATTAACAGACACTTTTTAATTGTGAGAAATGGGATAAAATTATTTCTTTTGATGAAATTCAATACAGAAGCTGTGCCTAATAAAGCGGCCCCATCAGAATCCGAGACCGCGGTAATATTTTCATCCATCCTCCCTTGCATCCAAGTGCTCCAGGCCTCTTTTACACGAGGCGGGAACATGAAAAATTCAGCAAAGGCGCTTTGAGCGAGCGAGGCGCCGCCCCACACTCCTCTGAAATGTTGCCGTGTTGTGACAATGATGAACAGAGACGTTAGAACACGACAGCGTCGGGCTGTCATAAGAGTGATTAGCGCACCGTTTTAACCATGATGTAAGGAGAAGAACACGATATCTTTGAGAGGCTATCCCTCTAATTCGGCCACTCTTTGACCGCGAGCTTGGGGGTCCGTAATTATATTGCAAATAGCTATTATATTGCATCATTAAAAAAACAAAAAAACAAACAAACTTGCATTACAATATTCCTTCGAAGCTGCGCACGTGAACAATTGCGCACTCTCACCCTCTCGGGGCACGCGGTGACAGCGGGCTACAATCATTCCATCATTTCCACCCCACATTAATCTACAAACAGGACACCAGACTATTCCCACTTCCATTACAGTTTCAGTAAGTGCGCACTCAGACTGGCTTAATTAATTATGGCTGAAATTGCCTGTGTGCTAAAATAAAAGTAACAAGCTTGGGCCAATTTTATTTGTGTCATAAATCTCCATTTGATGATATGTTCTATTTTGATGTAAATGTAATTTGAATTTTTTTCATAACATACTACGTTCACATACTTTGTTAGGATCGCAGGTTTTGGAGAGGTGTGAAACTGCTTTGGCCGCCGTGGATTGTAAATGAAATCAGGCCCTTGTGAATCAAATTGAACTGATTTTAGAAATCAGAATCGATACCCAGCATTGGTGTACACGCATTCCTTATTGGTCGCGCTTCAGTCGTGTTCAGCGTCTTCCTACGTGCACCGAATTCCGCATCAAATCTGAACGATTCCCGCAGAACCAGGTCACCCACAGCCATAATGAGGACAACCACTATAGAAAATGGATGGGTGGATTGAGATCTCAAGTGAAACTGACTTTTCAGTATCCTTGTGAATCGTGGTTAGCATGTGCGCAGCAGTCAAGAGTTCAAATCTTCGGCGACTTGTCGCATTCCAAAAACGTACATGTTCGGTTGCATAGAGACCCCATATTTTCCATCGGTGTGATTGTGGAGGGTGGTTTTGTTCAAATGCGCCCTGTGATTGGCTGGCAACCAGTCCAGAGTTTACTCTGCCTCTCACACACTGTCAACCGGATTCGCCACACTATAAAACAAGCGCTATAAAAAAATGGATAGATGTTTTTTTTCCCCCCACCCCAAATAAATGCCCCTTCCAGAAGATTGACTTCTCCACAATCCTCAGAAATACGGTGTTGTAATGAAAACACACATTTTTGCAACGGTTCCAGTTTGTGTCATAAACAGAATAAACTTAAGGTGGCATCAGCAGGACTTTGGAGACTTGTATAATGCTTCTACTATGCGGCCTTTTACATAAAACTTGCATCATCCGGTATTTAAATGTGTCACCGGCAGCTTGCGAGAGCCACAGAGCAAGCGAGACAGGGTTGGTCTCGGGCCTCTTCTTCCTCCACCGTTTGGCCGAAAGGTCAGATGGGCTATTTCCAAAATGCCCCGCGGTGAAAATCAATGGGCAAATCGCGGAGCTCGCTTCCTGTTTGTTGTCGCCGTGTCTGTGCATTTGGCCCGAGAAAGTCTTTGGGGAGGGGATGGGGCGGAGGGCGCGAAGGCCAGTGGAGATACATCATCGTGTCGGCGGCACGAGACACGTTGCGACCACAGATTCATCATCGCCGCGGTTGCGGTCTGCCAGTTGACACAGGAAACTAGAGGGAGGGTGGGGGGCAGCGAATAGAGGCGAGAAAGAGAGAGAGAATAAACACGATATGATTTTTATGCAGAAATAACAGTTATTAGCAGAAAAACTCTTCTATTCCCACTTATCCGTGTATTTTGGTGTTCTTTCTCCAAAGATTCCGTCTCATATCAAGCATCGAGAAGCCACGCTCAAAAATGAAAGTCTGCAGTTTTGATCAGAAGTGGCCATTGTTTTCATATTATGGATACTTTTTTAATTTTATTTATATTTTTTTGTTAATGAATAGAATGTCTACCAGTTTAGGCTCATCTTGACCAGTTTCAGTTGTCTGTCAGAGATTCTGTGTACTGAATTTCATCCACCTATACAGCATAGATGGGCGATGCAAAATCGCAAACCACTTGAGTTTTCAAAATACAATAGATGACTTGCTATGAAACTGTACCCCACCATCCAAATTCAGTTTCCCTCGTCAACATGAAATTTTCTTGACATTTCTGTCATGAATAGCCCCCAGCCCCCCAAAAATCTCAAGACGCTACGCCCAAAAAGACACACAAAGTGGCCATTTTAGGGTCATTTGGTCCATTTCTGGTTGTCCTTCAAAGAGGAACTCGAGAGCCAGAGATTTTGTCTGATTGCTACCAAATTTCAGCAACATATATTAGACAGATGGGTGACTCTAAATTGAGAAGAAGTTGAGTTGTTGTCACTATTTGCAGGTGGAGCATGTCGCCAGTGTTTGCTTTAATACACTATCACCAGCAGGTTTATGTGCATTTTTTTTTTTTGCTGGTGTGGAAACCGAAGGTGACTTATTTGCAGGTCATGGGTGGCGGCACCTGCTGACTATGGGGCGCGGCATCTATTTTGCAGTGGTCGTCAAACCACAGGACCTCAAAATAATTGACAAGAAGTTATAATGTTTTATGACTTAAAAAAAAAGTGCATGTCAACATATGAGGACCAGCGTGTCAATAAAACAAATGAACAATCAACTAAACCTGTTTTATCTTTTACTGTGGGGCCAATTCATAGCTTCGATATGATTGTGACGTTTATAATCTGGATTATATAGTCACGCAAATCTAACATTGACTGAAATTCACTTGTTAAAATGACTTCCTCCCCTCATTACACTTTGACTTAAAACGTTAATTTTAAAACTTTATTTGGGGAAAGTAAGATTTTGTTCTCATAGCATTGTAACTTTTTTCTCTACAAAATTTGAATTTGTTGTTGCAACACCCACCCTCACCCCCCAAAATGGCATTTTAGTTCCAATGGCATTGAGGAGTACACATGGTGGTTATGTTTAATACCCAATAGGAATGTGGGGGGGGCGGGGTTCTCCACTGTAAGGGGTCCCGAGACCCAAATCGTTCGAGAGCCCCTTCATAGAATTGCTCAGGAGCTCCCTGAAATTGAAAGAATCCCCAATAACGCATTGATGATGCATTGTATGGTTTGGCATTTTCATAACAGACGCTCTTAAGGATTGTACAAAAGGGTTGAACGTAACAAGGTGTTGTGCGAAAGCCAACAGTGAGCCCACTCACACACCAAGGTGCTCATCACTGATGGCTCAGTGCACGGAGAGTCCATCCTCATCTCTTTTCCTTTTTTGCCCACAGTCATTCCTGTGTGTGAGACTGACTCTCTCTCTCTCTCTCTCTCTCTCTCTCTCTCTCTCGCTGAGGCCTTTGTCGGAATAATTCTCCTCAAGTGTTATCTTTCCTGAGGCGCCGTGGCGATTCCTTTTGTCCATTTTGAATCACCAGCGAGGCTTGAAATGCCTTGAACATCCACCGCCGAGTTAATCCTGGCCTGGCTCAACTTTTGGACCTCTCATTTCAAATCGCCCTGCTGTTTATATTTTAGTCTTCAATTTGGTACTATTATTACCGTGACATATGCCCAGCATTAACATATTTAACCTTGGTGGACACGTAATGAACAGGCCTGAGTTTTTTTTATTTTATTTTATTTTATTTTTTGTAAATCTGCGTACTGTTCCTTATTTGGCCTGGCATCCTCCGCAAGTGACCAGGTCAGCGCAATGCCGGCCCGGATCCCACCCACGCCAGCGGCCCCGTCGGGCAATTGGCCTCGCTCCTCTCGAGGCAGCAGGCGCCAACGTGTCAAAGGACAACACGTCCGCTCGTGTTGTTTTGTTCTTCTTTGTATTGAGCCGGTTATATGGGCAAGTTCATAGGGTCTCCTCTTCTGGCCCGGCAGAAAACTGCTCGATGCTCTCACTCCCGCTAGGCATGCCCGGGGCAAGAAGGCCCAAATGCACGCTACCCTCCTCCTCTATCCTCAACCTGCCTTTCAGTCTCTACACTGATGTGCACTTCCCGTTGTTTTGCATATCCCACTTCATGGATCGTATATTCTGGCCTCATGGATACAGTGCCATGATAACGTATTATCCCCCTTCGATACGTCTTAATTTTTTTGCATAATTTCCCTATTTTAATGATGAAGATTATCAAACAAATGTTAATATCAGACAAAGATAAGCTTATCAAACATAAACTGTAGTTTTTGAATTTAGATTTTTTTAGTTTTTGTTTATTAAGGAAAACAACTGTTCAAGCTGTCTGACCCTGCGTGGAAAAAGTATTTTCCCCCACTTGTTAAATCATGAATGTACTGTGGCGAGTCACATTTTTCATTGACCACACTCCAGCCTGACTCGCTCCAGACGTGTTCAACCAAAAACTCAGCTGAAAAGAAGCTGTCTGACAAAATTAATTAAGATCTCACAAATTTACCACAAAATGCCAGAACAGACACAATACACTGTAATTGACATCTATCAGTATGGGAAGGGTTACATTACAAAGTCATTCCTAAAGGTTTAGGCCTCCAGCGAACCACGGTGAGAGCCATAACCCATAAATTTATAAAGCATGGCACAGTAGTGAACTTTCCCAGGAGTGCTTAGCCTACAGGAATCACGTCAAGAGTACAGCGATGACTCATCCAGGAGGTCACAAAGGGACCCAGGACAACATCCAAAGAACTGCTTACCTCCCTCGCGTCAACAGTGAGGAAGAGACTTGGCAAAAATGACATTTATGGTAGAGTTACAAGGTGAAAACCACTGCCGACCAAAAATAACATCAAGGCTTGTCTTACTTTTGCAAAACATATTTAAATGATTCCTGAGATTTTTGGAGGATAATCTTGCAAAACGAAAATTGAACTGGTTAGAAGATAAGTGTCTGGTTACATCCAATGTAAATTCAAGACACCTTTTTGGAAAAGGAACATCATACCAACAGTCAAACATGGTTTGGTAATCTGATGTGACTGGGGCTGCTTTGCTCCTTCAGTACCTAGATGAGTGAACCATGAATTCTGGTCTTTCCCAGAAAATCCAGAGGCAGAGTGTTTGGCCATCAGTTTGTGATCTCACGCTGTAGCACATTTGGGTTCGACATCACAGCGATGATCGAAAAGACATCAGCAAGTCAACTTGTGATTTATTATTTTTTTGTGGGGCTGGGGGACAAGACAAAAATAAGCTTTTGGAGTGGCCTCGTCGGCTTGAGCCTCATTGAAATGCTGTGGCATAGCCTTTAAAAAGCCATTTGTGCTGGAAAACCCACCTGTGTTGCTTAATTAAATTAATTCTGCAAGTAAGAGTGGGCCAAAAATATTTCCACAGAGATGTGAAAGACTCATTTTCAGTTGTAAGAAGACGTTTGATTTTGGTTGTTGCTGCTTAGGGTGGCCCAACCGGTTATGAAGTTTAGAGGGCAATCACTTTTTCACACAGGGCCATGTAAGTTTTGATTTTTTTTTTTGTTTTTGTGCTCCTCGCCTACCACTGGGCAACAAGACTGAGACACCCCATCTTCTGACTCAGCCAACCTCCCATTGATCAGGCGGTCTCATCGGCAGACTCTCTGCTCACAGCCGCCTTGCAATTTGCGGAGCCGGCCGTGGCTGAGCTCAACTCAGTTGAGAAAGGCACCAATGAAACCATCACATTCAGTCCGTTCACTCAAAAGATTTGTTTGTGTCAACAAATCCTTTTCAAAGGACACAGCACCATTTTAAACCCATCTCCCACTCCAACAACAACAACAACAACAACAAAAAAAGAGACTCGTTTATTTTTTTCAACTTCTATGTGCGGCCAGGTACCAGATGTCTTGCGGCCTGGTACTGTTTCATGGCCCGGTGGTTGGGGACACCTGTCCTAGATGTCAAGAAAAACCTAAGATGGGGAACTTGGAACTTAGTCAAGGTCCCGCTGTAATTCAGTCATCATTGCAGTGCTCCTGGAGTGCACCGCTGCTTTGTTTTTGTTGCTTTGTTGTCAACTTATGGTCTTGAACTTTCTTTCCTTCTTTTCCTTCTTCTTCACCTCAAGTCATGTTGTAAGAACCAGAAGAGGTAAAAAAACAACACTGTTCATCTGGCTTCTTTTAAAACGGTACCTTTCGTGTTCCTTTGTGTGTGTGTTTTCCTCTGTTACAAAAGTGCTGTAATGAGAAGGAAAACAAGGAGATTTTTCTCTTTTTGTTGCCTCAGAGGGAGAAAGCGACACGTCTCCTCGCCTGTGAGCTTCACTTTTGTCTTTGCGGCGTTCCAAGCGCTCCTTGGGAAGCGCGAGCGACGGGGGAATTGGGCCCACCCAAGCGACGCTTTTGGCAAGGTGCCGGGGATGCGTTTCAATTAAGAAAAGGGGGCTGCGTTCACCTTGCAAATCCCCCCCACGGAATTCTGACCCCACACCAACTCTTGTCCCATCTTTGCTTTGTGGTTGAATCCCAAGGTGTCGTCACTGCGGGCGTCCATACGGGGGAAGGAAGGACAAGAGCGCGCCAGCATCGGGCCTGCGTGTTTCCATTAGATTGTCATGTTGGGCTAATTAGAGAGCGGCAACATGATTCACCTTGTTAATTAGGAGCGCTTGCACACCACGTGCCCACCCGGGGGCCCACATAGAGAGAGAAAGAGGCTCAGAGGCTGCTTAGTCGCCCGCCCGCCCCCTATGAAGATATCCCCCCTTTCTCATCTACCTCGCTCTTCTTTTTTTGATTTCCAAATGAATAAATCATTGGCGGCGTCCTCTCTCCACGAGTGCGAATGTGTGATTTTTCATCTTTCCTGGATGCAAATTAGACGTGATCAATCGAAGGAAAGAGAGAGAGTGTGTGTGTGTGTGCGTGTGTGTGTGTGTGTGTGTGTGTGTGTGTGTGGGAAGGACATTTAAAGCAGGAAATTTTCCGTACATCAGCGATAATTTTAATGATCTCGGAATGGGCTGAGCACCTCCCTCCCAGTGCTTTAACAGGTCATGCAAATGTTAGTAAAAACAATCCTTGCTGGGACGCACACGAGCCAATAATCGGGCTGATTTTGAGCCAGATTCCTGTCAAAGTCAGCGAATGGATCTAAAGATTATCCTGTGGTTTGGGACTGATCCCCTGTGGCACCGTTCTGCCTCTTGCAGGTCAGGCGCTCCGATATTCTGATTTTAACACTGATTCTTCCCTTCCAACCAAAGTCAGGAAGGCCTCAATTGTCAGATGCCTCTAAAAGATTATGTTTAACGATTATCATGTGGTGTGGTGAGATACATCCCGTTTTACCATACTCACCGGTCCGTCTGGGTACTGTGTCAGACTTCTTATTTGGGTTAGGAGACATGCGATTGTTGGTAGAGGTGTCGTTTAAGATGGGGAAAACACATCGATAATCAGGCACCCGTTTTACCATACTCACCGGTCCGTCTGGGTACTATGTCAGACTTCTTATTTGGGTTAGGAGACGTGCGATTGTTGGTAGAGGTGTCGTTTAAGATGGGAAAACACATCGATAATCAGGCCGCTCAAAGTCAGCAAAAGCCTCTGAAACATTAGCTTGACTGATTATGGGGTGTGGTGGATCCCCCTGACGCACCATGCTGTCTATTGCAGAACACAAACTATAAGAGCACATTTGTTTAAAAAAAAAAAAAAATCTCACTGTATATGGGCTCTATAACATTTTGAAAATCATTTAGGATGGCCCCAAAAAAAATCGCTATTTGTGACAGAGGTTGATCTGCACTGCTTTTACATAGCAGACGTGTGACAGTTCCTGCCCCTTTCCTGATACGTTCTGTGTGGGAACTGGGTCCGGCTCTTTATCGTACCCCCCCCCAAAAAAAAATCAAATTTGGAGTAAGGGACACTCTGAAGTGCCTACTAAGAACCATTGCCTGGTTACCATCGTGCACTCCCTTAATGACCAAGCCTGAGAGCTGCTTTTTGTTCCTAGAAACATTCCTTATGCAGTCTGTCTATGTATCAATCTGTCTTTTGATTGATCATTTATCGATCCATCAATCAGTCAGACAGTCGGTCAGTCAGTCCCTCCCTTCCTCGCACTGTCCGTCCTTCCCTCCATATCTCTCTCCCTCCATCCGTCCGTCCATCCACTTTGTGTCTATAAATAATAACAGTAAAATAAAACTATTTTGATATTAATACATAATAATACTAATAATGTATTTTTCGCTGTATTCTAAAACTATTTCTTCACTAACGCTGCTGTGATGTGAATCGACCTTACAGCAGATCCATACCATGTCGTATCTCGTAAATAAGCCCGACTCAATCTTCATTTCTTTTTCTACTTGTGAACTTTAGAGTTGATTCCATGCCAGCAGTGTCCCCCCCAGGCGCCACATGTTATTATTGGGGGTGTTACCTTCACACCAAGACTTGTGTTGGTCTGTGAAACAAGAAGAAGAAGGGAAGGCAGGAAGGAAGTGCAGTTACGTACACGATGCCGAAAAGTCGACAGCGTGCAAAGGTGACTTAAAAGGCATACACAACACCAAGGAGAAGCTACCTACTGTGTCTTGTTGGGGGGGAAAAAAATGGGGGACCTGTGTAGGGTCCAGTCAGCCTTTAATGGTGCCGTCTTCAGTCGGAGCTTTCTTTTAGCTTCGTTCGCAGCCCCGCAGCCGATTGTGACGTCAAGCAGAGCATGTTGTGCTCCGCCAAGGACATCTGTCTGTAAGCGTCTGGGCGGCTGCGAGCCTCCCCTCAGGCCACGGGGGGTTGGAGGAGGTGGGGGGAGTCAAGAAAGGATGGATGGAAGGAAGGAGGAGAGGAAAGGCTTTGTTAAAAACAGCCAAAGATGGACAAGGACAGGTTGGCCATCGTGGGGAGCCAAACAGACATTTTTGTGTTTTTTTCGGTACGTTTGCTTCCATTTTATTGATTTTGTCATTTACATGTGTCAAAACAATCAAACAGTTCAAGATCTGAATGAGCATTGTGTGACAGGAACCATAACATGCGTTTTTTTTTTCTTTGTAATTTAAAGGAGACTGGTGCATTTTTGCCACCATTTATAGGGGACATAATTTACATTTTTTCCACACATATAGGAGTCATTTTTTTCACAGTTTAAAGGAGTCAAACTATGATTTTTTTTTTCCCCTCACCATTTAAGAGACACATTCTCTCACACTATTTAAAAAGGCAATTCCATTTTTTCCCCACTATTCACATGAGACACATGAGACACTTTGTCTTTCGGCAATCTCTTGAAGGTTCTCATCAATTTCCCAAAAAATGCATATTTTGTTCTTGACCACACTAAAGCACGTTTTTGGGCATGAAGCCATCTTATCAGAGCATATTGACAAAGCTACTCATAAAAAATGAGAGACATGGAAAGCCCTCATTTAGGGCTTTAATTTGATATTCGACCCAATATGGGCTGCTGTAAACTGACATTTAGGGTCTGAAGACCAGTGGGGCGTTGCTTTGTCAAATGACCCAATTCACGCCAAATTCGTTGTATGTCTCTATAATCCCGAAAAAGTCTCCAGGCCACTTGCCTGAAAACAAATGGGAAAGAAATCGAGTGTTTTGAAGCGGCCACTTTTGGCAAATTCCTGTTAGTGGCGTGCGTGCTTGGTGTTTAAGTGAGTTCACAGTCAATGGCCAACATAGTAGATGGATCCATCACAGGATCAGGCAAATGCAGTGGCCGTTACTCAAAGCTCTTTCCGAGCTAGATTGATTGTGAAAATGTTTTTACACATGCTGACCTTTTGTTGATAATTTGACTTTACTTTAAGTCGCCGTCTCCCCGCTTCAAAAGGGCACGGCTGGAATCGCTGCTATTTAAGACCCTTTTGCAAACACGGGGATATATATTTTTCATTTTTGTGTGCCGCCTTGGCAAATGTATGCATCCGGCCAGCAGTCAACATGAATCTGTGCAAACCTTTACTGTTTCTTTTGGTGATCTCTGTCGAGCGCAAGGTAAAGAGAGAATGCTATACTTTTTTTTTGGAGTTGCTTGCATGAAAGATTGGGGATTTCTCATTACTGTATGCATGATGTCACAACATTCAGTAAAATGCACCTTGATTGTGCACTGATCGAACTTGTATCTTATTGACACATTGAAAGACCAAATTGAAACAATTTATTTGAAGAACTTTGATTTTTATAGCATTTCAAGTGCAACATTGAACTTTCATCTTTGTCTTTCATAAAGTTTTTATTGTCATGATATTTTTTCAGCCAGAAATTTGCAGGAAATTCTCATTACGGATGCACAGATAATTGTGTTGCAATCTTATGAAAGCATGACACCAAACATTATATATATCAGACTGTTATTGAGTACTGTAATACAATTTAAATCTTATTCACCTTTAAAATTGCATACCTATCTTTGTGTATATACACGCCCATGTGTGTATGTGTATATATATATATATATATATATATATATATATGCAACAAAGAGCACAAGTCCCCTTTGTCCTGTATTTAAGAACAATACACATTTGTATCTTTAGGGAAATGTCGTTGATTCAGCGAGGACAACACAACTCAAAAAGGGGCAAAAGTCCAATGAGAAGTGAGATGGGGTTGAAAAGTTTAAAAATCTTTTTGGATCCTTTTGTTATTGTATGAGGGAATATGACAAAAAGACAACTAAAAGTATCAAGGTGGCAAATACATTTTGCATAGGCCCTCTTGGGATTGCTTCCCAATATTACCCCCGTAGCCCCACGCTCCCAACCACCACCATCAGTTTTACCGATCGAGATCAAATTTGGTGTACATGTCTATCATGACAGCATGCATAAAAAAAGTCTCTCCAGTACCCATGCCTGAAAACAAATGGGAAGTCTGACATTTTGAATTCAAGGGGCCGTTTTTGGCAAATCCCTTGTTACTGGTGTGCTTTGATTTAAGGCTGATGGTCAATTGCCACCTCATCCGCGTACAGGATAAGTGGCGGATGACTGTTCTTGACGTAACCGTTACAATGAAATTCTGTTAGAATTATACGTTTGAAAAAAAAAAAATTTGGGTTTCCAACCGTGGCTACAGTCCACCATCTGACTCAGGTGCACCGCGCGCGACGGCTCCAGATTGAAATCAGAAATACGTCTCCCCAGTGCTGTCAGTGACTGGAAACTTCCATGCGATGGAGGGCTTGCAGATGGCAAAAAAGAGGTCTTCATTTATCGTACGGTCATAAATCTGAAAACGCAGGCAGTTGCTGTGGGTGCTGGGAGCGCATGCCTGGTGCCAACTGCCAAGCTGGGGTGCCGGCATCCTGGTGCCATCAGGAAGATAGCTCTCTCTCTCTCTCTCTCTCTCTCTCTCTCTCTCTCTCTCTCTCTCTCTCTCTCTCTCTC
>NW_017805135.1:1603596-1625627 GCF_001891065.2 Hippocampus comes | reverse complement strand
CTCTAGCTCTCTCTCCCTCTCTCTCTCTCTCTCTCTCTCTCTCTCTCTCTCTCTCTCTCTGACTTTCATTCTCTCTGTCTCTCAATCTCTCTCTGTATTTCGCTCTGTCTCTCTGTGACTCTCTCTCTTTCTCTCTCAACCATTTAGCGGTGGGATTCTTTAAGGTCAGGCCAACAAGGATTTGCGTGTTGTTTGGGGCAGAAGCTAATATGGTTAGCTTTGAGAATTGTTGGTGCTTGGTTAAAGCTGTAATGGTTTTGCTTGTCTTTTTGTTTGGGAATTTGTTTCTTGAGCAGGGGTGTCAAACTAATTATTGTTGGGGGCCACCATGTAGTTATGGCCTCCCACATAGGACCGTTGTGATATTTCTCTTATAGTTGACACACTAGTTATGATAATAAACTTAAATTAACATCAACTCTTTGTATTGCGAGTTTTCTGTGGAAAATAGTCCTCACAGATGGTACATTTTGGAAATGTTAAATTGTAAGGCATTGCATTGCATAGTGATGTAATGTCAAGCAGGGAAAAAAAATGGCGTTAGCGCATGTCAGTGTTCAGGCTACGTTATATACTGCTTTGCATTTATCCATCATTTCTCTACCATTTATTCTGCTCAGTCGAACCTCACGCAAGTACTGGTAAAACATGACCCAATTCAAACACATATGACAGCAAAGGAGACGCGCCAATCACAAGGCCATTGTGCGGCCCAAATGTTTTTTAGAGTATATTTATTTTTAAGCAAAAACTTGTTTTGTAGAAGCAATTTTTTTGCGATTTTCTGTTGCTCTTCAGCCCTGCCATTATTCCACCCTGACGTTGTGTTGTCAGTGCGTTTGAATTTCTCAACAGTTCCGCTGTGCTAAATGCGAAGTGGCAACACCCTAAAGGCCAGGCCTCGCCGGCGGCCTTCCAAGGGAGAAATATCACAGGCAGCTGCATGCACATTTTAGATCCCACTTTGTACACCAAAGCAACCTTTTCCACGGACCCCAGCATCTGAAAGTAACCCCCCCACCCCTCCCCACGCGCAACCAGCTCCTCCCGATCTGATCAGATGACGTGTGCCCAGCCAAACACATGCAGGGAGATAACATAAAAGAACATTGGAGACATGAAAGCGCACATTGATTGTCCCTGTTCGCCTCAGCCCCAGCGGGCAGGCACACAGGCAGGCTGGTGGGTACGCATCCCCCAGTGCTGTGGCCAAGTTAGATACAAGAGGCGTGTGTGTGTGTGTGTGTGTGTGTGTGTGTGTGTGTGTGTGTGTGTGTTTGCGTGCTACACTCCCTGTGCCACTGCCTTAGGCCCTCACACATCCAACCAATCGAAAGGCCGGCTTCTAGCCACGCTGGGCTCCGCCTCAGGCCTGCGGCTAGATCCCCAGCCCCACCCTGACCCCCAACAAATCCCCCAAACCTCCCCGAAATGCACTCGCCGCAATGGTGACCATGTGACTGGAACCGCACACGCGCACAGACGTGTCATCAGTCTTCATGTTTTGGGGAAGTTCAGCCCCCAAAGCAAGTTTTGTTTTAACCACATGAAATTTGTCATGCATATACCCACAAAAAACTCTCAAGAATCCATGCCCGGAAAAACACAAGAAGTTTGCCAGTTTCCAAAAGGTTTTGTGCTAGCAGTTTAAAATTGGGGGTGGAAAGCTCTGGAATCCGGATTAGTCATATACATTTTGGTAGTCATGACTTTTACGGGTAGACCTACAAAAAAGCAGCCATGCCCGAAAAAGAAACAGGAAATCTGCCATTTTGGTTTGAAACAAGTCTGTTTGGGCATTCTGGCCTTGAAATGTTATCCATGTTTCTGCCATTTTTAAAAATAAGCCCCAGAAGCCAGTTTCACTTCTCCAAATGAATTTTGGCAGGCATGTCTATCATGAGTAGAGACACAACAACAAAAAAGCCTCAGGAGGCCATACTCAAAAAGACAAAGGAAGTCAGCCGTTTGGGTGTGAAACTAGTCATTCTGGATATTTTACCTTGACATTGACCAGTTCACTCAGTGTACCCAACCTCTTGCCACAAAGTCAGCTGGGATAGGCTCCAGTGCCCTGCGAGGATAATCATGAAAGCTATTGGAAGATGAATGGATTTCTTCTATTTAAAAAAAATTATAATAAATTCAGCCCTTGCAGTCAGTTTCCCACTTGTATTTTGCTGTTTATGTTTCCTATAAGTAGTCTCAACAAGCCATGCATCTCGGAAGCAAATAGGCCATTTTGTTTTGAAACTAATAATTTTGGCCATTTTCATCCAACATTTTATGGATCTAAAATGCTCATTTTTAAAAATATATTGACCTGTGTTTTTTTTTAATTTATTATTTTTTTTAAATTTAGATGCAGCAACAGGAACTGGCCCAGATGAGGCAGCGGGACGCTAACCTCACGGCACTAGCGGCAATCGGACCCCGCAAAAAACGCAAGGTGGACTCTCCGGGTGCCACCCCATCAGGGACTGAGGTAAGAACGAAACCGATTTCAAATCCTAAATCGAAACTACATGTCAACTTGTCATTTCTCTTACAAAAAGAAAGAAATGAATTGAGGACTGTACACATGGAATTAACACATTATCGTATATCATAGCAATCCTCGCACATCATGCTTATTATGCCCCGAGGGCCTATGAGCTATACAGGGATGACATTAAAGCAATTTGGAGGGATACTGTGAACATTCGAGTGATGATGTCGCAGAGCTAAAATGCTAAAGAATGAAGCAAATGGAAAATCACTCACATTAATACATAGAGGTGCGACATTGTGGGAATTTTCAAAGTTGGAATTTTTCCATGGGAATTTAAATGGAAGGTTGACTCAATTGGGAACTTATACATAGAACATTTCTGACATAGTTTTCCTGGCGCCATGGACAGTCATTACTGTTGGTCTTACACAAAGAGCCTAAAAATACATTTTTCAGAATATGGTCACGAATAAACTCATTAATTGGTGAAACCCTACAAGATGCTGCCAAAGCTAAATTTAAATATGAAAGTGGGACAATAATTGATGCCAGTGACGTACAGTATATTGAAGGGATACAGCTCGATTGAGATAAAAGCCTTGTATGTCAGGTGTGCTCAGGTAAGCCTGTGTTGTTAGTGGAAGTTAGGGAGTGCCTTCGCTGCATATGCATGGACATGGCGCACCGTCACATTTTTTTCACCGTCACATCAACTGTAAGCCATTTATTTTATGGATAATGACATAAAATGATTTTAATGGATAATGATGTAAAATGAGTTTAAAATATTCAACTGTTTTGTGACTAGCTTGTGGTATAGTTGCGGTTTGAACTTCAGAGTATAAAACCTAATAAAAGAGAAAATGACGAAATGATGGTTTTATAATCAATCCAAAAGCCATGCATACATACTGGAGCATTGGTGTGTTGATTGATGTACCTTTAAGGGGCTTGGCCTAGAAATTGACATCAGGATCTGGAGTCATTCGGGTTGGCGGGTGAGTTCAGTGTGAGCCTCAGCTCATTGTGAGTGTTTTCATTTTGGATGTGTGTATTTGACTGTTTGTCCTGTTCGATAATTGATTGAAAGTGACTGTGGCTCTCCTTGCCCATATGCAAGGGCATTCAAGTCACCTTAATTATTTCGTTTTTTCCCCCCACTTTACTCCAGTGACAAGTGAGTGAGATCGATTTGCAGATTGACAAATGGGCGAGTGTTCACTGTATTACCTTATGTGATGTTTTCATCGCGGCAATAAACAAAAGCATAGACTTGAGTGTCATATTCCGGGTCATATATGAAGTCATGCGTGGTTGCTGCTGCTGCTGCTCCACAAAGTCGTGTTTTCCCTTCGGGCGGTCCGCGGGAACATTTGAAATTCCACATATTCTGCCCGTATGTCTGATTCAACTCAAACGAGGCCGAGTTTTGAATGCAAAATCGTTCATTTAAATAACCCGCCCGTATCGAGCCGCCGTGTTGTCTCAGCATGCCGGGCTTTAGTAAATGTGGCCAGTAAAAAGGCATAAATAATAAAATAAAAGCATTACTTCTGCTCCTTGAGCGCAGTGCCGAGCTCTTTCACTATGTTTTAGCCTGATGGGTATCAGCCTGCGACCTTCTGCTGCAGTCCAAAAAAAAAAAGAAAAAAAAGAAAGCTGCTTTCCTAAATGCAGCTATACAGCATAAACATGAATATACATTGTTTTTTTTTTTTTTTGTTTTTTGTTTTGTTTTGTTAAATTTCCTGTTCATGTTTAATTAGCGAGGCATAAGCACAGTCCTCTGGAGTGTTTGCAAAGAAGGAAGAGGAGGGGGGAATCTTAACTTATTTTCACTTGGATTTCACCTCCTCACATTTCTTCATTTCACATGGGCTGTGAGAGCCAGCGGCGTTCTCTTTCCTTTCTCCAGAGCAAAGTGAATGTGACTTTTCTAAGGGGGTCACAGGATGCCTGCAGGCCTGTGGGTGTTACTGGACTGTTGCCTGCTCTTAGCTTCACTGAGGGGCTTGTCATAGATTTCATCTCCACAGAAATGAGCCGGGGGCTGCTCCCGTGGCCAGGAGCGCAGGCAGGCGGGCGGGCAGCCCGACGTTGCACAGGGCCCACGCTGATTATTTCCCTCTGACATCGCATCCTGAGCTTTTCCGCATGAATCCCAGACAAAGGCAGCCATTCAGTGCCATGCCAGTGCTTAAATTATAAGGCGGATAACGGCGTAGTTGAGATCCTGCTCCCGCAATACTATCCCGTCCCTCCCTGTTTGCTCATTTCCTCACCTCTGTGACGGAATGAAGGTGACGCTGTTTCACTCCCTTATTTTAATTTGAATGCCCAGGTTCTCCTGCTTGGAAGGCTCATCAGTAGATTTTTCAGATATCTGTATGTGACACGAACCAGATTGAGAGCAAGATATTCCTTATCCATGGCCTTATTCTCGAGAGTTGTTGTCAGGTCCAAGAATAATTTGTGGTGAATGCCGTGTGTCTTGTGCCAAAATAAAAACAACCAACTCTTGGTGTTTAAGAACTCTCCTCATCTGAAAAAACCACTTTCAGTGGTCAGCTGTCATGGAAACGCACATTTAGTTACCTTCCACCGTGTTCCTGTTAATGATATACCCCAAATGACTGAAGCGTCATTATTTGGATTTGATTCCATTTTAGATTCAATTTTAGAGCATGAATATCTGGTGTTGAAGGTGTAGTCTTGATATTTCAGTACTGACCCGCACATTAATGTTCACTTCACAAACTTAGCAAAGGTATGGATCATGTTATTTTGATAACATGTCCAGGGAATTTTGACTCTCAGTGCGAACACGACAGAAGTTAATCAAAGAGGGAAACTACTTTGGGTTTTATTTGTGCCAAATTATTAAACTTGGTATTGTATGTAATCGATAGTAAAATGTCTTATTTTACTTAAGTACATTTCACAATTTGTACTTTTAAACCTAAAACATGTAGTTGAATCAGTACCAAACCAAACAGTACCAAAGTCTTTTTTACACAAGCATCTGTACTACTTAAGTAGTGTGCGTACTTTTGCAACCGCCGAGGGCGATGAAACCCAGTCAAGACTGTGAGTGTCTGCAAACCGGGACGGAACAAAGGGGGCCTTACAGGACTCCGCAGGGAGGATTAGCTGCCAGAACCCAGCGGTGGATCTCAGTTGGGGGTCGCTCAGTCGTCCCCCCGTCAACCATCCTGCAGCCTCAACCCCCTAATCAGCACTCGGTGGCTTTTGAAGTCGGGCATAAAAAGTCGAGGGTGAAGCACCTTGAGGAAGAATGAGGGATGTAGCGGAGTGACAAAGGGGCAGCTGAGGGTCGACGCAAAGTTAACCGTACCTTTTGTATGCAATGCGACGGGGTGTTGCTCCAAGTCTGTCTTCAAAGGTCCAAATCTGGGGCATGTGGTTGATGCATCTGCCTTGCAGTCCGAGTGTCTGAATTTGAATCTCGATTTTGCATGTTGTTCCTGTCCTTCTGTGGACTTTTTACTCTGACCTCCTCCCATATCAATTTAAAAAAAATGCATGTTTGTCTATTTTCTATAGCTGTGAATGGTTGTTTGCCTGATGGACTGGCGGCCGTCCGGGATGCAGCCCTCGCCCATTGCCCAAAGTCAGCTGGGAAAGCTATCTCAATAAGTGGCATAGGATGCCAAGAGATGACGTATGTAATACTGTTCAGGAGTTTTTCCTGACAAAAATCATTTCCTGGTAACATTGGCTAATTGGTGTAAATCGCTAATATGCAAGCATAGAAATTAATTAAATCACTAGAATTGAGAGACATGGGTGCCTTGTAAATGTCATAATTGATTCATCCCTCCTCTTGTCAGTTATTGATGATAACAGCCATCTTGCTCAATAAAAGTAAATTTAAGGAGTAGAAATAATCCACAGAGTTAAGTAACTTGTCCCTAACACACAATGTACACATCACCGGACCTGGTGGTGTGAAACTAGAAGACGAAAAAGAAGTGTAGGCATGGAAACAATTGTGTGGCGTAACTCTGGTGCCGCTGCTAGTCTGCGTTGTCCGACACAACAAGGATTTACTACACACAGCACTCAAAGGCGTAATAACCGACCAGGATTCTGCTTTTGGCCGTAATGGTACATGAGATTGTAGTTTAAGGAAAGCCGTTTTAAACTAAAAAGAACAAAGTTTTTGTTTTTAGCTCTTTCACTTCCATCCCTCCCAGATGACATGGATTTTTGACATCTATCGCAGTCAGTCAGTGGTGGTGAAAGAGTTTTAGAAGCGGAAGTTTTGTCTAACCGGAACTTATTTGTTGCTGTCAATGTAGGGGTGCGTTCGGAAATTGTCTCTAATGCCCTGTGTGTTCAGAAAGTATATGCTTGTGGCATACCATCCCATAAATTTGACATAGTTGCATGAAGAAAAACAGCCCCCCCCCCCCACAAGTATATTATTTCAGGAATAAAGTTCTATTTTTTGGAACAAAAAATTGGGGGCTTATGTAAGGGGTCCCTGAACCCAAAATGTTTGGGACCCCCTTACATGTCTTGTGATTAATATGATTGCTCCTCTCACAAGTCAATCGCAATAACAGCAACCATGCACAATGGAAGGAAACGAAATGTCTCAAGATATGTTACTTCCACTCAAGCAACACAGCCATTTAGTTGTTGCTACGAGCGTCGATGCATCCTTGATACACTTAAGACTTATCATCCAGCCCCCGTTTGTAACACGGAGGGTCTTGTTTGTTGAGGCTTAAATGGCATTTCGTGGGGCGCCCTATCAAATCGCTTGCATTTTACCTTTTCCCTTTGAGGCCGAAGATCAGAAAGAGTGAGGCAATAGAGTGAGAAGGGTGGTGGGGGGAAGCACAAGGAAAATTGATGCCCTTTCCTCCAGCTAAATTAACAGGAATCACGTGGAAAACAATCTGAGTCTCCAATGAAGAAAAGGGGGAGTGGAGTGGAGGGGGGGAACCATTAAAATGAGCCCCGAGCTATGGACTGCACCCAATATCACTAAAGCTGCACTCACTACAGATGTGGAGGCTGGCTTACAGGCAAAACCACGCTCTGTTCTATAGCTACAATTAAAATCAACCTCGCTGCCAAAAGTGGGAGGGATGGGTGGTATGGAGGGGGTTAGAAAGGCAGACATGGAACATCAAAGACAGATTGAAATGTGTAGTCAGTTATAAGAGTGGTCTCCCAGCCCCCCCGAGGCCCTCCACGGTCCCCCCCTTGTTAATGAGAAATTTTGACCTCTGGTTTGTAAGTTAAACTTGTAATCTCGGTTAATGAAGTAAATCAATCCCAACTCTGCAGTGTCTCTCTTGCTTTCCGCCACCCTCTTGCCACTGTCCCTCCATCTTTAGCTCTTCTTCTTGGGGTCTTCTGCCAGACAAACAGGAAACTAACAGAGCGGCAGAGTTTCCGGAGCTGGAGGGAAGGAGGGAGGGCGCGCGTACAGTGCTCGGACCAGCCAGGGCGGGATGTTTTGTCAAGGGGACCGGTTGAATGAAAGCGAGAGGGGTTAAACACGGTTGTTAAGTGGGTCTCTCCTCCCACTGCCTCGATGTCTTTATCTCCAGTCAGGGGTTGGGGGCTTTGGTTGATGGTGTCATGCCTAACTGGAATGTTCTACTCCTCCTACTCGCCTCTCATGTACAGGGATGGCTTTAACCCTTTATTAGTGTGATGTATTGACACAAATATTGGCTCCGGTTTGAGTGGTTCGCTCATCTGGCTCACAGCTCTTAAGGTTCAGGGTTAAAATCTGCTACTCTTTAGATTGGCCAAAGGTCTGAATGTGAGTGTGAGTGCACCTCGCCTCATGGTTAAACCCGTTGGGATAGATTCTCGTGAGGATACGCTGTATAGAAGATGTATGAAAATCACTTTTACAAATATCTGATGCTGCTACCTGCATCAGACCTGTTATTCCTCCTATGAAAAAAGCATATTGAAACAACACGCATTTAGCACATGCAGTACTGTATCATCAGACTGTAATGAAGCCAAGGCATTCCTGCGTGAATTCACCCCCCTTCCTTTTCCTCTTGAACATGATTAAAAGCGGCTACAATTAGAGGCTGGCTATCGGTTTGATAAAGTTAAGAAGATTGTGATATTAATTTGACTCAGCTTCTCAAGACTATTGCTTGTTTGCAGTGAAGACCCACAGAAAGCTTTCGTGATGCTCGCAGGGCCCGCCTGCCTGGCTGGACGCCAGGAGCGTTAACTCGCTGCCCTTTGCCAACTTCCCTGTGCACCGCAGAGCACAGGTTAGAACACTTAGAATCCAGCACTGAACGGTATAACAGGAAGGCCGGAGCCGGAATTGAACCCTGCACCTCTGCACTGTGAGGTGGACGTGGTAACCATCACCGCACCACCGCAATTTATCATTCCCCATGAAATGAAAGCTTTATGACATAGATATTTAATAACACATTATTTCATATAGACATTATATACATCGACAAATATAAATTTCAGTAAAGTTAAAACACTGTCGTGCAAAGCAAAAACAATACATCATCAACACCTAGAAATTCTGCCAGCTCCTCTGGGCCCAAGCTCTGAACTGACGCTCAGTGGAAACATGTGTTGTGGTCTGGCGAGTCCAAATTTCAATTTTATTTTATTTTATTTTTTAAATCATGGATGGGGGGTCCTTCTGATCAAACAGGAAAGGGACCAATTGGATTGGTATCAGCACATAGCCAACATCAAGCAAGAATGGGGGAAAAAAATTCCACCTACAAAGCTTCAACAATTAGTGACCTCTGTTCCGAAACTAGTTTTTGAGTTGTGAAAAGGAATGGTGATGTAACACGGGGTGAACTTGCTTCTGTCCGAGCTTTCTTGGAATGTGTTTCAGGCATCACAATCAGATAAATTGAACAATAACTTTAGACACAGGGTCTACCACCCACCCAAGTTTAGAATGCTTAGTTTGGGACATTCATTTTGTTGAATGTACATTCACGTGTCTCCATAAATGTACATATTGGCACTTACAGTGTAATGGTCCTCTTTAGATAAGACACTTCTATACATCCATATTAATGCCGCTCGCTCACTTCGTGGCCCTGCAATAATGGTTAACTATACAGTTTTGACAACAAAGTTAAGCCTGGGGCGCTTGAAAAAGATACCAATCTTAAAGAAATTAATTACCTCCCTTGTTAATCTTGATATAATTAAATTTCTCAGAGAATGAATCCGTCCGCCGAGCCACTACGGAGGCGTGCTGATGGAGGCTGGGCTCTCGAGCTGCAGTCTGCCGGCCAGGGAAACACAGACCCACTCGTCCCGGCCTACGCCTATTGCGGGAGACAACTGTTCCTGGGGGGGACGGGACAAATACCAAAACCTTCCAATTTCTGACTACGTGAGAATGTGGTGGAACGGCACCAAAGCAAAGGCGCTGCTCATGAAGTTGTCAACACAACGCCAATTAAAGTGCCAAGTCTCTATAGACATCACTTCAACCCCTGTTATTACTTTTGTTGGAAAAATGGCAAGCATATAAGCATTTTGTCAAATATCTTGCACCTAAATATATCAACAATATCCATTTCTACAATAGCTGCTTTAGTGATTTGATTATTCAGAATCTTGCCATTTTTTTGAGCATAACGAATGCTAGTACATAACATTTTAGCATGCTCTTTTTTTTTCTTGAGCAATAATTCACCAGAAATGAACAGCCAAGTCATCAAGCTAAAATTTGGGTAAAAAAAAAATGGAATTCAGTTTGAAGCTTCCAATGAGCACAGTGGCCTGCTATCATATTTGAAAAGACTTAATTAAGGCTGTACTGCCAAAGGTGCATTAACAAAGGATTAAGCAAAGGCTGTAAAAACCTATGTACATGAACATGTCCGTTTTTTAAAATATATTTGCAAAAAATAAAACCATAAAAAAAAACTTTTCACATTGTCATCATGGGCCATTGTATGTAACAATTAGAGCGGAGAAAAAGTAATTTATTTCATTTTAGGACTAGTCTGGAACAAAGTGTGGAAAAAGTGAAACACAGTGAATACTTTGTGGATGCACTGTAAAATCATTATTCCCTCGCACTTCGTTTGTTCATGGTGCGATCTTATTATATGCTATGCGTGCCAACGGCTAGCATGTTAGCATCTAATCAATTCCAATTAGAAGTAGTATCTGAATACAGAGAAAGGCCTAAAATCCCTTTGACTTAGCACTTATTCAGGGTGCTATGCTAGCATGCAAATTGTGAGCATGTTAGCATTTATCACCGTTATTTATTGACAACCTAAAATAATGATACTATTACTGCTAATAATAATAATACTAACAATGAGAATAGTATTTACAATATACTTTTACGACTACTACTACTGCTTAACATATATAATTATAATTGAAGTATAACCTCTGTGTGCCCCTCTTTTTGCCTGGGAAACATGGTCGTAGGGGTCCTTATACTATACGGTTGGTATGTGCCATAAAAACACAGGCAACTCATTGCGTTACATTGTTGGTTGCCTTTGTTCTTTTTAAATGTTCATTGCGTTGTCCTCTCGCTCACACACGCTGTTGTGATTTTTTTTTTTTTTTTGTCCGCTTTCTCGCAACATGAAAAGAAAAACACCATCTAAAATTAGCTTGCAAAAAATGGTGGCCGAGAACAAACAAGGCGGTCCATTAGAGAGGCCCGGGTTATTGGCTGCCTCGCCTCTTCTGGTGGCGGCCCCATTAAAAGTGGTAATGTGTGCCCGCAGCCGTGCCTGGGGAGCCACGTGGGGGCCACGCCAGGCATATTTCACATGCATCACACACACGCTCATGCTGGAATTAAATAGAGCAATGTTCCCCTAAAAAAAGACTGAAGTACATCTCTTTCTGATGTGCGTCCCGGGCAAAAAAAAAAAAAAAAATTCATTGATCTCAGAATGTCCCTTGGCAATTATAAAATATTAAATCCAAGTCGCACTTTTCGTCTCAGCTTAATTTTTTTTTCTCTCGCCCCACCCCCTTTCCTTCTCTCCCTAGCTTTTCACTGCTTTTGACCAATTTAGACAAAAAAAAGTTATAAATGATCATCTTGGCTAGAAAAAAAAGAAACTCACTTTTCAACAGTTCTTTTGTTATGATTCTCGTATTGTTTTCGCCCATTGTTAACTGAGAAGGCCTGCAACCACATTTTCCACCAGGTCCATGTCCTCATTCACTCCTTTAACAGTGACATTTTAAATAGTAAATTACAGTAATTGTAACAGTACTTTTTAATGGTAATTTAAGATTGCCTTGCACCACATTAAGCATCAAGGCCTCTTTGTTTTTGCCTTCGTTACACCTTATAATAGTAACCATAGTAATAGTAATAACCATGACAAATTATATCATTGTCAAATGTAGATAAATATGACTATTTCGACGAAAAATATAAGAATGCTGCTGCCGTATATTGATGATGATGATGATGGTAATAATAATAATAAAATTACTAATATTTCTAATACTAAAAAGGTACCCACTCGTCCTATTACTATAACTGCTGCTGCTACTACTACTACTACTAACAATAAAACTACTCCTAATAATAATAATAATAACAACCATAATGATACTAAAACTACTCATAAAATTAAAACATGTACTTTTACGACTAGTACCATTGCTATAATATTAATACTTGAACTACCACTACTGCTATTACTACTACTACTACTATTACTATTAGTCGTAATAAATTGAAGAAAATAAATAAACGACAGTTTCTCCCCACACATGAAAAATGCCTAAGTACCTTAATCATGTTCTAGCATCGTAGCTCAGCCTACCACAGGGACTGCAATGTGTGTGTAACATTTTTTACTTCCGAGGCGCTTTTCCTGTCTTTCTTATTTAGCTTTTTCAGCAAATATTTTCAGTGCACTAGCCTCCTTGACCCCTTCACAACCCCCACAGATCCTCCCCCAAAATCGTGAACATGGCATGCATGTCGACAAATATCATCGGCCAGCTGTTTGACAACGACGTGGCTCATTAAGCCCCTGCGCTTGTTTGCCGTTTGCCTAATTAAGACGACAAATCTGTCGTCGAGAGCGTAACGTACACCGCGTCTCCTGCTCTTCTATACAGAGGAGGCGAGGAGAAAGGGATGGCATCCGCTCACTAACGCTCCATCATTTAGCACAGAGACTCTGATGTGGGAATTCGACATCCTGTGCTAATTAGGGAGGCCAATTAACTGTGAAAGTCAGGCGTTCTTTTTCTTTCTTTCTTTTTTTTTTTTTTTTTTGACAAATAATCTCAGCAGAATACAGACACCATTGAGAATGTTATCGGTTTTAAGAGAGGAAGACAGTTGGATTGTTTTTGGAGGTCTGCCACTTAGCATTAACTTGTTAGCAACGTTGTAAAAGGGCAGTCTTGCTTTCCAGTGGGCCCTCAAATTAAACCAAGATGGCTTCAAAACAATCATTTAACTTTCAGTTCCTGTTCAACTTTGCCATTGGACCTTGTAGAGTTGTGTGATGTAAGGATATATGTCGTCGGTTTGATATAAACCATCTGTCGTATGATATATATTGTTTATATCATGGATGATTATTATTATTATTATTCAACTTTTTAAGCTTATTGGCAATGTGTACATGCATGACTATCAAAAGACATGAAGAGATGCCTGCTGCAGATTTTGGAGGAAGATCATTTCCATCTGTATTCCATCTATTCTTAGATTTCCCTCGTCACTGTAGTTTCGTTTCCGCTGCAAAGTGATATTTAATATTTATTATTCATTTATGTGGTCTATATAAAATATGTATTTTATAAATAAACAGAGAACATATCCCAGAAAATTGTTTGTTTAGGATACCTACTCCTGATTTGGGCTTATTTCGGCAAGTTAACTAGTAGGATTGTACCAATTTAAGAATTGGAAGAACTGGAATTTTCCGCTTCAGACCTAAATGGCTGCTTCAAAGCAAAATGGCTGACTTCTTATTTTCTTTTGAGGCATGGGTTCCTGAGATGTGTAAATGCGTCCTGTCATGATCAACCTGTCTGCCCAATTTCATAACAATCAGTAAAATTGGTCAGGTGATACCTCCTTTTGTTTGTTGCTCGTTTGGGTGAATTCCTACAAGGGATTCATGAGTGTTTGGAATTTTCCTAAAAAGATTGCTTCAAAATGAAATGACCGACTTCCCGTTCAATCTTTGCATGGGTTCTTGAGACTCTTTCATGTGTCCTTTTGTCATAGAAATGTCCTTTTTTCTTTTCTTTTTTCCTATTTTACTTTCTGAGTGAGTTTTTGGGGTGGGTCATGTTGGGGCCCCTTGCACATTTATTTTCACCAGGGTACACCCATCTGGCAAAATTTGTGGGTTTTCGGGCATGTTGAGGTAATTCGTGAGAAGAATAAAAATAAACCGATTCCAAGAAGGATCATGTCTGTGTCTCTCATTCTCATTCTGATCATCTTGATTCATGATCACATGTATATTTTATTTGATGTCATCAATTATGGATTTGCTGGACTAATGAACCACTGATAGAACTTCGGCAGAGTAGTTGGGAATTGTTGGATGTGGCTTCTTGTCATTGGTTGGAAAAATGCTCAAGTCAAAATGGACCCAGGAATTAGACACATCCGTTGTGGTTGATGATATCCATATCCACACTGGTTTAGGTTAGGTTCACTGAGGGACTCTAAACTGTCTTTATGTGTGAATGCAAGTGCGAATAGTGATTTGTTCTAGATGTGCTGTGTGATTGGTTGGCGACCAGTCCTGGGTGTACCCCACCTCTCGCCCAAAGTCCACTCACGACCCAAATGAGGAAAAGCACTATAGAAAATGGTTGGCTGGATGCTAACTTTGCACCAAGACAGGCCATGTGGGGGCGCTCACTGTTCACTTAGCAGCCCCAAAACAGGAAGCCTTCATTGCATCGCAAATGGCCAAGGGTGTGTTCCTGAGCTATTTGGATACTAGGCATGCCGGAGGTGTGTTTACCGGGCTGCCGCTGGGCAACTCCCCTGTGGCGTCACCCGCCTCAGGTGTAGGAAGGAATAGACTTCATGTACAAAGTGTAATTATTGTAGCAGACAGGGTGTGGATTTAAAACGAGTCAATATGTAGATAAGCCTTTTATACACAGGCGCGCACAACCGCCTCGAAAATGATGCACGGTTGCCAAAATCCTGTGCAGGTAGGATGGAAGCCCTCTGGGCCTGTGGTATGGGGACGGCAGGACGGAACGGGCGTTCCAGAGAGATGGAAAACCGTAAGGCTTGCGCTAAATTCTTGCATCGATGGAATCTAAATCCTGACACGAAGCACTTCTGTTTTGTCTTAACAGTTCACCGGGAGGACATTCGCCACTCACAAGTAATTTATTAGCATCCACTTGAATGGCTCTTCATGTGTGTGAGTGTGGAGAAATCCACATGATCAGAAGTAGTGGGCAGCAGGTTCTTTTCATGTCCCTTAAGGCAGGGGTCCCCAACCTTTTTTGCCCCACGGACCGGTTTAAGTCAGACAATATTTTCAGGGACCGGCATTTAAGGTGTGGCGGATTAATACAACAAAATAATATGGTATGAGCTGCATGAAAACTGTGGTGTTTTCGAAATATAATAATAAACACAAGGAGCGTCTAATCTGGTCGCAACACTCTTATCGCTCTGGTAATGTTTAATGCCTTCAAAATACGATACAACGCAAATTCAAAGTGCATGAAAATGACGACTCACCACAGCCCCGAGCTTGATTTTCTGCAATCAGACAGTCCCATCTCGGAGTAATAGGAGACAATGACACCTCAAGTGTGTGGTTTATGTCCAGTCTACTTCGTAATTTTGTTTTAGTCGCTGTTGCTGCAGAAACTCCCCACCTCACACAGGTAGGATGTCGGAAATAGCAACAGTGCTATTGTGGCGATCTCAGAGTATTCAGACATAACTTTGATCCAGTTGTTTCGAACGTAACTTTTAAGGCCGCCGTCATTTGCGATCTCCAAGCAGCTTTTTTACTCATTTTGCGGGCTTCAGCATTTTGTTTTTGAGCGTCGTCGGTCACGTGACCGAGAAGTGTAGTTTGACGTGAGTCAAGCGTGACACAGACGGATGTAACAGAGAATCCGGTAATTTTTCAAAATAAAACATCTTTCGTATTCCGAAATAAATAAAACGGAAATAAGGCAAGTTATTTCTGTGCGGCCCGGTACCAAATGCCCTGCGGACCGGTACCGGTCCGCGGACCGGCGGTTGGGGACCGCTGCCTTAAGGTACATACTGTAGGCTTATGTACCCACCCTTTGGGCTGGTATTAGCCTTGCAGCTTTCTCCCAAGTTTTGAAGTGACTCAGCACGGACAAGATACCAACAGGGACAGTGCACCCATGTTCTTATCCAAATGTGTGGGAAAATTCAAAAGAGTGTGTGTGTGTGTGTGTGTGTGTGTGTGTGTGTGTGTGTGTGTGTGTGTGTGTGTGTGTGTGTGTGTGTATGAATATATATATAATTATTTTTAAATTAAGTTATCTTTTAGGATTTATATAAATAAACATAAAAAGTAAATAATAATAATAATAATAATAATAATAATAATGATGAAAAAATTGGATTTAAAGAAATAATAAGCAAGTGGAATAAATCACATTGAACCTTTTTATTTTTTGAAAAGCTGGACACCTACAAATCTTAGCTGACCTTTGTTACAAGTTACATTTGGATGATTTATTCAAATATTGTCAAGTATTTTTTTTCACTAAATGGTTACATTTTTAGTTATTTCTAATTCATATCAATCAATTAAAACAAATTAAAAATATTCATTTGAATTAATAGTAAATAAAACTACATTAAACTTTTTTCTTTTTTTTTGGGGGGGGTGCAAAAGACAGTGTAAAATTCTAATCTACTTCCCTATCACTCTGGTATTAAACTTCACAGTCTTTGCTGCTGCAGCACACACATAGAAATGACAAAAGCAAATAGCATGCTAATCGATAAAAATGTGTAAGAGACACTGTAGAGTTTCACCTATCGACTGATGCATTACTTGCATCGCGTTTTTTGCAGTTTCTCGCCGTACCGACATGAAAAACTCAGTCCCCTAGTAAGAAGTCGGGCTTGGTAGCGACAACTTGCAAACTCCAAACTCAAAGGACTGAGTGGAGATTCCCAGATGCTTTTCGCAGTGGCGCAAACTCATCGAGCAGACGCTTGTGTCAAAAAGTACAATTTAACAAAGTCAAAAAGTTACAACGATCCCACCCAAAATTCCTTTTGAACGATAATGACACCAAATGTACTAAATGTCAAATCAGCCGGGATCTTTTGTCTGAAGCTAGTTTATCTCTGAAAAACCAGCGCCGCCTCTTGCCCTAGCGGCGTGCCAGATAAAACACCGTGTCACTGGGGGTCACAAACGTTGGAACGAACCCACAAATATTCCATCACAATGTCGGTTCATCTTTCTGGGCCAGCTATATTAAACATGACTCCACGACTCTTCCGGTTCCCTCGGTAGGGCATCGGAATTTAATCAGAGCCGTTCTTGTTCAGGCAGTCAAGTCACATCAGGTGCGCGGGGACCAGCTGTGGTGGCGTACATCGCGAGCCCTTTAAAAGCGACACAATATCAAAAATGGCCCAGTTTATATCAATTTAAGATCAAGGATCACCACCTTCCAGTGTCTGCCATCTATCAAAAAATAGGAAAATGAAGGCATCTTCTTTATTCATGGGAACTGAGCTGAAATACCAAATGTGACATTTAAAAAAAATCTCTTTTCCTACCTTCATATTATTAAAGAATATGTTAAATGTATTTGAAAACAATAAATAATAATCAACAAACCAATTCCCTATTTTTTCTTTATTAAACAAAATTTCCTGGATACATTTTAGTGAATAAAAATAATAATTAATAAAAAAAAAAGAATAAATAATACATAAATAAATAGATTTATGTAATATTTTTTATTTTGGGGAACAACATTGGGTACCCTTCATTTTCTTTTTCTTATGACTGAATTAATTTTTTTTATATTTAATTATAATTCATATAATCAAATTGCATATCCAAAAAGCTAATAAAAATAAATTCCTTCCTTACTTATTTCAAACATTTTTAGTAAGCATTTTTAAAAAATATTGTATTCAAATTATAACACATACACAAAGCTTTGTAACATAATCAGAGCTGCTCTTGCACAGTCAGTTCGGGCACTCGCGACATCGCTGTAGAATGCGAGTCCTGTGAAGGCCAAACAATGTGAAATATGGCCCCATTTATGCTGATAAGAGATCAAGGTCTCCCATCCACCATCTTCATATCTACCGCGGCGTGTCTGCGCAGTCCCTTTTCACTTCATCACCTCTCTGCCTCATGCTAGCATACCGTCTCCGCTAATGAGACCATTTTTGGACGCGCTTGGTCATTTCCGCTTGCTACCTTTCTGATGGCTAACTAGTCGTTGGAGCATTTGTCTCGAAAGACATCAAAGGGGCGGACGGCCAGCCTCAACAACACCATCCCGCCACTATTAACTGAGTCGCCACCCTCTCATTCAACTTGAATTAAAAATTAAAAAGTGACGGTGCGCCATTGGACGCGCGGCGGCATGCGCAAAACCAACACGGGCTCATTAGCCAAAGCGCTTCTGAAGACGAGTGTTCCGACTTGAGACTCATTATGCTTCTCCTGTTTTATAACTCTTTAATTGGGTTCATTTTCTATATGAAACGCTTTGAATATTTAATGTGGGCAAAAAAAGTTGTACTTGCGATACTTGGCCCGTGTTAATCGTCCAGCTCGGAAAGCCATTAGCTACTCGGGAGTAACTTTTATTTTTTTGCGACTGTTATTTGTGGTGCTGCGTATACCCAAGTACTTCTAGGAACAAAACATCAGACTCTGAGGCTGCTTAGCTGCATTCGGCACACGGTTTTATGAACCAGTGCTGAGTTACAGTGAAATCTCAGTCCAAATCAAGGCATTCTGGAATGAAATGCGACACCTGTTGTGTGTTGGCAGGGTCGTTATTAGCCTGATAGAGTACCAAAAGGTACCTATTTGCCTAGAAAGAGTACACATACTGTACCCTAAGGTACACATTATAAGTACCCCATGGTGCATATTTGCCTACTAACAGTACACATCGTAAGGGTCCCAATATGTACCCTTGAGGGCGTTGTATCAGTGGCAAGCCAATGGACCCTTAAAGGTACCAATTTAGCACCGTATTTTCAGACAGAGTAGAGTGTCTCGAATATGTGCAGGGCACAATGAAGAGACTATGAAGCCCCTCACCCGTAGGTCACAACCTTTTCCAAAAGAATAAAGACCAAAAACGTACAATTAAAAACACCCAAGAGTGGCTGAGAACAAATTGTTGAGCTGTGAGGCTGCTTTAAGATGAGATAGGATAAGACTCCTGCTTTTGTGACTTGAAACTGTGCTGTCTTACAATGAAATCTCAAGATATTAAAGCATTCCGCAGCTTTTTGGCAAGTCCTACTAGTCCTGTGAAAAGAACAGTGGAGGACAGTTTTTCTATGTTTCTGTATCTGGCATTAGGTTGCCTCATAACCTTGGTCTCAGCTCCAGGTTGTGGATCCTTCAACAGGATAAATACCCCAAACATGCAGCTAAAAATAACTAAGAATTCCTAAGAATAAAACATGGGACACTCGTGATGCGTTGCTGCATCCTGCACGTCATTTTGAATCCACACAGCGTACAATGAAATCTGAAGACTATCAAGTCACACAAGATATATAAATCAGATGTATCGCGTTGTATTGTATCAGTCTCTGAAAAGAACCCTTGCAGACGGGGTTATTTTGCTGGATTTAGTCACAAGGTGTCTTGAAAGCTTGGTCTCAATCCGCAGGTTGAAATCAAAAACAAGTATGGCTAAGAACAGAACATCAGCCTCTGGGGCTGCTTTGCTACATCCGGCACAGCGGGTCTTAAATCTCTGCAGGGTTACAATAAAATCTCGAGACTAACCCCAGGTATTGTTATGTGTAATGCTCTGTGCTAGCGCTAACACGCCGCCACGATAACCAATATGTGAGCATCAATGTTAGCAAGCCGCTGTGCTAAATAACAGCTAATTAAGCCTTAAAGTGGCTCAGAGGGGTTTTAAAAAGTGTTTCCAGGCAGGGGAAGTTTGCTTTTGTTTGGAAGGCAGGTTCCGGGTGTTTAGCTGTGGTGACCTCGTGACTGTCTTCTGAGGAATTGTGTATGTGCGCCGCTCCCCCTTTCCGAACCCGCAGGAGAGTGAGCGCCCCCGGGCCGGGCCTTTCATCTTAGCGCTAACCTGTGGACTTTGAAACTCAGGGCGATGGAATTGCAGCTTTGTCAGTACACCGCTAATTAGAAAATTCCTGACCCGGAGCGAAGATGTTTTAATTATGTGTTGTGTCAACGAGTTTGCAGATTTAATCCGCCGTTGATACACACTGCTGCATTGTGGGAGCCAGAGTGGAACTGCGTCTTTCTTCCTCCCCGAGCCCACTACACCCTCCTTCCTTCTATTCACCGCCACCTTTGTCAAACGCCATCACACGCTCAAGTGGCCGACTAAGACGAGGAGCTAATGTGCTAGCTGGCAAAAAAAAAAGCTGGTCCGCTTCACCCCACACGTGCACGCACACGCACGCACACACACTCCTCCACAATGTGACAGCGGCTCTGTAGCAGTGAGTCAGTGCAAGGCAAGGAAGGAAGGGGTTAAGCAGAAATTGAGCGGGGGATGCTGGGGGGCAGCAGCGCTGCAGAACACAGTAGTGTTCGTGCGAAGGCAAGTCATTTCCCGAAACACTGCAGACACATGGCCTGCGGCGCTCCAAAACCTTTGGAGACCAAAATGGCTTGCAGGAGTTAGAAGTAATAAGGTGTTTTTTTTTTTTTTGGTTTTTTTTGCCTTCTTTCTCCTTGACTGAAATTCAGTGTGGTTGCTATGCATCGCCATAGAGCTCTCAAGCTGTTTTTGTGCTTTCTACCCTATAAACGCGATCTGGGAGCGGCCCTTTGCAAACATGTGCTATCCCTTTACTTGTGGAATAAATACAAGTAGTTTGTTGTGGAAGTAATTCACTCAAATCCCTTCAACATTTCTTTTTGTAGACCACAAGATGACAAAGCAGGATGCTGGCATATAGCTGTCTTGAAGCTGCGCAGGCCACAATGAAATCAAATGCTTATCTCATCATCCTTGAGCTTTTTGGCAAGTTTTGCCAGTTTTATGCAAGAAAAAAAAACTGTGGCGTTTGAAAGCTATTCTTATACATCCAGCACCGGGGTGACTTAAATCTGTGCAGGGTACAATGAAATCCCAAGACTAATCAGGTCCTTTTGAACACTTTTTGCAAGTCACGGAAACTCTGTTAACTGAAGCAAGAACTGAAGCAGAAAAAGAAAATAAGACTGATCGATGGGGCTATTTTTCTGCATCCTGCACCAGAGTGTCAGATCCACAACACGGTACACCGCCATGCAGACATTTTGGGACCCTTTACAATGGAAATGCCATAAAATGCATACCAAACCATATTACGGATGAAAACAGGACACTATGTGATATTTTGGAAACATTTAAAATAAAAAAAATCCTAAAAATGACAATCAAATGGAACTGAACAGTCCCACTTTATGAAAACAGGACACGACAGGTCAGCAACATCAGAGTGTTGCAAAAAAAAAAATGCAAAAAAACAAACGAAAAAAATGACGACTGACCCAGACTGTACTGCTCGGTGTAAACAGAAGGTCTTGAGATTTTATTGTGTCTTGCACATATTCGAGACTACTGTCAATATGCATTTTGACAAATTTATGTCTCATCAGTTTGAAGTTATTGCATTGAGTATTGGGGGGGTTTTCTTGAACACAAGGGTACCCACAATTGTTGTGACGTGGCAAATTATGCAGTTTTGTATTGTTTTGTGTGTGTGATTCTCAAAATGTTTTTGACTATCAGTGTATCATTCCAAGTCAAATATTTGATATTACGGGGAAAAGAAGCATCCATCTGTCATACCATATCTTGACCTACATTGCATTTTAACATCAAAATGGACTCAGCGTCCTTGACTTTTTCCTCTGTGTTTGGACAGCACCGGTCATTCCATAGAAGGGGAGCACGTCAAGGCAAACAGAGGCCTTTTGTCCATTCGAACCTCTTGGTGATGACGGGTGGACCGAACCTTTTCATACCCTTTCCCCCCCCGTTTTGGGTTGTGTTAATCTTGGCATCTTGGCTCGTTTGCTTCAAAGAGGTGCTCTGTCTTATAATCTGCTCATGTACATCTGTGAATTATTATTATAATTCTTGATACATTTATTAGAGCTGAATAAACTCCACATCAAATACATCACCCTGGCAATGTTGGAGTGCCCGGGGCCAATCAGCCGACATCTGTTAACTCTTTCAAAATGGCCTCATCCAGCGTGTCTGTGGGCGTTTGGCAAAGAGGGAGGCGGGGAGGGCAAGGCGAGAGAGAGAGAGAGAGAGAGAGAGAGAGAGAGAGAGAGAG